>NC_025693.1:25779643-25814491 GCF_000633955.1 Camelina sativa
TGCGAGACACCTTGGGCAAGCAACTCCCTTACTCTTTGACCAGAGTACAGCTCAGAGAGGCAGCTATGGGACTCAGTGATCATTCCAACCCGGAAGGCGCAAAGACCAAGCTGCGCCATGGTCCTGTTAAAGAGAATCTGTGTTGAGATGTCCATGTGCTGAACATTGTCTTGCAGATGACTCATCAGCAACAGGTCTCTAGCAGTCACAAAGTTGTCCATTAAAGCATGGTGATTGATATCACATAGCATTGCACGCGCTTTGGTCCGCTCATCTCCATTTCTGTAGATAAGGGACACAAGAACGTCCATCATAGCTCGGCTGCTCTCTGGGAAGGTAGGCTTACGAGGAACAACCTCCGGAACAACAATGAATGAAGTAGTAGGCCCACTTTCCTCGGCCTCCTCAGCTTCTTCTTCTTCTTCCACCAACTCAGCCAATTTCCTCATAGCATCATAAACTTCCTGGGGCTTGTAATATATAGACTCAACTCGTCTTAAGGCTACCTTTGCAGCAGCTTTTAAATCACCCATCCGCTCGAAATAGTCCTGGATGTTCTGAGCAAGGGCCAAGAACATGGGCTCATCCCTCAGTCTCTCAACATACTCACGGGTGTGAGGATCAATGCATTGCAAACTCTTGAAAAACTCAGTGTCAATCCTCTCCAAGAATGCAACCAAGTTTCCCCAGACCCGAATTTTTCCATCAAAATCTGCTGGCTTTGAAGTTTCATTCTCATCAGGTTCAATTGTGTCATCCACAACAATGTTATTGTACTTGACAAGAATGTCCAGTATGGTGAGCATGTTAAGCACGCATTTCTTCCAGACATTGATAGGCATGTGCCCACTGAGACCTGGATTCACATCAAACTGTGCTGAAATAACGCTAAACAAGATTTCAAGCTTCTGCGCAGGAGTCTTGGCAATCTTTGTCAAGTGTGTAAGCTGATCAACTAGCTCAAATCGAGCAGTGCCTTTTTTCCCACGAGCAGCCACAATTTCCTTGAACTTCTTGTTGACCCAGTCCCAAGTAATTTCTTTTGGATCTTTGTTGATCAGCTTCTCCATAAGCCTATCTTTCCTGCTCAGCATCTTCTCCCAGGTGAGATTATCAGTAGGTTCCTCAATCTCCCCTTCAGACCCAGGGTCATCGTTAGGATCATCCTCAGAATCAGGGTCAGTCTCATCATCCTCTGTATCCTCGTCCTCATCAGGCTCTTTCTCATCCTCAACTTCTGGAGACTCGCGGTATTTGTTGATATCGTCTTCGTACAGCTTGTTGTTCTTCTTCAATTTCTGTTTCATCGAGTTCAAAGCCTTGGAGTTACTAGTGCTCATCTTCTTCTTTGCTTCCTTGTTGGCCAAAGCTTCATTCAAGAAATCCTCCAACATCACAAGGGACTTGATATACAAGGTGGGAGCCTTGACAGCCTCTGTAATCCTCATAACCTTCTCAAGCTGTTTGTTGATCTTATCAAAGCAATCTTGGAGGGTGCACCAATCATTGATCCTCATAGCATTCTTCATCTGGTCAACGGTGTTGGTCATCTCCTCAAAACGTTTATCTTTAGCAGGCTTAACCACACGCTTGGTATCAACATCATCATCAGACTCACTGCCACTTTGAAGGTAACGGCTATCGACACCACCGTTATCCTGAACTTCCGGAACCTCGTCTTCAATATCACTCTCATCTTCACTATCACTTCCACCCTATGAACATTAACAAAAAACTCATTAAGAAACCGAAGCAAGTAAAGAGAGTTTACAAATCAAAGAGGTCTAACGAAGGAAACCTGAGTGAAAAAACGAGACATCTTCTTTAGCTGGAAAGGTTAACCTGATACACCAAAATAGTAACCAATTTCAATAGTGAAACAGATGATAAATCCATTCAGTAACCAATCTGAATAGTGAAACCGGTGATAAATACAGCCAGATTATACATATATGAAAGCGTAAACAAAATCAAATCAATTCCAAAAACCTTGTCCATAATCAGATGATTTTGAACGACCTAATCGTATCACAGATACAGATACTACACCGAAATCGAACCGAAAATTTTGTCCAGCGAGATGAGGAATAATGAAATTACCTGATTGAGACGATGGAGATGGAGATTTGCGAAGGGAGATGCTTGAGGAGGAGGGCTCACGAATCTAAGAAAGAAAGAAAAATGCTGTGGAGAAGAAAGTGTGTAGCCGTCCAAGGCGATAAAAAGAGAGATCAAAATATATAGTTAGGGTTTCGTCATTTACTCATTTAACCGGATTCGATTTGATTCTATTTCCTAAACCGAAACTGAAAATAACCGACTTAAAATTTCTCCAGATCGGATTTTATTTACAAACCGACTTACTCGAACCAAGACTACTTGAAATAGTGATAGTTAAACCAATGAAATAACCGATTTCTCTAATCCTTCCCAATTCTCTAATCGTAAAATATTTGATGTTAAAAAAAAAAAGTTTTTATCACAACGATCGAAACTTTGGCTGTACCAATAAAAAAAAAAAAATCCCTATATTAGTAAAAAGAAGTACAACTTCTACTTATACATAAACTAGTCTACCACTGTCACTTACATTAGAAAACAATATAATTAAGGGTAGATTAGTCTTTAAACATGTGTTGGGTCGGGTTTAATTTTTTTAATTACCCGAGATTTATCAATCGGATATATGAGATGATGTGTTTGAGATGTACACCCCGAAATTAGAGTATTGGACCTATTGGTCTATTGGATACCGATTCAAACGGGTATGGTTTTTTTTTTTTTTTTTTTTTTTTTTTNTTTTCAAACATTTGCTTTCATTCCATTAAAGAAGATAACAAATACGGAACAAGGAGGATTCTGAGAATCCATTGTTTAAAACAAACTTGAAATGGGTATTCCCCAATGCCAAAATAACAAAGCAGCAAAGATAAATAAGGTAGATAAGGTTAATCGACAATTGATTCCTGAGAGCTTTGAGCCAAAAGCTATGAAGCATATTGGTACATGTGAGGTCAAGGATTGTCGATACTTCTTCCATGATGGATGAAGAGATTGCCACTGTCGTAATAACATGACGAAGTAGCGTTGAGTAAAGGGGCAAAGCTGTGATTCTCGCCGGCATGAGAAGAGCTACAGAGTGTAGAGCTTTGACAAGGGTTCGAGCAGGGATCGAGATGCTCTGATGCTTGAGGTGGTTCACTAGTTTCGCCGAGACATGAGACCTGGTCGACAAACCATAGCCATAGACAATGCTCGGACGAATTGGAATCGGGAACCAAATACCACACAAACTCAAACAATAAGGTTCATAAATCAAAGCCTTAAGGAATACTTCTACCAGGGTTTTCAGAAGATGGAAGTTCCGCCATAGTAACAACAGTGAATTACTTCTCCGATGGAATCCATAGGCATCGTAATCTTGATCACACCGTCGACTAGGTTTTAACTTCGACAATTTAGATATGAGGTCGTACCTGGGCTTTAACGGATTTGGAATTGAGGCACACTTATTGGGCTTAATTAGTTGGGGCCTTAATGGGCCAAAAACTGATTGAGGGTCCACTAAGGGAAACCCTAATCGATCTTTGGCTATCAACAGAGAGAGACCAAGGCGGCTGGCCGGAGAGGGTTGAAAGTTTTGCCTTGAACACGGGCTCATCGGAAGTACACGATGCATCAATAGTTTGGTATGAGTTTGGTCCGATGTTACGGCGGGGAGGCAAGAAGACTTACTCGTTTTAGATTGTTTAGCAGTTGCCCCCAGAAGAAGATCGCCTTGCGCCGTCGACGTCTCCCCTGAGCATGGCGCATCTACTGGTCCAAGAGAGATGCCTCCTGCCAGTAACGAAGCCCAGGGTGAGGGTTCTTCAGGGGTGAAGTGAAGTACAGATCGAGAAAAATTTCAGATCTAAAAGGAGATCGGATTTTTGTAACTCGCTGACTTGCAGATGCTTCTGTTCTTGTGGTGCGGATAAAAGTTGAGAGAGGGAGTTCACCGGAAAAACCACCTCTGTCCTTTGCTTGATAAACAGCCGTCAGGGTAAAAAGAGTTCAAAAGAGCTTGAAAAGCTTGGACAAAAGGGGAAAAAAATGGGGAAAAACTTAAACAGAGAGAAAAAAGGAGCAGGATCTTGAAGCATAAAGACAAATCGGTTAAGTTTTCCCGACGCCGGTGAGCCGAAGCTCCACCGGCGCCGAGAGTGTTTAAGGCAATAGCTTCCTCGATAACGTCGCCTGAGAGAAAAAATAGGAGGCCTGGATCCAAACGGGTATGGTTATAACCACTAACGAGGATATAATTTAGCATTTACTATTGTTTACAAAAATTGTTTGGCGAGAAAGCTATATTTTTTTAAACAAGAATTACAAAATTTAAAATTTTAGAAAAAAACATTTATATAAAGATATCTCAATCTTTATAAAATATTTTAATTATTAAATCATACAGTATTGTTAGCGATTTTATTGATTCCATATTGGAAATCTAAATATTTGCTATCCTTAAGTGATTGTAACAAAGAAACTATATGGTAAGGATGTAGTTACCTAATAAATGTGATAATTTTAACAATATACAGTTATATTTATAACAATTAAGGAAATAAGAGATTGCTATGTGAAAATAGAAAAAACAATTTTATTGTTTTATTTTTAAAAAATCTTTAATATAACAAATCTCAAAAATGCATAAAAGAAAATCTAACACCATTTTAGTATTTAACAAAAAAATATATATCGTTAATAAAATATTCTTTGTATTTTCGAAAATATTATAAATATTTTTAAAATTTATACTTTTTAAGCATGTGCAAATATTCTAATAAATTCTCTATTTAAATAGTAATAAATTCAAAATGAAAATAAAAATTAATATTTACATTCATAAGGAAACCATAATAAAATCTGTTTACTTGAAAATCATATGAATTCTCAAAATATATTTTATAATAAATGCTTACCAAAATAAATTAAATAAATAAATAATTGATTCTTGACTATATTTTAGGAAAAAAAAAAAAATTAAGTATATTTTTTTGCATTATCAACTTAATTCGAACATTACTTAACTCTATAAACACTTCTTTTATTCACAAGCCCAATTCATCTCATTCTTATTTTAAATAAAATGAATCATTTACATCTTTAAATTATCTCTTTCTCATTTTTTTTTTATCAAGTTTTTTATCTATATCATATTAGAATTTATCAGCTGTGTACAAAGCAAACTGTTTCTCTTGAAGACTAGATTAGGACCCGTGCTAGAGCACGGGTTGAAATTTCTTTTATTTATATTATAATTTTAGAATAAAATATGATTCTAAAGATCATGATTAATGCTAGATTAGGACCTTAAAAACTTTTAAAATCAATCATATAAATTATATTTTATTCGAAAATTATAATATAAATAAAATGAATTTTAACCCGTGCTCTAACACGGTCCTAATCTAGCATTAATGTTTAATTTTTAATTTCTGAATACGATCCCGAAGATCACGAATAATCTTGTTAAATTAGCTTGTTAAATTAGCGAGATTTGATTATTTTTTATGATTCAGAGTATATTTTTATCCCTTTAATAATTTTTTTATTGATGTGGTTTATCAATAAAATATGTGGAAAATAAAATGGTAATATTATGATTCTAGATATTTGGAACCATATATGTGATCTTCCGAAATAAAGTTTGAAATATCCATGAACTATCAATTTGGAATAACCCGTTTAAGATTTTATCTTACAATTAAGATTTTATTTGTTACAATTAATATATGGATTAATTTATAATATATGTATAACCTATTTGTAACCATTTATTAAAATTATAAAGTCTACCAAAACAATGTTGTGTACTTCCCTTTTATTATAAAGAGGATAATATGACTTTTTAATCGACTAAACTAAATTCAGACCCACACATACGTGCGGGGTTGATTTTAAAAACTAAATTTACTAACATATTTATAATTTATTACGTACATGCGGATTATGTTTGTAAACATATTTTTAATAAATGTTATTAACATTCATAATCCAAACTTTTTTTTATCAGTATCTGATTTATTTTTAATTCGGTTTAGACAAAAAAATGATCAAATTTGTTTTTGTTATCAGTAAAAACAATTATATTAAAAAATAGTAACAGAAAGATGGTATGTCTAATTTAGGACATAAAATCCATCATGTCCTGTATATGTCTCATAACTATGGTTGATTTTTTTTTTATCTATTATAGAACATAGTTTAATGTTTTTTCTTTTTCTTTTGAATATTTTTTTGACATTTTTGTGTTAGATAAATTGAAAAATATGTTACATAATATATTGGAAGCATTAATTTATTTTAATTCTAACATGATCCTGGATTTTGATTTTTGAAAATTTTTAATCTCATCTTATTCCTCCTTCCATCCCGTTTCCGTCCCATTATTCTTTTCTCATTTCCTCAAAATCATGTTCCTACATATTTAGCACACAAACACATAATAGTTTGATTCAATACAAAATAAAGTATTTGATGAAGAAAAATAATTTCTTTGAAACATTCAGTTAATAGAATCACACATATATGCCGTGTCAGTTAACATTCTTTTATCTCTTGTTTTGTACATGCTTATGCTAGATAAGCTGAAGAAAAAAAAACATATTTAAAATACTGTTGTTTTACTTTAGTTGTAACATGTTTTCGGATCCGCACATTTATGCATTGATAAAATGATAAGTTATAAGTAGTCTCAAACGTATGTATATCTTAATTCAGTATCCAAGATTTAAACATAATGTATATATGTAATACATATGTTTGAAATCATAATATAAAATCATAAATATTGTTTACAGATATCTCACAATATATAACCAAATTATATTTTTATACATATATACAATTTTGTATTTAATTGCTCGATTTTAATAGATACCGATTTAAATTATTTCTATAAACATTTAGATGATTTTGTATATTAGGTAACATCATAATTTCTTGTTTCCGGATATATCTCAAAATATAAAATCAAATTAAATAAGTTTACATATATACAATTTCGAAATTAATTGCCCAAATTAAACATATACATAAATATCAAAATTATTGTTTCCTTAAATTGTTTACGCAAAACTACTTACCTTTTTTGAATTTTATTGCAGAGATGCTTGTTTCGATTCTGTTTGGATACGGGAGTATGAAAAACAGCTCTGAACAGTTAATACATGATCCGAACAGAATTAATTCAGGGCATATAGGATCCGTGCATTTTTATTATCAAATTTACTTTAATGTCCCTTTTGTATTGTATGCTTTTTAATTTATTCAGGATCATTTTATGTCATATATTTCAGGATTTATTTTGCCTAAATAATGCTTCCTTTTTAATAGTATAGATTACATTTGGGCCACTCGTGGTACCATATATATACTATTAGTAATTATAGTAGTGCCGAGACTTTGTTTGTTTATATCTACTATTACTACTATTAATCTGACTCCGGATAAATTAAACATGATCCAAATTAATTACACCCGGGTCAGAGAAGGATCCTGCGATTTTTACATTCCAAATTTACTTCTATGTCCTTCTTATCTTCTATACTTTTTAATTTATACAGGGTCATTTTATGTCATATATTCTAATGTTTCATTTTTGACTTGAAATAGTGCTTCCCTTTTAATAGTATAGATAAGTTATAAATCATATTATTATTTCTCATAGTGTTGCATGTCATATTTATAAATGCACACTTATACAGTAATGAACTTATAATAGTACTTCTAGAACCAAAAGTAGTAAAATGAATTACATATCGATTGATATTCCCTCTTGCTGTCTATAATTCCTCTATTTCGTTTGTTTTTAATGTATAAATTTTATTATATTACTAACTACTCACTTTTATTTTTGTGTACTATATTATAGAAAATTATTGCAAAAATATATGTTTCACGGAAAAACACAGTAAAATTATATAAAAACAGTTTAACTATCTAATCTATATTATCTATCGCATAAATTTTAAAATATTCCTCCGCGCCACAGCGCGGTCCGATTCTAGTAAGTTTTTACAAGATGTTTTTTTACATAGGTTCTTTCAGAAATCATACAAATATGGAATCAGCAAACACTTCAACTTTGGCTGTACCAATAAAACTCAGACCGAAACCGAATCACTCAGAGAGATCATTAGACTAAGCTTTGGTGGTTCGATGGTTTCACAATTTCCAGTCTTGCTGCTAAGTAACATTTGAATGTGTTTAGGATGTCAACCTTCTCTCCACAGCATTGCTTTCTATTTCTCTGTCTCTCAGGCTGTCTTTACATCAGTCGAAGTATCTTTACCTCTCCGGAGCCATAAGTTGACAAGAATTGAATCAATCATGATCTACACATTCCAGAAATATCTGTCAATACTAATAATAAAATATGCACACGAGTATATATACTATAATGGGTACAACTTGTATGTAACCTGGTTCAGGTGTGCAGCTACACAAGGAAGAACCAATAGCCCTGTCTCACCAAATACACCTCCCAATTGCTCCACTACCGCCACCATTACAGGTAGTGTTTTCTATGACACGAGAAAACAATTTCCACATTAAGAGATCAAAGTGCTAAAGGGCTAACTTTGTTATTTACCTGGCTTGCAACGAGCAAGACTGCAGTGGCATTTTCCTTGGAGTTCTTCTTACTACCTCCTGAAAGACCTGAGAGGATGCGGATCGAAACAGCATTGAATGCTAGTAGAGAAAGATGCAGCAATCTGTAGGAAACATACGGATCTTCTTTCAATACGTGTTCCAGATATTTCCATGTGCTTTTCACAAGTTAAAGAAGACAAATGCATACATCCCAATACCAACGGCGGCAAGAAAAACCTTAGGCTCAACGGATAACAGCAGTGATCTTGACCTGCTAACTTGGATCCATGGTACCTAGAATGGTATCATGAGACAAAAGTAGTATTAAGTTCCCCAAAAAAAACAGGTAAATGCAAAAACAAAGTAAAGCCATTTGAAGTAGCCAGTGAGGAAGCTAATTATAATACAATGGTCTGGTTCTACTTTACAAGTCATAAGCATGACCAAAAACATCAATGCCGTGGAAAGTTGTACTCTTTCAAGCATAATAAATGTCAAAAAGAATCTTAAATCTAGACATAAAAGACAACATTCAGATTCCTGCAACAAAGCGAAACCTCCAAAGGGTTTAGAAACTATGGAAGGCTGAAAATTTCATATCTTACCATACTGAGGCAGATTGCGTTGATTTTTGAAAAGAGACCACGGTTATTGTCAACAAAGTTTGCAAAACCTGAATCAAACATTGTGACAAGAGATTCTATATAGTCAGAAAGTTGGCAGCAATAAGTAGACAGAGTAATTATAAAAAGAATTATTCTGGTTCACTGTCACCACAAGGCGTCTGCTCTAAAACTATCTAGGTGGTTTATGTTATACTAGGGTATCATACTTGAAAAGATAAGAGATGATAACCATGGTTTTATAGATTCAATTACTTTCACCAGAAAGGAAAAACATAATAAATGATACTCACCTTTGAATGATTCTCGAATAACCTATACCAGATAGAAACCAAAAATGTCAAAAGCCTGACATTAGTTGACGTGTGCAAAATGTTATGTGTTAGAATTTCATGCAACAATACTGTTTGTGAAATTTTCATAGAAACATTAGTGAATGTAGCCAATCACATCAGAGATGTTCTTAATGAAAGATAAGTCATATAGTTTATCGATAAGATAAAAACTAAGCAGAAACGAATAAAGTGTACTAGCCCTCACATAAACCAGACCTGCAAGCACATGACAGGAAAAACAATGTAAATAAACAACCGAAGCTTTCTTCTTTTCCATATGAGTAACGCAAAAGAAGCTATTAAACTTCCCAATAAAACAGTCCTATAGCTATTTCCAACAACAGTCAGTGAACATAAAGCTTTCACAATTGCAAGAACAAACAGAAAGATTCTCTCACCTTGCCAATGATTAAAGGAATTAACAGAGTAACTACAAGACTTCTGAAAAGTTGCTCAGTAGGAAAAGTAACACCTACTCCCCCAGCTATGTATCTTGATACCCAAAATGGAATCTGATAAGAGGTCAACCATGTTAACTTCAGTGGTAGAAGACGCAATACTCATTACATTTTTTACAAAGACTTTGAATCCTATTCATAGATAAAGAGTTTCCCAAGCAAATATTTTGAATCCTACTCATAGTACAAGATCATATACAGATATACTATTTTGAATCCTACTCATAGTACAAGATCATATACAGATATACTATTTTGAAAGAATTTGCTTAGCAGAAATCTAAAATACAGATAACTGCATGATCAACACTAATATACAACAGGGTCGACTTACACTTAAAATTCCTAATAAGTTGGATGCCACAGTCACCGCAAGAGCAAGAGCAGCATTGCCACCAGCAAGCTGAATTGGCAATTTGATAAGTCAGTGGAGAACGCAAGAAAACAAATTATACACAAAAATATTGATTAGACATAGACATATATCAACTTAAGTACGTGAGTAAGGGCAACACCACTTGACAAGGTGGTTGGCATACAGCAAAATATAGCCAGCCCTGTAAATAGCATGAGGACATAAACAAGTTTTAGACTCATCAACTACTATTGAACGACATTAAAAAGGGCTGGAAATTGACGAATGAAGTCTTCAAGAGAAAAGACTGTAGAGCATTAACTAATCAAGTTTCTTCTGTATTATGCAATCAATATGCATTTCCTGCCCGTTACTCTTAAACCTAAATTGGATAAACGCAATGAGTTTGGCAAGAATAAAAGAAAACATGAAGGTGAAACTGTTGAATATAAGATCACAAAGGCAATGAGATTTAGCGGTCAACCGCTTGATCACCTATGTTTGCTTACCATATCATAAATAAGTTTGTAAGTATAATAATTTATTAAACCGGTGACAGTGTCACTAAAACTATAGATGCACTGTAAATTAATGGAAGTCAGTATAATATAAACAGCAATGAGCTTAGGAAAAAACATGATCGTTTCAAGAAATAGACAGAGTAACCTGTAACAAGTTCCGGAGGTTGGAGTTGGACCAGCATAATTAGCCGTGAGAAGGATGGAGTGAGTAACAAAATAGAGATCTGAAAGAAGAAGAATAGTTTGTGATTTGCAGTATAACTAACAGAAATTAGAAAGGAAAGGCATTACAGAAAATGTTGTTATCAAACATGACTGAATGGAAAGTATACTGGGGCAAAAGGGTTTCTATTCATTTCACTGTCTTAGTAGTTTCGTAAAAGCAGAAACTAATTTGTCATGAACTTGAAGAATATAGCAAAAGACATCTAAACTAAAGAGAAGGGGAACCATTCAGAGAACGTAAAAACGAGACAAGAACATACTAGTCCGAAGACTCCAAGAGGCCATCCTTTAACAGCAGCACCAATCGCTTCAGTACGTAAAGTCAACCCTGCTCCACAATACATAGAAAGAGTACACCAATGAATTAGCTAATAGCTATTCGACAGAAACAAAGTGATTGCTTCCATCACCCTTTTACATAAAAGGAAGAAGACCAAAGCAATTGTACACTTATGCTATAGAATCACCTGATATAATAAATATCCCACATGTACTGATCTTAGTGAAAGAGTATTTGTCGGCAAGACAGCCTAGAGTTGGATTTGCAAAGCCCAGCCCCACTCCACTAACAAGAGCTGCAAACAAATAACCAACAAAGCACAAACATCGAACTGAGATGTCAAAAGTAACAGAGTGAGGCATCAGTACATAAATGAATTCGAAAAGACGTTTCTATGCTTCCATTCTACTTATCAAGAAGGATATGGCTACGTCTACATAGGTCACTTAATGGAAAACTGAATTTTGATGCAGTCAATCTTCTTATCAAACTTCAAAAGATCTAACCTAAACTTTCATCTCAAGAATCGTTTGGGCAAATTGATTGGAAAAATGGCAAAGAGCAGAGTGTAATGTTACCAAGAGGCAAGAAGTTATCTGAAGCAAAACTCAGCAATTGCTTCCCAAAATGTAATCTTTTAGCTGAAGCTGAAGTGCCTCCATCACCACCAAGCTGTGACCAAGACAAAAAAAAAGACTCCAACGAGTCAAAACAAAGTTCTTCTCCACATTCACAATACAGTTTGATCATTTACATAAAAATCCGATTCATTCTCTACACGAATTTGGAATCGCAACCATGACTCACAAAAACCAGAGAACGCATAAAAATCGAAGGGACAGAGACAGAGACCTTGTCGGAAGGTAGGCATGCTCTAATGGATCTGGGAATCCATCGTCTGCCACAGGGCTCTAGATAGCGACGGAAGACGACGGAGCGGCTCCCCGGAGACGTTGGTTCACGGAGACATAAAAAGGGGTTTTGGATTGAACCCAGGATACTAGCTATCGCCATGAGATTAGTCAGAATTCGAATCAAAAGTGAGCACAAGAATGAAAGATTAAATTTTTTTTGGATGCTTAGTTCTGCATTACTCAGCTCTCAGCTTAAACAACAACTCCGGCTTATCGGAACCACTTCATTCCACTACCACTGGGCTAGTGGCCAGTACTGTTATTTATTTATTTTATTTATTCGTAACTTAAAATATAATAAAATCATTTTCAGTTTTGAACCAATCACAAATGAGTTTTGTCTTTTCAGCTCCTCAACCATTATTGGTCTAAATAAGACAAGAACTTAATAATGATCAAGAGAGAAGAATTTTAGTAATTGAGAGCGAGATCCCAGTAGTGGGCAACACCAGCATCCGTGAAAACTTTCGTGGCAGCAGATTCATTCAAGCAGTACTCTTGTACATGAAACCTATGAAAACTCTGTTTCTCAACACTTCCTTGCCAAACCAACCAACCAACACTTGTCTCCACCATTTATTGATTTGCTTTTACCCTCAACTACAATAACACTCACTCCCTCCGTCATCACACTACTACACCCTGTTAATATGTTCTGTTTTGCATTCTTCTCCACTTTGAATATTGTTTTGGGATGCGACAGCTTCTTGTTGATCTTGTACACCGACACAATCGTCTCAACTGTTGCTGGATCACCAAAAAGCTTCCTTTCTTTCTTCTCACGTTTCTCTGCAGGAGTTAGCTTTCCTCGCAGTGTTCCTGTCAATGTGAGCCTGTTCACGCTCGGCATGTGCTGTGCGGATCTCTTTCTCAAGCTTCGTTGGGTCTTGGGTTGCTTCACACGCAAGAACCTTCATTAGGATTCTCAATTTCACCTTTGGTTTTGGTGGTTCAAGCAACCCTAGTCTAATCATCTCCTGTTTCTTCTTTTCTTTTTCCACACGCCTCAGGGTTCGCAGCTGGGGAGGTGGAGAGGCTGCCAGCAACCCAAGAAGGTTCTTGCGTCTGAAGATCAGATTGTTTCCTGGTCTATATTTCAAGATTTCCGCTAAGCAGATTGTTACAAAATAGCATATGATCTTGAATTATGAGTACTTGAGTAGGATTCAAAGTCTTCTGTTAAAAATGGAATGAGCATTGCGTCTTCTACCACTGAAGTTAACATGGTTGACCTCTTAAAATATTCCATTTTTGGGTATCAAGATACATACATAGCTGGGGGAGTAGTAGGTGTTTCTTTTCCGACTGAGCAACTGTGCAGAACTCTTGTAGTTACTCTGTTAATTCCTTTAATCGTTGGCAAGGTGAGAGAACCTTTCTTTTTTTTCTTTTTAAAACTTGTTGCATCTCGCTTAACAAATCCATAGTGTGTGAAAAAAAAATATTTCAAGACTGATTTTTTAAGGGAACTAGGTATCAGTCCACCCAATGTGTGGTTGCATGCATAATAGTTTTTATTATGTTTCTGAATATTTATAAAAACAATATTTTGTTCTTTTTCTATTAACAATAATAACATAATCAATTAATAGATTTTAAGATTGTATTCTAGTAAAATTGTATCAAACAAAATTATCAAAAAAAATTAGTAACTATGTGTAAAAATATTAAGTATAAATATTCCTCATTTCAAAGTTTAAAAGAACATAAATAGAAGCTATATATATAAATAAATATAGCTAACAAAAATAAAAAAATATGAAAATTTAACCAAAGACATTTTATCTTGAAAGATAAATAAATAATGAAATTTATAATAATTATGGGTAGGAGTTACATTTGAGTTAAATGTAGAATTACACATGACATTAAATGTGAGTTAAATAGAAATAAATTTTTTAATTTGTTTTGTTTTTTCTATGAAAAGAATACCAAGTAGCCCAATGAAATTTTAAACTTACACATGATTTGGTTTTTTGTTGATATAAACTCATACATAAAAACCAAAAATTCATATTATTTTGTAAGTGACAAACTAAATTAGTTTTTTTATAACATCATATGAACTTCAATCTAAAGATTTTTTAAAATCTCAAGAAAATTTCTATCTTTTTGGGTTTTTTTTTTAATTTTCACTCATCAATTTATATTATAGTGCTAGATTTCATACTGATAGTTTCATCTTAGAGAGTTTAATTAGATGGTATTTTTAAAAAATTATATTCTTTTTCTATATTACACTTCATTAAAATTTAAGTGCTATAAGAGAATAGAGAATTAGACATGGATCTTTTCAACCTCATGATCTTGTGGGATGAATACAGTAGAAAAATATTTAAAATGGATTACTTATAAGATTATAATCTAAAATATACAATGAAGATAAACCTTTTAAAACATCTAAAACAATGTAATATATATATATATATATATATATATATGACAAACTCCAAAAATATAGAATTAAGCTTTTACAATGAGATTTGAATTGATTTCTTAAACAACAACAACAACAACAACAACAACAACAAACACACACAAAAAAAAAAAGATTTGAGATATAGTTGAAGAGGATGAGAGAATGAGAGAATGAAAGAATGAGAGAATGACCATATTATTATTATGGTCATCAAAATATTATTATGGTCATTATTATAACCAAAATATTATTATGTTTTCTTACATATTAGAATACATATGTATTTAAATCAAAACAATATAAGAAAACAAAGAATAAAAGAAGAAGTGCATAAGACAAAGAAACAATAAAATTCAAAACAATGTAAAATATATAGTAAACAAAAAATATAATCAAACTCTTAATTAGGATTTCAACCTATGCAAGAATATTATAAAAAACAAAAAAAAATATTTAGGATTTGAGATATGGTCGAAGAGGATGTGAGAAATGTTATTTATAGGATAAAAAATGATGGAAATTACATTTCATAATTAAATTAGAAGAGTTACAACTATAATTAATAGTGTGTTTAAATGAAAATGAATGGAGGAAAAAAAGTCAATTCACAATTTATGTAATTTCAGTTTCAATTTAGTAGTAAATAATGAATTTAAAGTATGCATTAATGTATATGATTAAATGTGTTGTTTAACTAAAAATAAATATTAATTTTAAATAGACCAATAAAGAGAGAGTGAAACCTTACTTTTATATATATGATTTTAATAGTGGTTTTGTGATCAAGGGTACTTTATACAAAAATACAAAAATGCTAAACTAAAAAAAAAGTTTTCAAAAGCTCTCAATAGTGTGTTATACAAAATGTTAAACTTTCCAAGAACATACTTCGCATTCTAAAATTATACAAAAACTAAAACTTTAACATTTTTTCTAAAAGATAATTAAAACACACGAATAAATTAAACCTGCCAAACCTCCCCCATAGTTATGCCATCCCAAACCTCCCCTCTAGATATGCCACCTCCTGTTTCAGGGGCCCATGGAAGAGCACAACAAGCACTATTCTTCAGTACTGCTGAAGTCGCACCATCATATGCCACGAAAATGGCAAATCCAGCATTCCTCAAAGCAGCGACATCAGCAGCAAGGCGATCATCGTTTGAGATTAGAAGTAGTGGGCTGGTGGTCTTCGGGTGTAGGCCCAATTAAAAAGCTGCTTACTAATTCTCACATCAACAAAATCACGATGGGAAGAAATTTTGGTGCGAGAAATAATGAGGACCATTAAAAAAATAATATACACAAATCATTCAAAGTAAAAATATTAAATTAATTACTTACTCTTTTTTTTTCGGGGCTATAATATTTAATCTGATTATCATGAATGAGTAAGTAATTAATGAATGAATGATTCATTAATGAATGAATGAATGAATGATAATCAGACAAATTAATTAATTAATTAATTAATTAATGAAAAAGAGTAAATAATTAATGAATGAATGAGTAAGTAAGTAAACCATGTCTGATTATCATTCATTCAATCTGATTACTTATCATTCAATCTGATTAATCTGATTACACAAATCAATCTGATTACATTAAAAATATTAAATATACACAAATCATTCATTCTGATTACTTATCCATGTCAAGAAGTTCAAAACCTCCCTGGATAAGGAGGTTTTAATATTCTTCAAATAATCAGATTGATTGACATCCATGGGAAAGGGGAGAGAGCGCATATCCCAAATCATCTACACCAAAATAAATAAATAAAATATATATATATATATATATAGTTTGCAAATAAAAATAATACTGATGTAGATTTAAGTTAATAAAGTGAGATAATTACTTTGACAGGATGAGGAAGAGGGTTTAAAATTAATTCTCGAACGGGCGGAGAGGGAGGGGTAACCACAGGTCGAGGTGGTGTTAGTTAGAAAACGTGAAAAACAAAAAGTAAAATTAATCATAAACTTGTTTAAAAAAAAATTATAAAATTATAATAATAAACACTAAAAAAACACTCACATATTCTTTCGATGACTAAATAATGCCAATTTATAGTATACCGTGAATCTGGTTCGATATGCCTGTAAGACATAGAATCCTGTCTTGCAAAACAAAGTTGTAATCTCCATCATTCGAGATTAGAAGTAGGGCTGGTGGTCTCCCGGTGTAGGCCCAATTAATTTTTTTTTGCACAACCTTTGTGCACATGATTAAAAATTTTATGGAAGATTCGAATTCTATTTGATATTGTGGATCCATAATATATGGGGTGAACATATGTTTTGCTTAATTAAAATTGAGAAAATGGGACTATAATAAACAATTAATCTACGTCCACCACTATATCGGACATAGCCGCATATATTGAGTCGGTGAATGATTCATCTGCACATTATAATGTCAATGTGAAAGTCTTTGCTTCTTAACAAAGGCATATATATATATATATATATATATATATATATATATATATATATATATATGTTTGTGATACAATAAAACAATCTTGATCTTCTCATTACGTATATGTGAGACAGTTAGATCATTTGTGGAAGTAGTAAATTTCTAACCTTATAAAAAAAACGTTAGGTTTTTTATTTTATTTTTGTGTGTGTGGGATGGGAGATGTACAATGATGATGTTCAAATTTATTTGGATTGTCTCTCGTTTAGCCTTTGTGTTTTATCTAGCTTAACTATTTGAATGTGCTTAGACTTTAATTTGTGCTTGTGAATACATTGGAGAGGCATTTGAAGAACAAGAACGAACTTCCAAAGCTTTTAGAGCTTAGGGGCCGGTTAGAATTATTATCTAGTCCAAATACATAGTTTATAATATATAGTTTTCGAGTCAACTTACAAGAAATCTGTCGAGCGAAGAGCAAAATACAAAAACTGAAGGATAAAATGCCGTGGGCCGCGGCTAGTTGGCGTTTCTTTCTGTATGACTCAATGTTTTTATATGATAAATTAAATCATTTTATGTCCTTGCATTTTTATTTATAAGAAGAAAATTTAGACGGCTTTAGCCTATATGTTTAATTACTTTATTATCTAAAAAAAAAAATCATTTCTTTGTAAAAAAAAGCCATATATAAGATTGGGCCTTAAGTGGCCTAAACATTGAATTTACATTTATTGGGCCTTAAGTGGCGTAAACATTGAATTTATTTGGGTGGGAGGGCTACTCATTAAAAACCCTGAACCTGAATTGAGGGCTACCCTAGAAGCCTCTCTCGTCTTGCATCCGCGCCATGTCTTCCTTGGCCAGCAAATTTGCCGGTAAGTTACGTCTCTCTCTCATCTCTGTAGTATTAAACTAGGTGGATCTTGTTGTACTCTGTAGTATTAAAATAGGTGGATCTTGTACGTATACACGGCTTTTTTTCTTCTGAATCTGTTTTTTTTGTTTCTTCCCGTAAAACCAACCTCTCAGAAGCTGAGATAGGAGTGTTCTGGGATCTTGATGATTGCCCAATCCCTAGTGATCAAACACCTGCTTCCATCTATGCTAATATCAAATTAGCTCTGAAGAATATTGGCTACAATGGTAGGATTACCATGTACGCTTATTCTCTTGGAGAGCAGAAGAATGAAGACTTTGAATCAATTAATATCAAGCTTATCGAGCGAGGTTTCTATTATTAACCCGTTGTTTAATCTTTCAACTAATTCCAGCCAGATTCTATTATTAACCCCGTTGTTTATCTTTCAATTAATTCTCTCTTTTCTTTTTTTTCAATTAATTTTTCAGATTCTAGCAGATCAAAGATGAAAGTGATGTTCAAAGATGTTTATATGTGGGGTATCCTTCACAGAGATGAACCAACAAATCTGATGGTGATCTCGGACATCTCAGAACAGGTCAACATTGTTGAAGCTCTTGAACATTTGAGCCAGAAGGAGAATAATATTCTCTTGGCCTCTCCTCAGAACCTGTCCGAAGAAGTAATTCCTGGAAGCTCGGTTTGGCTCTGGGCCCTGCTATCAACTGGAGGTAGCCCTATCAACAATCAGCTTGGACAGGTTGCTACCCCTTCTCCATCTTGTCTTTCTTGTGCTAAGAGAAGACAGAAACGTCAGCTCAAACGTCAGCTCAAGAAGCGTAAGCTCAGCAACCCTGAGCACTAGTCATTTGGATAGAGCTGTAGTTTATCTAATTTTCTTTTGGGATGTTTGTTTAATTGTTATTGCACGGTTGCTACCATTCGTATGGATATTTTCTTTTGTAAGAAATGCTTTGGTCTCCAAATATTAACAAATAATTGGACTTCGCTAGAACTGTCCATAGCAGAAAGCTACACATATATGCCCTAATCGGAATCTTAGCTTGTTTAACTCTATCAGCGTTAGATTCGTGTGCCTTGTGCTAATTGATAGTAATTCACATGTTTTACTCTCTTGATGTTTTGGAGGGCCATCATCGCCCGCTTTTAGAAGAATGTCAGCATGAAGCTGTTCTTTGAAACCCGTAACAAAGCTGCTCAAAAAGACTATCCTTTTCTTCTGTTCTTCTTCGGTTTCTTTCATGTTTTTCATCCATTTAATTACCTTCTCTAATGGTTGTGGCTGGAATCGAACGAATATTTAATAGAAAACTCACATAAAGTCGATAAATTGATGTATTTTGATTTTGATATATAATCAAAAATTGAAATCTTTACAAACATATATAAGGAGCTTACCTCACAAGAAAACAAAGGAGAAGAAGATAGAGATGAGCCATCCTTGACGGTGGACTCTTGGGTCGAGTTGTCATGATCTTCTTTCGAGCCCTCAAGCTTCTTGAGCAGCGCGATTGTGGTTTTAGCCCCTTCGTAGCACGATCCACGTATTGTGTTCCTTGGTGGTCTTAAAATAGTTGGCATTGTGGTGCAGATTGAGCAATCCACTGAATTTTCTTAGTTTGTAGTTTTTTCGTCTCTCTTTTCTTTAACTCGCAATTTTTTTGAAGTAAACTTGAGAATATGAAGAAGATCAATAGAGGAAGATGATGGAGGAGGAGCAGTTTCTTGCTTCGAACGCAAGTTGTTAAAAGTATTGTTCAAGAGTTGTTGTTGGTTAGAGATGGTTACGTTCTTGAAAACATTTTTTTAATATAGTTTTCGTTAATAATCAACTCGAACATGATTGTTTCCGGAAAGAGTTGTTGAGCATAATTTAACAAACAAAACAACGCAAATGAAATGATTTAAGTCATGAAGGAATCTTTTGGGGGCATGCAGTTGTATTGTATGGTTGGAACTTGGAACCTTCATGGGATATTATANTGATCGATGTGTTAAACGTACATAATTAGTAAAATTAACTTATGAACAATTGATTAGAGAGGACATATAAGAATATAGAGATTTGAGATACTATGGATAGCTTCAAAAGCTAAAAGACGTAAAAAGTTGGGAACAAAAAAAAGAAAAGAAAAAGACTTGCCAACCTTTGAACAGCAAATATGTATAGTGTAAGCACGTCGCACCATTCATCGAAATGATATATACGTATATGTATCTATACTTAACTTTAATTGACTTTATTATTTAAAAAAAAAATAATTAATTCATATCTTTGTAAGACGAAGTATTCCACCAAATATAGATATTATCTAGATTAGTATTTCGATAATGAAGAACGATAAAAGGTTTGCAAAAAAGACTTGAGGTTGTTTTTTAATCACATGCATGATCAAAGATATATACTTAAATCAAAATCGTCAAGTTTTTTTTTCTTTGAATAAAATCGTCAAGTTTTGCGTTTCCGTTACATATAGAAGTTTTTAGACCTAATCAGATTCACATATATTTTATTTTATTTTAAGCTAGGAAACTAATTTTTGACAACCTAATCACAATATCAGTAAGAAATGTAACATTTAAATGGTTAACATCGAATGAGCCGGAAAACAAAACGATTCAACAGAAGTGGTACAGTGATATGAATGGATCGGTATACCATAATATCTCTATCATTTTCCGAGAGCGATACCACTATAAATCTATTTGTGTGTGTTACACTATTTCTTGCCAAAAACAATATAGTTTATATAAAATCATATGCAATATGTTTATTTGTCCTTGGCTTTGGGCTTTACATAGTACCAAGAGAGAGTGAGTTTTACACCAAACTTAATGCCCAACTTCTTACAAAAATATATTAATCGACCGGAAACCAACTTTTGCTTGTCTTTCACAAAAAAAGGAAAACAACTTTTGCTTGGGGATTCCTAATTCTTCAGGCCGGCTCTCATTTTTTTGTAATATATTCAGACTGGTGACTAATGGATTAAGTTTTATAATAAGTAAAATTTGAGAATTTCACAGTATTTGATTAGTTATTTTCTTTTGGCCGAATTAGTTAATTACTTTAAAGTTTAAACACGGAAAACTTATAATAAAAGAAAGTCGGACTAACATCTTCTTATCAAAGGTTGAAAAAGTTGTACATAAAAATATTAGGTCTTTAGAGAAAGCAGCTTTTACAAGAACACACACAAACAGAAGATAAAGAAGCGTCGTAAAGGTAGATTAGCCTTCTTTTTTCATCTTTAGTATACTTAAACTTGCGATGGCTTAGTCTCGGCTTCTGCCACTTTTGATTCAACATCAACCTTAGCCTCAGTCTTACTCTCAGCCTCGGTTTTAGTCTCAGTCACAGCCTCGGCCTTTGGCTCAGCCTCAGCTTTTGGGTTTTGGCTCAACCTCAGCCTCCACCGGCCAGAAAGAAGTCTTCTTTCCGGTCTTTGAAACTGTTTGGAAAACTGCTTCAGGCTCAACATTACCTTTCACTGTTACCTTTTGCTCCTTGATATCAATGTCAAATGACTCAACCCCCTGAAATAAACTCTGGAGTCAACAACTTACTAGGCATATATATAAACGAAGGATTAATTTATAAAAATGATCTGAAACAAAAATTGAACAAAAAAAAAAGATTAGCATACATGCAAACCTTCCATTTTGCCCAAGACTCTATTGACGGCACCAACGCAGCCTTGGCATGACATACCAACTTTGAGGACAACGGTCTGCATTTATGAGACGATTTGATCCGACAATGTTAGAACCATATATATGTACTAGTTACCGGACCAGTCCGGTCCAAAGATATCAACAGCTAATTTTATCACACTAATGAACAATTATCGTTTGCGTTCAAGCTTAATTATCACCTTTTTAACCAATATTTTTAAATGACGCTAGCTAGGACATTCTAAATACAGCTGATAGAACCTAGACCAATCAATTAATCTCATACTTTTTTTTCCTTTTGTGCAATTTTATAATTGTCATATTAACCGGATGCTTAAAACCGATTAATCGACCAATAACACCGCCCTGAATCTGGAGCAATTGTTAGCATATTTTGGAAATAAATACACACACACACACACAAACCAAATCATTCTCTCTAAAAGAAAACATTGTTCCAACGTTTTATGGTCAAGAAACAGACGTAAACCCAAGAAACGGAGAAGAAAGTAATAAAAAAATTACCTGAGCCATGGCTAGAATGAGATGAAACGAAACGAATAAGCTTTGAGAAGGATGATCCGGATTAGAGAATGAGATGTTTGTTTGTTGAATGAAATGAAATGGTGTCGTGTTGGTTATTTATAGTAACGCAAAAGCAAAAAAAGAAAGATTCGGAGGAGTTAGCGTAAAGGAAACGAGAGCATTGTGAATTAGTGCATTTACCATATTCCCAATAGAATATAAAAGGTTTAGGAAGGTTTGTTATACCTGATGTGGAAAAAAAGCTGACCTAACTTTAAAAAACCCACTAACTGAAAGTACAAGTACAAAAGAATTTTAGATGAGGTTTTCTTGTACTACACATGTTTTGTTTGCAGTACCAAGTACTTAAAAAAAATTTCCTCTTTATATGGGGTTATTCAATGTTTACTTTTATTAGATTAGTATATTTGACTATGAACTTATATAAAACTATTTTTATACTGATTTTTTTATTTGTTAATCATTCAAGAGTATCATGTAAAATTCAAAGTCCTACTCGAGTAAGAGTGTAAGACTCAATTAATTAATATGGTTTCTTATAAGGATCCCCAGACATGTTTTTGTCTCTTGGGTGGCTGTGAGACATAATACTGTTATGGTTGAAAATTTGAAATATAATGATAAGTTTTTCCATTGTGCCTTCCTATGCGACACCCATGAAAACACATATGACATATCAGCATTATCTTCTAACAATGTGTTTAGCTATGAAATATGGCACTCGTTCAGCAATCTTCTAACAATGTGTGGATTTGTACTCGTTCAGCAATCTTCTACCAAACCGATATATGAATTTTTACTCATTTGGTTACGATCGCAATCTTCGTGTTCCAACACAACTCTCATCATATGACTTGAAATTCAAGATTCTTAATTTATATTCCATCAAGCAGCAAAACAACACAACACAACGCGATACTACATTCCTCATAATATCAAAACCGTTGGGCGTTGGCCTCAATCCTCAATCGTTATTGAATTTACTTGCATAATGCATATCATATGATGCTAAATTATGCTTTGTCTACTTGGCTTCAAAGATCACATCACCTAAAGTTGCAATTCCTTTGTAGATTGGTCAACAACACGCAAGAGTCTTTTGATCCATTGATTTAAAATCTGCCCCAACTTTTTTATATATCTTTTATAATTCTCATAATGTGTTTATCATCTTAACACCTCAAAAAGCTTTAAAAGAGAGAAATGATACGATGCAAAAGATACCTAAAATATGGACTGTATTGCTCTTCTACTCTCCTCCCACTTTTAAAAAACAACTATCCTCTTCTGTCCCATTTTTCTTTTAAATTTTAATTTCATCCTTTTAAAAAAAACATAAATTCTTATATTATCCTTACAAAAAAAAAGTTTTTAATAGAAAATAATTTGTTGATCCTTACACTTCATAAAGTTTTCAAAAAGGTAGGAAATTAATCATTACTATCATTACTATAATACGATCCAAAAAAAACAATAAGGGCCCAAATGACACTTTCCCAATTTGGGCTTTTCTTAAATCAATTCCCTCAAATTAAGCTCTCTCAATCGATCGAACCTTCTTCAGAACTCTTCTTCTCCTTTTCGACCTCTCTACCTTCCCGCCAACAACGAGTGTAGAATCTTCTCCCCCACAAGACCTCTCAGATGAATATTCCGACGCGAGGATTGCACTTTAATATACTCTACCATTAATACCGTTTCAATCCTGGTCTCTGTGTATTAGCCAATGAAAATTTTTCTCTTTTTAAAGTTAATAAAACTCATATAATTATTTTTGCTACGAACCAAACCGACAAATTTTGTAATTCAAGTTACAACATGTTTGTAGATAAACAATTTCTATTATTTAAAAATATTAAATTACAATTTGTTACAATTAGTCAATTGCTACAAAATATTTAGTCTATAAGTTTGTAGTAAATTAGCTACAAATTTAAGCTGTATCTTTTTGTAATTGTTTTCTTACATAAACTTACAAATTTGCCACAAAATAACTTATCTAAAAATTTGTGACTATTTTGTAACTTTGTGTAGGTAATATTTGTTATAAATAATTTTGTAGCAATTTTTTGTAACCCTATGATCAGTTTTTACTATAAGAACTTCTATGTATGTAACGGAAACGCAAAACTTGACTATTTTTCTTCTAATATATATATATTTTTTTTTACGATTTTGATTTAAGTATATATCTTTGATCATGCATGTGATTAAAAAACAACACAAGTCTTTTTGCGTACCTTTTATCGTTCTTCATTATCGAAATACTAATCTAGATAATATCTATATTTGGGGAAAAACTTCGTCTTACAAAGAAATGAATTAATTATTATTATTTTTTTTAAATAAAGTCAATTAATGTTAAGTATAGATACAATATTCGTATATATCATGTCGATGAATGGTGCGACGTGCTTACACTATACAGATTTGCTGTTGAAAGGTTGGCAAGTCCTTTTCTTTTTTCTTTTGCTCCCAACTTTTTAGTCTTTTAGCTTTTGAAGCTATCCATAGTATCTCAAATCTGTATATTCTTATGTCCTCTCTAATCAATTGTTCATGAGTTAATTTTACTAATTATGTACGTTTAACACATCGATCATGTACATGCTACAGTCAGCATATAATAGATCAATCACTAAATAATAGATCAATCCGATAATTATTATTTAGTGATTTATCTTAGTAGATCATTATCCATATCAATTATTAATAAATATATAATATCACATGAAGGTTCCAAGTTCCAACCATACAATACAACTGCATGCCCTCAAAAGATTCCTTCATGACTTAAATCATTTCATTTGCGTTGTTTCGTTTGTTAAATTATGCTCAACAACTCTTTCCGGAAACAATCATGTTCGAGTTGATTATTAACGAAAACTATATTAAAAAAATGTTTTCAAGAACGTAACCATCTCTAACCAACAACAACTCTTGAACAATACTTTTAACAACTTGCGTTCGAAGCAAGAAACTGCTCCTCCTCCATCATCTTCCTCTATTGATCTTCTTCATATTCTCAAGTTTACTTCAAAAAAATTGCGAGTTAAAGAAAAGAGAGACGAAAAAACTACAAACTAAGAAAATTCAGTGGATTGCTCAATCTGCACCACAATGCCAACTATTTTAAGACCACCAAGGAACACAATACGTGGATCGTGCTACGAAGGGGCTAAAACCACAATCGCGCTGCTCAAGAAGCTTGAGGGCTCGAAAGAAGATCATGACAACTCGACCCAAGAGTCCACCGTCAAGGATGGCTCATCTCTATCTTCTTCTCCTTTGTTTTCTTGTGAGGTAAGCTCCTTATATATGTTTGTAAAGATTTCAATTTTTGATTATATATCAAAATCAAAATACATCAATTTATCGACTTTATGTGAGTTTTCTATTAAATATTCGTTCGATTCCAGCCACAACCATTAGAGAAGGTAATTAAATGGATGAAAAACATGAAAGAAACCGAAGAAGAACAGAAGAAAAGGATAGTCTTTTTGAGCAGCTTTGTTACGGGTTTCAAAGAACAGCTTCATGCTGACATTCTTCTAAAAGCGGGCGATGATGGCCCTCCAAAACATCAAGAGAGTAAAACATGTGAATTACTATCAATTAGCACAAGGCACACGAATCTAACGCTGATAGAGTTAAACAAGCTAAGATTCCGATTAGGGCATATATGTGTAGCTTTCTGCTATGGACAGTTCTAGCGAAGTCCAATTATTTGTTAATATTTGGAGACCAAAGCATTTCTTACAAAAGAAAATATCCATACGAATGGTAGCAACCGTGCAATAACAATTAAACAAACATCCCAAAAGAAAATTAGATAAACTACAGCTCTATCCAAATGACTAGTGCTCAGGGTTGCTGAGCTTACGCTTCTTGAGCTGACGTTTGAGCTGACGTTTCTGTCTTCTCTTAGCACAAGAAAGACAAGATGGAGAAGGGGTAGCAACCTGTCCAAGCTGATTGTTGATAGGGCTACCTCCAGTTGATAGCAGGGCCCAGAGCCAAACCGAGCTTCCAGGAATTACTTCTTCGGACAGGTTCTGAGGAGAGGCCAAGAGAATATTATTCTCCTTCTGGCTCAAATGTTCAAGAGCTTCAACAATGTTGACCTGTTCTGAGATGTCCGAGATCACCATCAGATTTGTTGGTTCATCTCTGTGAAGGATACCCCACATATAAACATCTTTGAACATCACTTTCATCTTTGATCTGCTAGAATCTGAAAAATTAATTGAAAAAAAAGAAAAGAGAGAATTAATTGAAAGATAAACAACGGGGTTAATAATAGAATCTGGCTGGAATTAGTTGAAAGATTAAACAACGGGTTAATAATAGAAACCTCGCTCGATAAGCTTGATATTAATTGATTCAAAGTCTTCATTCTTCTGCTCTCCAAGAGAATAAGCGTACATGGTAATCCTACCATTGTAGCCAATATTCTTCAGAGCTAATTTGATATTAGCATAGATGGAAGCAGGTGTTTGATCACTAGGGATTGGGCAATCATCAAGATCCCAGAACACTCCTATCTCAGCTTCTGAGAGGTTGGTTTTACGGGAAGAAACAAAAAAAACAGATTCAGAAGAAAAAAAGCCGTGTATACGTACAAGATCCACCTATTTTAATACTACAGAGATGAGAGAGAGACATAACTTACCAGAAAACTTGCTGGCCAAGGAAGACATGGGTTCGTCGTCGGAGGGAATGTGGCTGCGCGTATGCAAGACGAGAAAGCTTCTAGGGTAGCCCTCTATTCAGGTGCGAGGGTTATAATAATAGAAAAACCCTGAACCTGAGTCCAATTTCGTATCAACGGCCCAATAATAGAAAACCCAACGAATCAATAGAAGCCACGTAGTGATACACCCATTATTAGTATATGAATCATCATCAAAAAGCCATCATTGTTCTCCCGTCTCCGGGTCGTCGTGACGTCGTGAGTCGCGCGCGGCTTTGATTACCGAGAAAACACACAATCATAGAGAAGCTCTCAGTCTTGTTTGCTTTCTGTACAGTTAACTAATGATTGCTCTTATGGATTCGTCTTTACCTATCTTTCCCGGAGACGATTCCGGGCACACCTGTTATCCGGGTCCGAGAATTTCAACCCGGTGAGTGCAAGGAGAGGAGTTGTGAGAGCTGAAGTTGATAGTTCTCCACCGTTGTCTGGTGGTCGTCCCTTCAACCTCGAAGACAATTTGGTGAGATCTGTTTCTAATCTACTGTTCATTTCTTGTAGTTCGATGCATATGTGAGTATCAGTGTCACTGAGGACTTTAAAATGTATTGTTCTTTAACTCTCGTGTATGCTTATAATTGATAGCCGATTCGATTTAGTGAGGTTTTATGCTGACTCTTAATGTAAGGACAGTTTTGTGTTAAAAGTGTGTGGACAGTTTCAATCGTCTCGAATCTTTTTTGCTCTGCCTCTGTCTGTGATTAGCCAGAGTAACCCATGTTTGAAACTTTATGTTTATGTTTTTGTAACCAGGCAGAGTTATATGTATGCGCGTTGCTTCAGGAACCACCAAGCTATTGAGGCCGGCAGTATATTCTGAAGGTTAAAAAGTTCTTGCGTCTGAAGCAACCCAAGACCCAACGAAGCTTGAGAAAGAGATCCGCACAGCACATGCCGAGCGTGAACAGGCTCACATTGACAGGAACACTGCGAGGAAAGCTAACTCCTGCAGAGAAACGTGAGAAGAAAGAAAGGAAGCTTTTTGGTGATCCAACAACAGTTGAGACGATTGTGTCAGTGTAAAAGATTAACAAGAAGCTGTCGCATCCCAAAACAATATTAAAAGTGGAGAAGAATGCAAAACAGAACATATTAACAGGGTGTAGTAGTGTGATGACGGAGGGCATGAGTGTTGTTGTGGTTGAGGGTAAAAGCAAATCAATAACTAGATACGAGAAGCTGATGCTGAAGAGAATAAACTGGAAAAAGACAGAGAAGAAGAAGAAGAAGAAGAGAATGGTGGAAACAAGTGTTGGTTGGTATGGCAAGGAAGTGTTGAGAAACCGAATTTTCATAGGTTTTTGTCTTGGTCACAGCTTGGTGGTGATGGAGGCACTTCAGCTTCAGCTAAAAGATTACATTTTGGGAAGGAATTGCTTCAGATAACTTCTTGGCCTCTAGGTAACATTACACACTGCTCTTTGCCATTTTTTTTCCAATCAATTTGCCCAAACGATTCTTGAGATGAAAGTTTAGGTTAGCTCTTTTAAAGTATGGTAAGAAGATTGACTGCATCAAAATTCAATTTTCTATTAGGATCACTTAGCAATGTGATAATTCAGATGATCTCTGATAAGTAGAATGGAAGCATAGAAACGTCTATTCGAATTCATTCATGTACTCTTATGCTTTGTTGGTTAATAGTTTGCAGCTATATTGTTAGTGGAGTGGGTATCAAGATACATAGCTGGGGGAGTAGTAGGTGTTTCTTTTCCGACTGAGCAACTGTGCAGAAGTCTTGTAGTTACTCTGTTAATTCCTTTAATCGTTGGCAAGGTGAGAGAACCTTTCTTTTTGTTCTTACAATTTTAATAGCGTCTAGCTTGCAGGTCTGGTTTATGTGAGGGATAGTACTCTTTATTCTTCTTTTCTGCTTAGTTTTTTATCTTCTCGACAAAGTATATGACTTATCTTTCACTAAGAACATCTCTGATGTGATTCGCTACATTCAGTTTTATGGCTAGTCTCCCCAAATGTATCATACGGGATCAATATGACAAAACGTACTGGGCATGTACATTGATTGATTGAAAGATGAATAAAAATGATCTCGATGAAAGCTCGATGAGCATCCATTTATAGGATTTTGTATAAGTAATCGAAGATCCCTACTATTTCCTATTTAATTGTTCTGCCGGGGACGCATGGAATGAAGTTGAGTTTTTCTTTTTAAAAATTGGTGCATCTCGCTTAACAAATCCATAGTGTGTGAAAAAAAAATTCAAGACTGATTTTTTAAGGGTATTTTAATAGTGGTTTTATGATCGAAGGGTACTTTATACAAAAGTACAAAAATGCTAAACTTAAAAAAAAAAAAATTTCAAAAGCTCCCAATAGCGTGTTATACAAAATGTTAAACTTTCCAATAACGTACTTAGCATTCTAAAATTATACAAAAGCTAAAACTTTAACAGTTTTTCTAAAAAATAATAAACACACACGAATAAATTAAATCTGTCAAACCTCTCCCATAGTTATGCCATCCCAAACCTTTCCTCTATATATGCCAACTCCTGTTTTAGGGGTCCATGGAAGAGTACAACGAGCACTATTCTTCAGTATTGCTGAAGTTGCACCATCATATGCCATGAAAATGGCAAATCCAACATTACTCAAAACAGCGACATCAGCAGCAAGGCGATCATCGTTTGAGATTAGAAGTAGTGGGGCTGGTGGTCTTCGGGTGTAGGCCCAATTAAAAACCTGTTTACTAATTCTCACATCAACGAAATCACGATGGGGAGAAATTTTAGCGCGAGAAATAATGAGGACCATTTAAAAAAAATATACACAAATCATTCAAAGTAAAAATATTAAATTAATTACTTACTCTTTTTTCGGGGTTATAATATTTAATCTGATTATCATGAATGAGTAAGTAATTAATGAATGAATGATTCATTAATAAATGAATGAATGAATAAATGATAATTAGACAAATTAATTAATTAATTAATGAATTAATTAATTAATGAAAAAAAGAGTAAGTAATTAATGAATGAATGAGTAAGTAAGTAAACCATGTCTGATTATCATTCATTCAATCTGATTACTTATCATTCAATCTGATTAATCTGATTACACAAATCAATCTGATTACATTAAAAATATTAAATATACACAAATGATTCATTAATGAATGAATGAATGAATGATAATCAGACAAATTAATTAATTAATGAATGAATTAATTAATTAATGAAAAAAAGAGTAAGTATTTAATGAATGAATGAGTAAGTTAGTAAACCATGTCTGATTATCATTCATTCAATCTGATTATAAAAATCAATCTGATTACATTAATAATATTAAATATACGCAAATCATTCAATCTGATTACTTATCCATGTCAAGAAGTTCAAAACCTCCCCTGGATAAGGAAGTTTTAATATTCTTCAAATAATCAGATTGATTGACATCCATGGGAAAGGGAAGAGAGCGCATATCCCAAATCATCTACATATATATATACTTAATTTGCAAATAAAAATAATACTAATGTAGATTTAAGTTAATAAAGTGAAATAATTAATTTTCACATATTCTTTCGGTGACCAAATAATACCAATTTATAGTATATCGTGAATCTAGATCGACTGCATTTCCAGCAGTATCAAAAATATATGCCTGTAAGACATAGAATCCTGCTTTGCGCAAAACAAAGATGTAATCTCCATCACTCGAGATTAGAAGTAGTAGGCCCAATTAAAATTTTTTTTGCACAACCTTTGTGCACATGATTCCTTAAAATTTTTATGGAAGATTCGAATTCTATTTGATATTGTGGATCCATAATCTATGGGGTGAACATATGTTTTGCTTAATTAAAATTGAGAAAATGGGACTATAATAAACAATTAATCTACGTCCACCACTATATCGGACATAGCCGCATATATTGAGTCGGTGAATGATTCATCTGCACACATTAATTATAATGTCAATGTGAAAGTCTTTGCTTCTTAACAAAGGCATATATATGAATGTTTGTGATACAATAAAACTATCTTGATCTTCTCATTACGTATATATGAGACAGTTAAATCATTTGTGGGAGTAGTAAATTTCTAACCTTATTTTATTTTTGTGTGTGTGTGGGAGATGTACAATGATGATGTTCAAATTTATTTGTAATAACAAGAATTTTAATTAAACAAAACATATGTTCACCCCATATATTATGGATCCACAATATCAAATAGAATTCTAATCTTCCATAAAAATTTTAAGGAATCATGGGCACAAAGGTTGGTTATCCTGAATAATCCTTAATTAGTTACTTTGTAATAACACAAACTATACCAATAACAAGAATTCTAGCTGTAAAAAAAATAATAACAAGAATTCTCATAAATTACGCAGAGAAAAAAAAAAAAAAAGAATACTGTAAATTGAAGAAGTAGGATGTAGAAGCCAAAAAATTCCGCGTTATAATAATTTGTGGTAATCGCATCGCCATATATAGGAGATATTTTGAGCAGTAGGAAAGCTAAATGAGTCGTTAAGATTGCTTAAACCCCAAGCTAGTGACTTGTGTGAGTTTAACAAAAAAAAAAAAGTCTTCAAATCCAATGGAATCTGATTACGACAAGGCACCTAATACTTTCATTAAAAAAAAGGAAAAAAATACAATTAATTCATAACATTAGCTTCTTATCCAATAACAAACTGCCACGTATGATTTCGCTTGTCTGATAAAAAATCTCTCTGCTCCTCCATATAACTGAATCAAAGACTTTCCTACGAGAAAAGATCAAAATTCTTTTCTTTTTTTTTTTCCTTTTTTCTTGAAGATCAAATCTAAGAGATGGGTAACGCGATTAGGTTACTCCGGAAATGTTTAAATCCCACGACGGACAATAAGCCTCACGACGGCTCCGCCTCTTCCGCCGGCGTTTCAGCTCTTTCCCGTGATCTCTTCAACTTTGAAACCACTTCTCAGGTCTCTCTCTCTTCATTGCTATTTCTCCTAAATTTTCGTTTTTTTTCTTCTCCAGCTTACTAGTCTTTGATCTGTTATTTTAGCTCTGTTTTAAAACTCACTTCTAAGTGAATTGTGCAAACCAATAGATTCCTTCACAATTCTGTTTAAGAGATTGATCATAAACTAAAGATTCATTATATTTATTCTAGGTTCCTGAAAAGCTTGGGAGTTACGTTGTCTCTTCTACAAAGGCTCAAGCAAACTGGTAAAGAAAACAATACACAGATCATCCTCAAGATCTCTCTCTCTTGTGGTTCTCAAGATTAATTTGATGTTTTCACATTGTTTTTTTAATATTTGTCTTTTTCTTCCAAAACAAAAGGTATAGAAAAATACTTGAGGCATGGAAGCAAGCTAAGCCTCGGCCTAAAACTCCTGAGGAAGCCTCTAGGCTTGTTATCGCTACTCTAAAGAATCATCAAAAAGCAGATGTTGAGGTATTTACTAATAATGTTTCAAGCTGCGGATTATGTTAGCGAGTTTGGATAACATTATTGATATGGTTGATTTGTTAATGCCATCGACAGGGATTTTTGTCTTTCTATGGACTGCCTTCACCTCACAATCTTGTTGAGGTCCCTACTCATGAATCTCCTGTGTCTTTATCTAAAGGAGTTCGGTTTGAGCTCAACACGCTTCCGGTTAGAAAAAAAATATATGAATCTTTTAAAGGTTTTGGTAATATGATGATAATGTTGTTGCTGATCAAGAAATTGTCTGAATGTTGAAATAAGGTGGATACAAAATCTGTGGCAGATGGAGATACGGTTACTGTGTATGTTAGTAGCAAAGACCCGCTTGTGTCATCCTCTGTTCCTAAGGATGTGAGTATTGCAGCGGTTAAAAGAGCCAAAGCGCGTGAGAAGAGGAATTATACTGAAGCAGATGCACTTCACAAGAAGATCATATCTTCTGGTTACAGGTTTGTCATTTTGATATGTAATTACACAAGAATATCATAGAGCCAAATCAAAGTTGAGCTATGTTAGTCATAATCCTTCCGAAATTTTTTTTTATCTTGTGCTTAGGATGATAAGTTTTAAAAATGAGGAAGTGCTTGCTAAAAAGTTCAGAATTAGACTAAGGTAAAAACACTCTTCCACTTAAGATATAAACTCATTTTAATTAAGCTCTTTTTAATCAAAAGATGTATAATATATGGAGTTTTAAGAACAAACTGCAAATGAAAACAAAACAGCGGAATAGATTCACCGGAGAGCAAAATGCCTTATGGTAAAGAGGCACATGATGAGCTACTCAAGATGGTTGAAGGGAAATGCTTGAAAGTGTTAGTATATACAGAGGATCGCTATGGAAGATGTGTAGGAGATATATACTGCAATGGAAAATTTGTACAGGAAGTAATGCTTAAAAAAGGTCTTGCTTGGCATTATGTAGCCTATGACAAGCGTGCAGAGCTTGCAAAGGTAAGACACTGTAAACCTTTGTGCATCGCATTTACGAGTTTCTTGGATTATTATTTATGATGGATGTTTAATTTTTTTGTGTGTTTGAGTTCAGTGGGAAAACGAGGCTAGGCAAAAGAGAATTGGCTTGTGGGCATCTTCTAATCCAGAGAAGCCATGGGAGTGGAGAAAGAACAAACGTGGAGGCAATTAATGATATACACCTTCTATGTTTAGTTCGATATACAAAACAGAACAAAGAAATACAATATTATTTGATTATGATTATTGTGAATTAAAGAACCTGTGATTTGTTGTTGTAATTGTAAGAGCACTCTGTAAATGTATTATGTATTGATAAGTATTTTTGGCAATAGAGAATCTCTCTTTGTACCTTGAAACAGAAGTTACGTACTCTTAGTTGTTTTGTTTCTAAATATAAGGGGCCATAGTTTATTTTTGGGGTTTAACAATCTTTGGTTGAGAATAAAAGTCTGTATCATAACCAGAGAAGTAAAAAAAAAACAATCTTGCAATTTCAAATTTATTTTTAGTTGATATATAGTTTTAAGAAAATGTGAAAAGGTGTTTTTGATAATTCTTCATCATTAGGAGGATTATCAAGGGCTCTAAAGCAAGAGCCTTTCATAATCTTTGGCAATCTTCTTCTTCTTTTGTTCTTGATATTATTCGAAAAATGCCAAAGAATAAGAAAACAGAATGGCAAGTAGGAGATCCTGCGATAAGCGTAGTGAGCGATCAGTTCTGTAATCCATACCCAATGGATCTATTGGTGAAGAGGAAAGTTCAGAATTTCTCTAAAGATCATTACGAAGTGTTTGATCCAAGCGGTAATCTGCTCCTACAAATTGATGGACAAGCTTGGGGGTTTAACCGTAAAAGAATTATGCGTGATCCAGCCGGTTTCACAATCCTCACAATGCGCCAAAAGGTTACCAAAACATTTTAAATCTTTCAACAACAACAACAAATAAATAAGAGAAAGACTCTTTTTTGAGATTGTGTATGTGTGTGTTAGGGACTTGCGTTGAAGAACAAGTGGGAAGTGCATGGAGGAGAGAGCAAAGAGAGAGAAGACTTGCTCTTCACGGTACAACAATCTCAAGCGGTTTCATTGAAAACATCTGTGGATGTTTTCTTGCCTGAGAACAACAATGTCAAGAAGACGTCAAACACCTGTGATTTTCATGCTTCAGGAGGATACTCCAATATATCATTCAAAGTTTTCAAATCGGATGCTCTCATCGCGGGGGTAGGGGTAAAAGTTAAAAACCCCATACTTATCAATAATCTTGGCAATTTTTATACATTGGTGAAGAATTGAAAATCCTTATATTGCAGGTGACACATAAGTTTACATGGGGAAGTTTCTGCAAAGGGAAATATAAT
>NC_025693.1:25814852-25831284 GCF_000633955.1 Camelina sativa
TTTTTTTTTTTTTTTTTTGTTGTTGTCAAAGTCCTCAATCTCTTTGCTTAGTGGTTCCTTTCACAACTATGTGGTGTGTATGATAACGTGTTCATTTCTCAAGAGATTTGTATGTAACGAATATTTTTTCCATGTTATGTGGAATCTTAAAACGTGCAGTCATAGATAGAGCAATAAACATAAATTTGAACTTAAAAACACGAGAGAGGGATAACTTAACTAGCTTAGCTAGGGACATATTATACAAGATCAGGATCAAGACTTGCTCTACTCTTTGATGTTAGATAATTTGAGTAATAGCTGAACATATCTAACACCAAAGAAAAGATTTCATGTAACCTTCCTTCGTTCTTGCTAGTCCGATTGATTATTATTTCGGTTCAATTTGAAATTGTTTAATTTTCCCAAACCGAACAACCTGAAATACCAAATTTCTGAACTGAACCGAACAGTCCTACTAATTGAAGGCACATTTTAGCAAAGTATACTGTAAATTTCCAAATCAAATTTTACCAAGTCCCCCATATATATCGACTAGCACACATAAATACTGTAATAGTATCAATGATCAAAAATATTTGACCATGAATACAATTCAATAATGTCTTTCTCTGAGCTTATAGGCAAAATATATTTACCTGTACTGTAGTGGCATAGGAATCAAATATGTGCTTATATGAATATGAATGAGCTGTGGTTATAAACTTGGTTGGAAACTTGAAAAAGTCAAATAATAATTAAAGAAAACAGAATTTTCTAAAACATCTTACAAAACATGATGTTTGTTATATGCCACATTGACGTCAATTATCATGGGATTTTGGCGAAGAATGCCATTTTTTTCAAAAAAGTTGTCAAGAATGCTATTTTTTGTTTTCTTTCTCAAAAATGTCAGTTTGTTTGTTTTGGGAAGGAGTGAGTTGACGAAAGTGCCCTTGTCCCAAAAACTAGAGAGAACCGTACGCTGGAGAATTTAAATGGGAGTTTAAATAAATGATAATTTAGTGGGAGAGAGAGACATTAATGACCATGGGACATACATTTATGACAGCTCGGCGTTGTACATTAGTTGTTTTATGGGGTTTGGAAAGAATTAATGCAACATGGTAAGTGTGTTTTCTTTGTTAGAGTGATAATTCTGAATCGGGTGAGTGTAGACAGACGATAAATGACAAATAGTTTTGAAACAATAATAGATCCATTGATACAATCGGCTTGTGGACAAACAAAACGGGGGGTAGACAAAAGAAAAGATGGAAAGACAAAAGTGATAGTGGTGGACATGACAAAGGGTGGGATGTCCAAACATAATTCTAAGCAAACGGAGAAAGACCAACTGAAACTATGTCTACCTAAACCAGATGAAAAGTCCATCAGTAGACATAAAATTCGTAAATCACCCAGTGAAGTTGTTGATTGAGGTGACGAATACGAGTAGGAAGGAAAGAAGATCGAACATAGATAACAACAAACTGAAACATATTGCACCTCGGAAAAGACATTCATTCCAATAACTTGTCAACAAGTGAATGGACATATACCTAGGCTTCTCGAATGTGTCTACCGGACCGTCAATTGTGATGGACATGTACCTCGAATGTCGAATCTTGTCCATCAATGGATCAACGTTATTTACAGGAACTGATTCACTATGAGACCTGCAATAAGAAGCTTTTTTGGTTAACCGGATATGAGGACCTGCAATAACTTGTCAGTCAATGGTGGACAAAATACCTAAGGTGTATGTTCTTGTCCTCTGGTTGGTTATGGTCCACCAATGGATCCGACCTTCACGATGGACACATAGTGCGGTTAGCAGAGCCATAAATTTGGAAAGGTAAATTTGGTGGACCATATATAATCACGATGGACATCGTTGGTAGACATATTTGGAGGACAACATCTTTTGAAAGGACATAACCAGACAAAATGACCATAACCTAGAACGTCGAATTCAAACAAAATAAATGAGCAAAAAAATGGAATTTTAGCACATGTCTATCCGATCGTTGTCCAGCAGAGTTCAAATTGTTTCGGGTAAAAAACATATAACGAACACCAAAATAAACAAATCTTAGTTGATGGACAACCGATATACCTTTGTCTGGGTTTATGAATCTCCGTACTAGTCGTCGACGGTTCCCCTGTCGTTTCCACTGTAGCCGACGGTTCCCCCGTCGCCGCAACGGTGGAGGATTACCCGGAGAAGGGTCTGGATGAAGTAATTCATCACTTCATGACTCGAAATCGAACGTCTTTGGAGGAAACAGTGACGACTTTGGCGGAAGATGTAAAGTCTCGACGGTGGTTTGTGAAAAGAGAGAGAGCAGGAATAATTAAAGAGAGAGACAAAAAAGAGAGCAGGTTATTCTAAGGGTTGTATTATCCGATAAGATAATTAAGACCTCTGCCAACTTTATGTCACTTTGTCTCTAAAATCCCAACCTTTTTTAATATTTTTCTCTTTCAATTACTTCAACGTTGCAAATAATGGGAGAAGGGCAAAAATGTATTTTTTGTAAGGCTCTGTGGCAAGCGGGAAAAGGGTTTTGCAAAAAGTGGCATAGGAGAGAAAGATTAGCACTGTTCATGGCATGATTGACAATTTTCTCAATTATCATTCATTTCATACGAAATTAGTGAATGAGAATTGTACAAAATTTTTGCATTGATACATCTTTATCTATTTTTTCATAGATATGAGTTGTACTTGAAGATACCACTAAAGGTATTTTGCAAAAAAAAAATTGAGGATGCATAAACACTAGAAAAACTGAAACATAGATATTAGATATATTCATTAAAATAGATTATTTACGAAAATAATTAAGTATAATTTAAAGTGTGAAAGAGTTAGTTTTTTTTTAGGATAAATATGATGTTATTAATAAGGGAGGATACATATTATTCTCTCTTTACAACTTTTTTGAAATTTGAAATTCAAATCAAAATCTCAAAATGAAGTCACTAATTGACATCAATAATCAAAATCTCAAAATCTCAAAAAAAATTCAGTTTTTTTATTCTCTCTTTACAACGTTATTTCCGTCGTCAGGGTCGGAAAGGATGGTGACGAAAATAACGTCAAAATAGGTATGAGGAAGACGGTAGAGAGATCCAAGGGGAGGGATACGGTGACAGAAGACATCGGCGGCCAAACAAAGATGTCGACCACCAAAACATCATTCAATATTGCTAGTTAAATATGAAAGAGTTAGTTAAATAAAAAAAAATGCAAGATTTAGTTTTATAACTGAATTCATTAAATTTTGTTGTAGTTTTCAAAGTATTCCTTATAATTATTAGTACGTTAACTAATTTTAATTTAAAATATTAAGTGTTATTAATCATCTAAAGCGCAATATGCTCTTAAATTTAGCATAATTGAGGCTTTTTCTATGAGTTTTCCTTCAAAACTTAAGAATGAGACTGATACTGATAAAAAGAATTTCAATTACCATTAGGTAAAAGTTTCAAACAGTTGGTAATTATATTTTTTAACAAATAATTATTTTGGTCTGATTTTAATTTTATTTGGCATTTTGTTTTCTATACTTTTGAAGTTATATAAAGGTTAATAGTTAAAAATACAGAGGTTTTATTATGTATTTTATTACTGCTTTGCGTGTTTGGTCGTTGATATGTGTTTCATATCTCAAGATATGTACAAACTTTTTTCCATGTAATGTTCGTTCTATTTTCCAATTGTTTATATTTTTCATAAAACGTGCAGTCAAAGATAGAGTAATAATTAATAAACATGAATTTGAACAGCACAAGTCACACTTTTATAAGACGTAGTCATAAAATCAAACAAATAATCGAGACATGAATTGAAAATCCTTATATTGCAGGTGACACATAAGTTTACATGGGGAAGTTTCTGCAAAGAGAAATATAATTTCAAGGTGAGAATAAATAATCCAGAGGTCGATTATGCTTTTATGAGTTTATCATTGCTTTGCTTGTTATGGTCGATGACAACGAGAATTGGTGTTTGTAATATATATTGTCTGTCCTCAATCTCTTTGCTTAGTGGTTCCTTTCACAATCTATGTGGTGTGTAATGATAACGTGTTCATTTTTCAAGACATAAATTTGTATTGTATGTAAAGCAATAAACAATAAACATAAATTTGAACGAAAAAAACACGAGAGGGATAACTTAACTTAACTAGCTAGCTAGCTAGGGACATATTATACAATACAAGCAAGCTTATTGACAGTGTCACGACGGCTAGTCCTCAGGATCAGGATGTGCTCCTCTACTCTTTGATGTTAGTTACAGTATTTGAGTAATCTCGCTAAAAATATCTAACACCAAAGAAAGGTTTCAATGTAACCTTCCTTCTTGCTAGTCCGACTGATTATTTTTATTTCGGTTCAATTTGAAATTCTTTAATTTTCCCAACCCGAACAACCTGAAATACCAAATTTCTGAACCAAACCGAACAGTCCTACTAACGAAATCAAATTTTACTAAGTCACCCATATATATATATATCGACTAGCACACATAAACAATAGTATCAATGATCAAAAACTATTTGACCATGATTACAATTAAAATTAATGTCTTTGTCTGAGCTTATAGGCAAAGTATATTTTCTCTGAGCTTATAGGCAAAGTATATTTATTTATACCTGTAGTGGCATAGGATGTAGTGTAATAAATATGTGCTCAAAATGAGAATATGAATGAGCTGTGTAATATAAGCAAATTGGCGCAAGCTAATTAAAATAACACTAATTCAAAAGATTACTAGTATAAACAAAGATTACATATTGTTCAAACAAGTTTAACTAAAATTAAAAATAGAAAAAGCATTACTGTATGTTCCTTAATAGCCGGCGGGACTAGTGTTCGTTCTTTAATAGCCTGTCTTCTTCCTCGTACGAGACAGCGTCGCCAGAAACTTGCTGGAGAGTTTGCTGGTAAACAGAGCAAACAAAAACAGTAAAATTTAGGTTTGCTGATGATTGATGATAAAGACATAAGAGAGACATTATATAAAATTGATTGCTAAACTAAAAATGGTAAAAATGTTGTTAACTTACTTGATCCGACGTTTCTTCTTCAGCTGATTCCATTTGGCACATCGAGGACAAAAGCTGCTTCCGGTTTTATTGATAGGATTCCCTCCATTCGATAAGCTGTTCCAAAGCCAAACCGATGTTGCAGTAGAGAGAAGCAGACCTGATGCGTTTCGAGGGTGAGACAGGAGGATATTGTTGTCTCTTTTCTTGAAAAGCACCAATATATCCACAAAATCTTCATCGTAGGAGATGTCGTCTTCGTTGGAGATGATCAACAAATTGGTTCGATTGTCTCTGTGATTGATTCCCCACATGCAGACATCTTTAAACATGGAGTTCATGTTTGACCATCTCCAATCTGGAAAGCAAAATTAATTGAACGCAATACGACGGACGAAGGGTTTTGTTTGGTTTTCAAATTTAAAAAAAAAAACCTGGCTGGATAAGCTTGATGTTGGCAGATTCAAACTCTTCTTTATTGATCTGCTGCTCCCCACCACTAGAAGAAGTATAAGCAACTATGGTAACCTTACCGGTGTAACCATTATTCTTGAGAGCTAATTTGATGTTATCAGAGATTGAAGCAGGTGTTAGATCTTTAGGGATTGGGCAATCATCCAGGTCCCAGAAGACTCCTGTCTCAGCTTCTGATATATACGAAACAAAAATCAAATAAAATTAAGCAACTTGACCCAAATAAATACCTATACATCATCCCACTAGTTTATTTACGACAAATCGAGATCAGAATTATCAGATGACAGAAATAATAGCTTACTAGCGAATTCCGGGAACAAGGAAGACATGGTTTGGGCGGAGGTAGACATAGATGTGGCTGTGGCTGTGGCTGCGGCTGCGGTGAGGAACTGCGGATTTTAAGAGCCTTCTGGGTTTTTTTTTGTTTATCGACGGATGAATAGAGTAGAGAGACTCTCTCTCTCGGCGATTAAGGGTATAAAGGTACCCATATTGACCAAAATATCCCCTCTCTATTCGATTTCTTACAAACATCATTAAGGGTATTAAGGTTGTTGTGCCAAGTCGTTTGTTTGAATTCATTGTTCTTCATTTGAGAGTTCTCTCTGTATTTATGTATGTACTTCTTTCTATTCCAATTGTTTTTTCCCTTTTTTTTTTGTGCAGTTAAATATAAAAGAACAATAAGAAGACAACCCACAACTTTATTAGATGTAAACGTAACAATTACGAAGACCTTAAAACCTCTCTCGATTCATCAAATCTTTGAAAGAAGAAGAATCTCTTTAACCAAAACAAAAAAACTTCAACAGACTTGAGTAGTTCCCATAAATGAAGTGATGAGATAGAGAGAACAAATGTAGAGCGTTCAATACCAAACCTCTTAAGAAACCTTTAAAACTCAAACCAGACAGACACAATCAAATCAACGGAAGAGTCGGATATCAAGTATCGAACATAGCGATAATACAAACCGGGAAATCACTAAAACGCAACGCTCTGGATAAAGATGTTGTTGTTTAGGTAAGGTCATCCTCCTCCAGCTCCTTGGCCTTGAGCTTCTCCTTCACCCTCAACAACATGGTTGTCTTCCATGAATCCTGCATTTGATACCAATTCCATGATCAAGAAACAGACATAGTTAAAAAAGATAATCACATTCAATAGTACGTGGTTTACTGCCCTCCTTACCAGCGGAGTCATGCTATCAAATTCCTTAACAACGTCTGTGAACTTTGCGATGTCTTCTTCATCGATAGCAGAAGCAAGGTCCTATTCATGTGAATAAATGTACAAAACTTATCATACTTCATGTAAGCTACTCCACTATCTCTCTTTTTTTTGAAAAACTCAATGTTTATACTTTACCGCTAAAAACTTGCATTCCCGTGTTCCTGAAAAAGTCGGATCCAGATCCTGCAAGGAAAGCAGAAGTTAGAAAACATGTCATAGTTACTCAACAGAATGCTGATGTTACGGGTGTTTGCTGTGGAAGAAGAAAAACCTGATATTTCTCCAGCGCATTAGTGATGGAAACAACATCGGCTTTGCATAAGTGACACATGCCAGCAGTGAGAAGATAGCCCTTGACTGAATACTTAAGCAAGTTATTGTTAAGTGAATGACGTGCTATTTCTTCATAAATCTTGATTGCCTTCTCATATCTATCAAAGAATACAACAAGCACATTATCAATCAATCCGTCCCTAAGTAGAGAAAACGCTATAACTGCTGTTCATGCATATAGAACACCACGATTCCAAACAAAGTCGAGTTTGTGGATTGACAATTCGATTTTAACAGGGTTCCATCTGAGTACTGTAAGCACTTCAATACCAAAGGATACGAAAGCAAAAAAAAAAAAGCGTAAGGTGCCAAAATCTTACTGCTCCAGCTGGGCAGCATATTGTGCAACCTTTAGATTGCACTGGTTTGCAGAAGTGGTCACTTCTTCATTTTGAAAGAATTCAGCTGCCTTTTCAAAGTAAGCAATAGCCTGCTCTAACTTCTGATCAGATTCATAATACTCAGCAATTTCCTGTCAAAAGTTTAAAAAAAAAAACCAATTAATGTACCTATTAGTACAATTACAGAAAGTCAGTACCAAGCTCACTAAAGTGTATAAAAAAAAGAAACAAAATACGACTGGATCCAACATGCATAAAGAAACAGTAACCATCGAGGAAATACTGAACAAGTGTCCCAACAAAAGTATCTTCTCAGTATAATATCTTATTAATGCTCAAAAGAGACACATGATACCTTGTAATATCTTGCAGCCATGTTGAGTCTCCCTATCTCACAAAATATATTCACTGCTCGTTCTAGGCAAGATGCAGCCTCTGCATATAAGGTCATGGTAATATTAGTACGCATGATAATCACTCTTGTATTACTGAGATGTCAAAATTTACAAAAGTGGCTTTATACATACCATTTGTGTCAACTTTCTTGTAGCATTTCGCAGCCTCAGCATAAGCGTTAGCAGCATCGTGTTTGCTGTCTGACTGTAGATGCAGATCAATGTTATCAAATAAATCCACACATTCTTTCAGTTACCACATATGTGTTGCCAAAGAATTTACCTTTAAGTGACAATCAGCAAGTTTTAAATAAGCTTTTCCAGCTTGATCCCCTAAAAACACAAATCACATATCAAACACATAAGCAAAGATAATTGAACAATCATTAGAAGGAACAAAAAAAAACATGAATCCTCTATATTAAAACTCAACCAAACAGAACAATCTAAATGTTGAATCTCGAATTTTCAATTCTCGTATGCAATTACCAATTACAAATTTTTAACAGATCAAAATCGACCTAATATAAACCTAGATGATACTAACTCTTATCTCTCACATGACCATATAGACGAATCAACGCAACTGATGAAACCTAAGATCAAACGTCCTCAATTTTTCAACTTTTCTTCCTCATCATCAACAAACAAAACAAAACCAATCAGATGAATACAATAATCAAACAGAAATTGGAAATTACATGATTTGGCGAGCTTATAGGAATTAGCTGCTTTCTCGAGCAGATCAGCAGCATCCTCATACTTAGATCCAAATATTCCCCATCCGTTGAGCTTCTTCTCTGCTTTCTTCTCGAATTCCTCCGCTCTCACCAGATGATCTCCCATATATTTTTTTTTTTTGTTTCCTCCCGAAACTCTTGACTCGGGAAATTTTCACTCCGGTTCACCTCCGATCGTGTACTTCTTTACCTCCCCAGACTCCGATTGGTTTCTTTTTTTCTTCCTCGAGAGATAGATTGCTTTGATGGATTCGCTGCGGCAGCGATTAGAGAGATATGATATGAGAATCGATCGAGAGCAAAAAATCAAGACACGCTTCGGTAGGGGAAAAGATTTTTCAACCGATTCAGATGGGCCGAAATCGGTTTTCAAATATGGGCTTTGTTTTTTTTAAACCCCAATTAGCCCAATCGGTTGTTTATCTAATTACGGTTAGTAACGTTGTTAGCTGGAAGGATATATAATTAACAGCTACCGTTAGGATTTTAATTTTTATATAGAAATAGAGCGCATTGTATTTTTTTTTTGGTTCGTTAAATTGGAAATATACAGAAACCTTTCCATGCAAAAAAGAGTAAACTGAACCTGTATAAGTGGGAAAATAGATAAAATGTTATATATATATATATATTTTCTACTTATTGAACCAGATGCAATCATGTATTCTGTTTATTTGCGAATTTTTTTAAAAATCTCAATTTAAATTAGACTAACAATCCCCTATATAATAAAACAGAAGTACACAACTTTTTTTTAGACTATATAATTTTTATAAATTGGGTATAAAATAGGTTATAGATTGGCTACAAAAAAAAGTTATAGATTAATTGGTCAATGTGTGGGCTATATGAATACATTTAAGAATATCCTAAAGAATCTTTTTAAAGGAAATATTCCAATGATTTAAAAAATTTCTAAAATAAAATCTTTAGTATTCCATATATTGTTACAAAATATATACGATTAGGCAATTTATCAAACTTAATCGTGATTTTCGAGATCTTATCGTGCAGTTGAAAATAAAATATTACGTAAGCACGTATCATATTAAAAAAACTTTCACCAAACATGTTCAAATATTAAAATAAAAACAAACAATAAACATAACAATTTCTCATACATAAAATTACAAAATTAACAATATAAAAGCCATCATATTTAGCATATGGTTTTGTTACATAATATTTTTCCAATTTTTTTAAAAAACAATCATATAAATTATATTTTATTCTAAAATTATAATATAAATAAAAGGAATTTCAATCTGTGCTCTAGCACGGATCCTATCTAGTAGCCATATTATAGAAACAGATTCGATAAATATGAACTGACAAAAAGAAAAAAAAAATTATATATATGAACTGACAAACTTTGGTACTCTGTGCGTTAGAGACCGGAGATCACATAAAATGATAGAAAAATAAACTTTAGTAGTACTGTTCTGTTTTTCGTGTATCATGTTTTGCATTTGACATTCAATATTCGTTGTCCTTTCGTTTTCATTCGATGAAAAGTGTCGAAGAGACTGTCTGTTCTAAAGTTTAATTATTACACGTGACGTGAGCCATCTTTGAGGCCGCCAATGATTATAGTGTATTTCATTTTATCAACGAGACTTTTTTAAAAACACATTTGTTTTGGAGTACTAGTATATGCTTTAATTAAAAAAATATAGACTATATAAACTGATAAAAAATGAGATCAGAAACGGTAAAAAACAGTTATGGCCACTTTCTCGTCTAGATGCATTCTTAAGAGGTCCAAGTGGCACATTGATTGGAGTTAGACCAATTATATTTATTTCGTATTTGTTCTATAGTTCTATGGTTTTGTTTATTAAATACGAACATTTTAGGTGTAATTTTTCTTATTTTAGTGTAATGTTTATAGTTTATACGTTTTTCAACAACGTGACGAAAGACCATTTTTAGTGATCCTCTCACTGACATATCTAAGTAAAGTTCTCTTTTGATAAGTTCTAAAAAATTGCTAGGTGTCACTTTCTTTTTAAAAATGTGTGTCATTTTTAAAAAAATATTTTTAACGTATTTTTTTCAAATGATTTAATATGATATACATTATATTATTTATATTTAAGACAAAATATAAATTTACTATTATACATTACAAGATGTTCAATTTATTCTTTTATTTGTGTAGCATATTTCTCAAAATAATGATTTTCTCTTTTATTTATTTACTTTAATAAAAATGATTAACATGATATGATTATTACATTATTTTGTAAATTGATTCTAATTAAAACAAACTAAAATATATTTAAATATATATAATTTATAAATATTTAGAGAGAAATAACTAAAGTATATGTCTTTTAAAGAAAAAAATGAAATATATATATATATATATATTATTAGTTATATATTTAAAAAATAATAAATGAATTATTTTTGAACTTTCTCACATATTTTATTAAATATCATATTCTATCACATATATTGTAACTCTCATATTAATTTTACTAGGTTTAAATTTCTATCATATATTTTTAGTTATATTAACTTAAAAATTATTACTTAAAACAACAAAGAAATGAATTTTTAGTGAACCTTCTCACATATTTTAGTAAATTTCATATTCTATCACATATTTTGTAACTCTCATATTAATAATCATATCCATCTTGAAGATTTTTAAAAATATGATATAAATTTCAAGATAGAAAACAATATGAGATTTATTTATTCTTTATTATAATCATATCACAATTTATTATATGTATTAATTCTTTAAAATGTAACTGCCATAATGTTTGCCAGGAAAAAAAGACTTATTGATGTCAAAAAAAATGAAACCCTCAACATTTTAATACACTTTAATTTATGAATTGCAATACAATTTATGCTTTATTTGACAACATATTTTGTAAGTAAATATATTACTAATGAGGCATCATTTATCAATATTGTATATAATTACCATAACATTGTAATTTTCAATAAATTTTAGTGATTCAAGAATAAAATATTTGTTTTAGAATTTTAAAACAAAAGAAAATTTTATTCTTAAATAATTTCAAGATATTAAACAATAATTAAATTTTTTATTTTTCTTTAATAATAATAATTATCACAATTTATTGCATATTAATTCTGTAAAATGCAACTCCCATGATGTTTGACAAAAAAAATTAAAAAACTTTCAACATATTGATACACTTTAATGTATTAATTTCATACAATTATGTTTTACAAAAAGTAGGAAGAAAAACACAAAGAATATCTATGGCATATATTCTCTTTGACCAAAAAAAAAAAAACTAAAAATCTCCAGTGATCCTGATGATTTATTGATACCACAAATTTCTCTATAAATAGGAAGACAAATTCTTCATCATATTCTACCTCTCACATAAATTTTTAAATTTTGTAATATCACTTTTTGTTTAACTAAAATATCTTATATTTTTTTCTCATTTATATGACTTTTATAGGTTTTGAAACAAATAAGTATAGTTAAAATTTTGGATATGTGTGAAAAAGCTAGATGAATAAGGTCTAAGGCACATGATACATTCTCACTTTTAGAAGAGACACAAGGTATTTTGTATCTTCTTTATCCTTTGTTTTTCTTTTTGTTCATGTCTTGAAATTAGTAAATATTGTTTAAAATGCTTATTTTGTGTATCAATATTGTACTTTGTTTCTTTTGATCTATTTGATAAATTTTTAGTATAAAAATTATAAATTTTAAATAATAGTTCATAAAATCTAATAGATTTTTAGTTTTCAATTACTCTATCAATATTGTATTTTGTTTTTTTTTTATCTATTTGATAAATTTTTAATATAAAAATCTTAAATTCTAGATAATAATTCAAAAAATCTAATAGATTTTTAGTTTACAGTTAATATATCTTATTTACACAATATTATATTTTAAAATAACTAAATATATTTTAATATTTGTTTTACTAACACGTTGCGTGGGACTTTTTCTAGGAAATAAATAAATTAGACCAGCCTGTCCGGTTTCCCAATGGTCAAATATCATTTTCCCTGTGTTACCCCCAACAGCAAATGCTGAAGGCATAATACCCCCAGGGTATATCTGTACTTTTCATTATTAACCCGTGTGGGCTATATGAAGCCGTTTCCTCACAAGTCACAACAACAACCCAAAAAAAGAAAGCTTCTTCTTCCCGCCGGCAAATTTTTTTAAGTTTCCCCGGCGGTTGGTTAGTAAAAAAAAACAAAAAAAATGTCACCACAGATCGAAACTCATCTCTTGCCTAAGCAAGAAGAGCCTTCGTCTGAGAAGAATGGATCATCCACCTCAGGCATCGTTTTTAACTTGTCGACGAGCATAATTGGAACCGGAATAATGTCAATGCCGGCGGCGTTTAAGGTTCTCGGAATCATCCCAGCGTTTTCGATAATCACGATCGTAGCTTGGCTTTCCACAATTTCTGCTGGCTTTCTCATGAAATCAACACTCGCCGGAGGATCAACTACGTACGCCGGAGTTATGAAAGAGTCGTTTGGCAAAACAGGATCCGTCGCTGTACAGCTTGCTACGACGGTTGCTACTTTTGGTTGTATTATTGTAATCTCCATTATTATTGGTAAACTATTTTGGATCTAACTTTAGTTTAGAGGTTTAGTTCTGCTACTATTTGAGCTTAACAAACAGATTTGCTGAGTTTGGATTTGTGTGTGTGTGTGTGTGTGTGTCTACTCTCTCTCTCTCTCTCTCTCAGGAGATGTGCTTTCGGGTAATGAAAATGGAGGATCTGAGCATGTTGGAGTTTTGCAAGAATGGTTTGGTTCTTGCTGGTGGAACACGAGAATCTTCGCTTTGTTGTTTGTCTACTGCTTCGTCTTGCTTCCTTTGGTCTTGTGCAGACGTGTTGGTAAAGTTTCTATGATTTAAAACCTAGAAGTTAATCGTGTTTATGAGATTGTTGATTGTTTTTTTGTAAATGGGTTATGTAGAAAGACTAGCATTTAGTTCTGCGGTATCGTTCCTTCTTGCGGTTCTGTTTGTTGTCATTAGCTCCGTGCTGACGATCTCCGCGTTAGTGAATGGGGAAACGAAGAATACAAGACTATTCCCAGAGTTGAACAATGGAGGATCGTTTTGGAAACTCTTTACAGCTTCCCCTGTTATAGTAACAGCCTTCACGTTTCATTTCAATGGTATAAGACCCAGCCTCTTACACCGAATCGGTTATTGCTTCTCTGTTTTTTTTTTGTCCTGTTTCTGAGTTTGGTGTTGTGATGAATAATAATGCATTATGCAGTTCATCCAATTGGATTCGAGCTAAAAGATCCATTACATGTGATCCCAGCAACTAAGTTCTCTGTCATCTTGTGCGCTGCAATCTACTTCGCCACTGGACTCTTCGGGTATCTTCTGTTTGGAGATGCAACCATGTCAGATGTTCTAGTGAACTTTGACCAGAGCTCTGGTTCTTCCATTGGTTCTCTTCTCAATGACGTTGTCAGACTCAGCTACGCGCTTCACCTCATGCTTGTCTTTCCTCTCATAAACTTCTCATTGAGAGCAAATCTCGATGAACTCTTGTTCCCCAAGAAGCCTTCCTTGGTAAATGACTCAAAAAGATTCGTCGGACTCACTCTGGCTCTCCTGATTTGCTGTTTCTTGTCTGCAATCGCTGTGCCGGACATTTGGTACTTCTTTCAGTTCTTGGGATCAACCACCACTGTTTCAATAGCATTTATATTTCCAGCCGCCATTGTTCTAAGGTACATCAGCTCTGTCATCTTTACTATATATACTACCTTTATTAGATGAAATTTGCTGCAAAAATCGTTATTTAACTTGTTTTCTAATTTTGTAATGGCAGGAATGTCCATGGCGTATCGACTTCAAGAGAGAAGCTCGTAGCTGCGATAATGCTTGTGCTTGCAGTTGCTACTAGCATTATTGCTATTTGGACAACTTTATACAGCCTCGCAGCAAACTAATCGTTGAAAAAAGTTTTGCAAATAGTCCCCTCTATGATCACTTCAAAGAAATCTGTAAAATAATTAGCTTTCTCTCTCCCAAGCATTTCTGTTTATATCTTTGTGAAATAGGTTTTGTCAGGAAAAGCAATGTAATAGCTATAGAAAGTGCAATATTTTGTTGCTACTTGAATCAGGGAAAGATAAATTGTTACGATTCTTTAAAAGGTATCTTCTTGCATACCATTATGAATGAACAAAGAACATATGAATCAGACATTATTGAGTATTGAGAATTGAAGCTTTGATTTATCTGAATCAAGACTATGTATTCTTTTCATCCAGAACAAAAGAAAAATGAAGAGTTCTATTAGATGGAAAAAGGGAAGACAAAAGGATACAGTTCTTCAAAAGCTTACCACTATGGTCTATGGAGATACCTAGACTTATGAATCTTGAACTATCCCAGTTTTCTAAAGAATATCTCAGTTGGGAGAGACAGCGAGGTTTTTCTCATCTAGCTTCTCAAGTATTTGACTTGTATGTTGAAATGACTGAATCTTCCAAGGAATCTCTGTGGAGTCGATTTGACAATAGAGAGTGCTCCATTAGAGTCCAGGAACTTGGCAGCTTCATCTGTAGGCAAGGAGAGTTGAAAATCCAGAAGCATTTGGAATTAAGCATGCTCAAGAAGATTAAAAGAGTTAACAATCGTGAGGTTTTTTTTTTTTTGTTTGCATCATTGGCGGCTATCTCTTCTAAAAAGTTGATTATATCCAATGAAATCGATGGAAAATGCAGAAGTAGAAGAATCACAAAAGAACGTGTTTAAAACAAGAAAGAATTGCCTGATTTAGAAAGAGCAGCAACATTTGTATTTGGTTCATTAAATTGGAAATATACATAAACCCTTGCATGGCAAAACAAAAGAGAGCAAATTGAACCTGTTTATAAATAAAAGGTTTATTCTTTCGTATATTCTCTACTTAATTATGTACGTACCACAGATATATATAGTGTTCTGTTTACTTTTACAAAATCAAACGAAAAGTGTCAAGTTAAGCTCTAGACTAACAACAATAGACATACAATATATCAAAGCAAATTCAATAAATATGAACGGACTAACCTGATACTAGGCCTGGGCATTCGGTTAACCATTCGGTTTCGGTTCGGTTGTATTCGGTTTCGGTTATTTTGGATATAGTAATATAGTAACCATTTGGATATTTTTGAAATTTCGGTTCGGTTCGGTTCGGTTTCTTTCGGTTCGGTTTCGGTTTGGTTATTTAAATAAATAACCATAACTAACATAAATTATATTAACATTAACCAAATAAACCAAATATAACCAAAACTAACCGAATATAACCAAAATTAACCAAATATACAATAACAAAAATACAAAAAAGGGAAAAATATGGATTCAATTTTACAAAATAGTATTTAACTTTGTAAATTCAAAATAATAACATTTACATATATTGATTATTTAAAATATTTAATTGTTTTGAATCTAGAAATAATTTATATTTTAAGTTTATTTTATAGTTTTGCATAATATTAAGTATATAATATTTGATATCTTCTAGGTTTTCGGATATTTCGGTTAACCATTTAATTGTCGGTTCGGTTCGGTTCGGTTTCGGTTAGTTTGGATATAGATTTTTACTAACCATTCGGGTATTTGAATAATTTCGGTTCGGTTCGGTTTGGTTTTTTTCGGTTCGGTTTCGGTCGGTTATTTGGTTATCGGTTATTTTGCCCAGCCCTACCTGATACTGTGCGCTAGAGAACGACGATCATATAAAAACAAAACTTTAGTAGTACTGTTTTGTTTCGTGTATCACGTTTTCAATAAAGCATTCGACATAACGAACACGTGAGAGCCATCTTCGTGGCCGCCAATTATAATGATTATACCCTCCAGGCCCCCAAACCCCCCC
>NC_025693.1:25838345-25848125 GCF_000633955.1 Camelina sativa
CCCCCGAACTTTTAAAACGATATTTTTGGAGCTTATTATAAATATACTTAAATTTAATAAAAATTATATAAACTGAGAAAATGAGATCAGAAACGGTAAAAACACACTTGTACGTGGCCACTTTGTCGTCTAGATGCATTCGTCCTGGTCCTGAAGAGTTCCAAGTGACGGAAGTCACATATAGTCGTATTTATTTTCAGCTACGTGACGGAAGATCATTTGGGTGATCTCACTGACATGATAATAGACCAGCCTGTCAGGTTTCCCAATGGTCAAATATCATTTTTCCCTATTTTACCCCCAAACGGCAAACGATGAAGGCAAAAATACTCCCAGGGTATATCTGTACTTTCCATTACTAACCGTGTTATATGAAGCCGTTTCCTCACACAACAACCAAAAGATAAAGCTTCTTCTTCTTCCCGCCGGCAATATTTTTAAGTTTCTCCGGCGGTTAGTAAAAAAAATGTCACCACAGATCAAAACTCATCTCTTACCAAAGCAAGAGCCTTCTTCTTCTTCTTCGTCGTCTTCGACTGGGAAGAATGGATCATCTACCTCCGGCGTCGTTTTCAACGTGTCGACAACTATAATCGGAGCCGGAATAATGTCAATGCCGGCGGCGTTTAAAGTTCTCGGAATCATCCCAGCGTTTCTGATGATCTCGATCATAGCTTGGCTTTCAACTATCTCCGTTGGATTCTTAATGAAATCAACACTCGCCGGAGAATCAACTACATACGCCGGAGTTATGAAAGAGTCGTTTGGGAAAACAGGATCCGTCGCTGTACAGATTGCTACGATGGTTGCTACTTTTGGATGTATGGTCATCTTCTCCATTATTATAGGTAAAGACTCATCTGGATCTATCTTTAGTGTTGAGGTCTAGTTCTGAGAGCTTAACAACATATTTGTGTTATGTTTATCTCTCTCTCTCTCTCTCTCTCTCAGGAGATGTGCTTTCGGGTAATGACGATAATGGATCTGAGCATGTTGGAGTTTTGCAAGAATGGTTTGGTGCTTACTGGTGGAACACGAGAATCTTTGCTTTGTTGTTTATCTACTGCTTCGTCTTGCTTCCTTTGGTCTTGTGTAGACGTGTTGGTAAGTTTCTTATCATCTTTGTGTTCTTAGAAATCTTATAAACTATGCATGTGTATGAGATTGTTGATTGTTTTTTTTTTTTGTAAATGGCTTATGTAGAAAGATTGGCATTTAGTTCTGCGGTATCGTTTCTTCTTGCGGTTCTATTTGTTGTCATTAGCTCCGTGCTGGCTATCTCAGCGTTAGTGAATGGGCAAACGAAGAATCCAAGACTGTTCCCAGAGTTGAACAATGGAGGATCGTTTTGGAAACTCTTTACAGCTTCCCCTGTTATAGTAACGGCCTTCACGTTTCATTTCAATGGTTAGAAACCTATCTCTTTACACCATTCTCTGTTTTTTGGTCCTGTTTCTTAATTTGGTGTTGTGATGAATAATTAATGCAGTTCATCCAATTGGATTTGAGCTCAAAGATCCATTACATGTGATCCCAGCAACTAAGATCTCTGTCATCTTGTGCGCTGCCATATACTTCGCCACTGGACTCTTCGGGTATCTCCTGTTTGGAGATGCAACCATGTCAGATATTCTAGTGAACTTTGACCAGAGCTCTGGTTCTTCCATTGGTTCTCTTCTCAATGATGTTGTTAGACTCAGCTACGCGCTTCACCTCATGCTTGTCTTTCCTCTCATGAACTTCTCATTGAGAGCAAATCTAGATGAACTCTTGTTCCCCAAGAAGCCTTCCTTGGCAAATGACTCTAAAAGATTCGTCGGACTCACTCTGGCTCTACTGATTTGTTGTTTCTTGTCTGCAATCGCTGTGCCAGACATTTGGTACTTCTTTCAGTTCTTGGGATCAACCACCACTGTTTCAATAGCATTTATATTTCCAGCCGCCATTGTTCTAAGGTACATCACCTCTGTCATCTTTACTATACACCTTTATTTAGATGAAATTTCCTGCAAAATACTTATTTAATTTGTTTTTGGATTTTGAAATGGCAGGAATGTCCATGGTGTATCGACTTCAAGAGAGAAGATCGTAGCAGCGATAATGCTTGTCCTTGCAGTTGCTACTAGCATTATTGCTATTTGGACAAATTTATACAGCCTCGCAGCAAACTAATCGTTGAAAAAAGTTTTGCAAGCAGTCCCCTCTATGATCACTTCAAAGATATATGTAAAGTCATTAGCTTTCCCTTTCTTTTGCTAGCATTTATGTTTATATTTTTTGTGAAATAGGTTTTGTCAGAAAATGCAATGTAATAGCTATAGGAAGTGCAATATTTGTTGCTATGTACTTGAATCAGGGAAAGATAAAATTGTTACAATTCTTTAAAACGTATCTTCTTGCATACCATTATGAATGAACAAAGAACATATGAATCAGACAGTATTGAGAATTGAAGCTTGATTTATCTGAATCAGACTATGTATTCCTTTCATCCGGAACAACAACAAAAATGAAGAGTTCTATAAGATGGAAAAAAGGAAGACAAAATGATATAGTTCTTCAAAAGCTTAGCACTACGGTCTATGGAGATACCTAGACTTACGATCCTTTTTTCTAAAGAATATCTCAGTTGGGAGACACAGCGAGGTTTTTATCATCTAGTTTCTCAAGTATGTTTGACTTGTATGTTGAAATGTCTGAATCCTCCAAGGAATCTGGAGTCGATTTGACAATAGAGAGTGCTCCATTAGAGTCCAGGAACTTGGCAGCTTCATCTGTAGTCAAGGAGAGTTGAAAATTCAGATGCATTTGGGGAAATAAACATGCTCAAGAGGACATTAAAGGAGTGAGCAATCCTGAGGTTCTTCTACCCCAATGAATCGATGAAATTGCAGAAGTAGAAGAATTACTAAAAGAACGTGATTAAAACAAAACTTGCCTGATTTAGAAAGAGCAGCAAGCGCCTTGAGAGCTTCTTTCCTTGTCTTGTCATCTTTAGCACTTCCCAACATATGTAGAAGCTCTTGAGCCCCACCCATCTCTACAACCTTCATTCTCCTTTCATCTTTATAAGACCAAACCAAATCATTACAATACAACAGCCAGAAACAAGTTCAACCACTGGTGAGACCAAATAAGTAAAGATTCAATCCTTTCTCTTTTTCAGCAAACAATCAGAGAGTAATTCGAGTTAGAGAGAGGGGCTTACCATCAATGGCGAAACGGGAAAGCCTAGAAGCTCCCATTCTCTTAAACAAGGGATCCTTCACATGTAAAAGCGATATTGATTGCTGAATCAAGTTATCACCTAAGACAGTAAGTGACAGTCAGTAAAGTTATACATACAACAACGATTTCAAGATTAAAAAATGTAACAAAGCTGGTTCCGAACTAGAGATTCACATACCCAAGTAAGGGAAAAACTGGTATCCGATATACGTAGCTGTCCCAGCAAAGAAAATTTTGAGACACCAGCCTATTTTCCTCTCAGCTTCTTCCTCCAATGTAAGGTCATCTACAATCAAAATGGAGAAGCAAAGCCAAGAACATCAACAACACACACACAAATCTAAAGGTCTTTTTCTTTCTTCATTGTTGAGAGTCTAATTCCACACTCTCTTCTACTCTTATGGATCTTTCCCTCATCATTGAATCTAAGAGTAAACTACGAATTCATCAATACTATGGAGTGAAAAGTTAAGGACGTCAACACACCCAAATCTAAAGACTCTTTACTTCTCTGTTGAGTCCAGTTCACACTCTTCAGGAACCTCCTATACTCTTACGATCTAGTCTTTATCATTGTATCTAAACGATTAAACTAGAAATGCATCAAACAAAGCAACCACTTTGGACTTCAATTACAACTACTGAACCAAAAAAAAGCTCTCATCAAATGCATCAAACAAAGCAACCAGTCTCATCTTCATCACTAGTGTGAAGTGAGTATAGACTTCAATTACAACTACTGAACCAAAAATCTCCTCACGATTCCAAATCAAAATGACTACATTCTGAATCTTATTCTAGTGCAAAATTTAAGCCCACGAGACGATCTACTCACATACTATTACAAGTCACTGAAGCATGGAGAGAAGGAAAAAGGAGGCACCTTTCTTGTTCACCGAGGAATAATTCCGAGATCGAGGATGATACGCGTTTCTTCCTCCGCGAAAATGCTGCAAAATTTGACTTCAGGTAAGAGACGAATCGGTGACGACGACCCATTAAACCATTGATGACGAGAAAGGCACAGAAAACGCTTAGAAAAGGTAAAAGGATTTGGGGAAATTACATTAGCTAGGCGAGCAGCAAGAATCCGCATGACTTGTCAATGCTCGAAACCTTCTTCGTCTTCTGATTGCGTCTGTATCGTTTGCTCTCACTTATGTAACTCCAAAGCATCAGGTGTTCGTGTTTCATTGGGGTTTTGACAAAAGCTTCTTCGATGAGCTCAGTCTTTCTCTCTCTCTGCGGTGCAAAAAAAAAAAAAGGCTAGAGAGAAACGTTTGGGCCTAAAAGAGCCTGAAACATATTTTAATGGGCTTCTTTTATGCTTGTATCTTGAGACTTTTATGGATCCCTGCGTTAGTTTTTTAGTTTTTTTTTTCTCTATATATGAGACGAGATATTTGTTAAAGGAATTCATAATGATTGTTTAAAGACGTACTGTCTTATAATTAAGAACACCATGGCATGTAACCCAAATACTATTAATAGAATTTATTTATCTATATTGAATTTCTTCAGGCATGTAATACATATATGGTACGTGTAAAAAATATAATATATCAATTTGAAAACAAGGAGTGATGTTTGATAGCCAAAAGCCACCCCCGTGACCTAATTCTCTATGATAATTTTGTCACTTAGAACAAGAGAGTGGGGCAGATGGAATGGGTTTTGTTTTTGTACATTCTTTGTTAAGATATGTTTCGTTTTTATTTTTGTCCTTTTGGTCCTTTCTAAAACTTCAATTACAGTCCATATGCGCTAATTCACATTTATTTGGAGTTCTTTTTTTAACTAATGAGTTGTCTTTTAATTACCATGTAAACGAGAGAGAAATTGTCACAATGCAGCAAGCCAAGAATATATGTATGTGGATTAACACCGTACGTTTAACATATAATATAGCGGTAATTAAACTGATAAAATTACCGAAGTTAGATACATGCATGAATCCTTTCCCTAATACAATGGAAGCCTTCTAATGATCTCTTCACACGTGGTATTTGTGTAGTAGCCTCTGCAGTTTTGGATTTTCCAGTTTTTTTTTCTTGTTTTTTACTTCGGTCACAAGATTTTTCAGTTTTTTGTTGTAATCATAAAATTATCAAAATATGCAGTTAGGTGTCATGGAATGATATTTGATTCGGACAAGGGAATACGATACATATGAGGAGAAGACAAAGGATATAGAGCTGTCAGGAACACGAGACTTTCTTACAATTTTTATATTTTGTTTTTATATACTTATTATATAATAAAAATCGAAGGATGTATATACATAACAATAATATATGAAGAAATGAAATAGTCTATTAATTCTGATACTTGGTCACTTCTCACTTTTAACCCGATTTTTTTTTTTTTTAGTAACCAATTTGACTGCCAACAGAGCCTTTTTGGGAGGGTGGTGTACTGGTGTCATTATCCTTTTTAGTATAATCGGTTTGTAAATAATACATACATAGTCTTTTATCGGATGTCCCCGAAGGGACTAATACACACATGGTCATGCATATAATTTTCAAAAGAAATGGTATGATACTATTTTAAAACTACATATGCAATTTTGTCACTCTTAATATTTTGTGACATTTTTTTCCTATGTGGTCATTTGTTTAGAAAAGTATCTATGCATATTGTTCTATTCTTACAATTTTTCTAGACGATGTGTATACCGACTGATGTTATCTTGATTAATTAATTATAGTGTAGTTGTGACACATTATAGTTGTATATTTTTGTCGTCTATAATAGTTGTAACTTAAAAAGTACAATCGACTTATTTTGTAAGCGTCAAAAATCAAAACTAATCCTCTATAAAGAAAACCCTATTTGTTTTACTAACCCAAAAAAAACTTGAGTGTTATATTTTCTTCAAACAATGCAAATTCAATCTTGTATTTACAATAGCGTGTGGACGGACACATACCCACTTCTATCAAAGCCGAAGTAAAACACAAATAATACGCAGCAGTACAAAAATATATTTCTAGTAGAATATAAGGGAAGAGACAAAATCTCCTTCGCATATGAACTTTTTAATGTCTAAACTCTCTCGCTCACGTCCCTTTCTCTCTACTCTCCATGACAACAACACCATTTATTTCTCAACTTTAGAGATTAATAGGTTTTGTTTTTCTTTTTTTACATCGTGAATTTGTGCATGTGAGTGTACTTCCCGAAGTGCAAATCACGTGAGTGCCAATTTCTTTGACAAATCCCGAGCAATTGAAACCCTAAAAATCTATCGTTTCTAATCAAAAAATTAATCAATTAGGAGAAAACAGTCTGTAAAAGTAGAAGTATATGAGAAATGGTAGGGATATCTATGATCAGTCTATATGTGACAAGAATGAGAGCTTCCCTATTGTGTAGAGTGTTTTTTTTTTGTGTGGTGATGATTCACCGGCACACGTGAATTGATGGGTACTTATATGTCCTTGTGGAATATAGACCATTCTATACCCTTATATACTCATCAGTCATCACAATATTGCATACTCTTGTGTAACTTTAATTTGGTTTTCTTTTTATCAAAGAGGTTTATATTGAATGAATTAAATCAATGGTTCCCTTAATTAGCTTAGTTGTAAAACTAATGTTTGCAATGCTATTACCCATTAAGTCATTAACCCCCAAAAAAGTCCAACTCTTATAAGTATTCTAATCTACATTTTGAATTTCGACGTTTTGAATAATTGATTGTACTTAAATAAAATCAATGTGACAAAAAAAGAAGACATCTATCAGATAAGATAATGATCCAACAGAAAGGAAAACCAAGTTGTGGGTATAAGAAATGGAATGTATATATGCAAATGCATGCACATATATAAAGGTACATATATGGATATATATATATATATATACAAGAAGATAGTGGATAGGTGATCAGAGAGAGAGAAGGGTATTCATAAGATCCCCGTGAGGAGTGTTTGGAGGCATTCCAATATCACAACTAACATTCTTCTGTTTGCTTTTATCCTCTTCTTTAACTTCTTTCGATGCTCCTCTTTTTAATAATTATTTAGTATTTATATATATATATATATGTACAAACATTTCTCATATAATTTCTTCCTCCATCACGAGCTCATATGATTACTATTTAAGTTCTAGCCGATCTCCTCGTTTATCCATATACTATATGTAGACTCAAGAAGAGAATTGGTCATGACCAATCACGGCACAATATTGTAGATCATGATAAGCATAAGAATCAATTCTCAATCGAAAAGGGAATACCAAGAACATGCACTTGAATCTTTACGATTCACAATTGGATCGTAGTTGTATGTATCTTAAAAATGATGACTTTACTGTATTAAGTTGTGTTATTGATTATCGAGAGATTCTGAACCAAAATCCACGCCTATCTTGAGACTAGTGAATTGTCGGATATTCTTGCAACTTAAGTTATGCTGTGCATATGCCAATTTACATTAGTTAAGTTTTGTTGTTTTAAGAGTAAAATACATTAAATTAATGCAGTAATATTCTCACGTATAATATTATATATATATATATATATATATGTGTGTGTGTGTGTGTGGAATATCGTGTAATTAAACATAGATGCAAGCAAGTAATTCACGAGATACCAATCGAATTTGTCCGTATATATCACATATCGTAGCGATAAATAGAGACTACACGGTAGACATGTGAGAGACTTTGAAGAAACTCAGATCTCTACATCATCATTCTCACTCATATACACTTTCTCTATATACATAGACGAGAACCGAAGAGGAATTGAGAAGGAAAAGCCAATTAAAGCATATAAGATGGTTTCGAGGGAACACAAGAGAGGCTCCTCTCTTCGTGAGAAGTTTCATTTGCTTCGTTCAATCACTAATTCTCATGCTGTAATCAGATTCCACCATTCTTTTTTCTTACCTTTATTTACTCCAACCCAATTCGATTCTTCTATGATCATAAATTAAATTCAGTCCTACTATTTATATATTTACTATATTTATGTGTATATTTCATTAGATGAACATTCATATTCATATATGTCCACATGCCAATTTAACCTTACGTGATATCTCTATCTTTCTTTTCATTCATTAGAGAGATCAAACTTGTTTGTTCAAAAAAAAAAAGATCAAACTTTACTCCGTTCATATATTTCTGAATATATACATTTTGTCATATGAATATTTAAATATATATATATATATAGGTATGTATTGAAACTCTGCTTTGACGAGTATCAAGAAACTCTAAATTTTGACTAGCTAGTCGATTTGAGAAAAAGTAAAAAAAAAAAAACTATATATGAAACATCTATGTTTTGAATTTTTTTCTTATTATGTTCAATTTTACTTCTCCGATCAACAATATATATATATTACTTGGTTCACTCCTAATCATATTAAATATATTTTTCTAACAAAGATACATATATAAAGGGGCAGAGCATCATCGAGAAAAGGGACTAAACTTGTCATTTTGATTATTCAAACTAAACAGTATCGCTGATATATATGCAACGCATGTTTTGCAGGAGAGTGAAACATCGATCATAGTGGATGCATCAAAATATATCAAAAAGCTTAAGCAAAAAGTCGAAAAACTCAACAATGAGAACATGTCTGAGCAAACATTCTGCGACCCTTCCGACTCAAATCCTATGGTATAAACATACAAAGTATCCATTGATTTCATTTATATTAAGAACCATTGACTAATAATTTTTGGGTTATTGTATATTGGTAGGTTACAGTGGAAACCCTAGAGAAGGGGTTCATGATAAAGGTAATGTCAGGGAAAAATGAGGAAGGCATGTTGGTTTGTGTTCTTGAAAGCTTTGAAAATCTTGGACTTGATGTTGTTGAAGCTAGGGCTTCATGTACAGACACATTTAGCTTGCATGCCATTGGTTCATCACATGTAAACACAGTTCTTCTTCATCGCCATCATTATATAATAATAATTACTAACGAATGTAAGGATATTTATTTTACTTTTTGTTTTTTGAATACTTACTTACAGAATGATGATGGAGACAGCATGGATGCTGAAGCAGTGAGACAGGCAGTGGCAGAAGCGATCAGGACCTGGAGTGATAGCCATGCATAACCCAAATAAAAGTATTTCATTCGTATCTATAGATATTTATAAATTTGTTTGACCTTAAAAAGGGATCTTAGTCAGACATATGATTACGGAAAGAGAAAAAATCAATTGTATGTCTCTCTGATTATTCAAATTTCTCAAGTAATTAATTTCCGTGGCACCAAAAATAATTAATTCATCACTAATATGCGAATACTAGTATAGCTTGATCATATTAGAGTTTCAAAAGGACACTACTCCTGTTCTCTTTTTGTCTTTTCGTCGATTCGATTTCAAAAACCTTGGCTAGGTAACGTTTAATCGGTCCTTGTTGGTGGTTTAATGAGCTTATTTTGCATTGTTAGTGGGCTTGAATATGGGCCATTTGTAAAAAAACATTTTTTTACATCGTAAAATTGGTCCGGAGCTTCGAGAAATCAGATCAATTAATTAAACAGCTATTACAAAAAAAAAAAAAAAAAAAAA
>NC_025693.1:25848174-25871711 GCF_000633955.1 Camelina sativa
GCTTCTCGTTTCCATCAAGAACGCTCTTGTGATCTGCACACATAGATGCTGGTTTTTCTGAGAGAAAGCCTCGTACTTATCCGAGAAAACGATGTCTTCCATGTTCCGCACCACGAATCCTAGACAAGCCTCCTTCAGCGTCTTGCTCGAACCAAGATCCGAGACATCAAGAACGTCGAGAACGCTAGAGACGTTCAAGGAACTCAACATATGTTGCTCGCACAACTCTTGCAAGTAATGAATCATGTACTTATCTGCCGCAACAAACAAGGCATAGACATGTTTCTCCAACTTGTCTGAAGCCAATGTGCCGGTGTATAGAAACTCCAAGAGAGCTTGAAGTTGCTCCGAGTTAAGTTCTTGGAGCGTTATGGCGTATTCTGGAGCACTTTTGCATCCGTCTGAGTCTAGAATGTTCTTGAAGATCTCTGATTTTGAAGCCTATATATTGAAATCACCCAAGTCTTCTTTAATAAACAAAGTATAATATGCATGGTTGATTTTATAGGTAAATGTTAATTTTTTTTTTGTTACATGTTAAATGTTATCAACAGTAATGGATTTTGATCAACACACTATTGTTATAACATATAAATATATATATCAAAAATTAGCTAATGCCACAAAAATAAGTAAAAAGGATCAATGGAATTACCAGCAAAGCTCTATGTGCAGGAATTGGAGGGCCATCATCGCCCGCTTTTAGAAGAATGTTAGCATGAAGCTGTTCTTTGAAACCCGTAACAAAGCTGCTCAAGAAGACTATCCTTTTCTTCTGTTCTTCTTCGGTTTCTTTCATGTTTTTCATCCATTTGATTACCTTCTCTAATGGTTGTGGCTGGAATTCTCGAAAGAATATATATATAGTCAAAACTCACATAAAATCTGATAAATAAATGTTTTTGATATATAATCAAAAATTGAATTATCTTTACAAAGATATATAAGGAGCTTACCTCACAAGAAAACAAAGGAGAAGAAGAAAGAGATGAGCCATTCTTGACAGTGGACTCATGGGTCGATTTGTCATGATCTTCTTTCGAGCCCTCAAGCTCCTTGAGCAGCGCGATAGTGGTTTTAGCCCCTTCGTAGCACGATCCACATATTGTGTTTCTTGGTGGTCTTAAAATAGTTGGCATTGTGGTGCAGATTGAGCAATCCATTGAATTTTCTTAGTTTGTAGTTTTTTCGTCTCTGTTTTCTCTATCTCGCCATTTTTTTGAAGTAAACTTGAGAATATGAAGAAGATCAATAGAGGAAGATGATGGAGGAGGAGCAGTTTCTTGCTTCGAACGCAAGTTGTTAAAAGTATTGTTCAAGAGTTGTTGTTGGTTAGAGATGGTTACGTTCTTGAAAACATTTTTTTAATATAGTTTTCGTTAATAATCAACTCGAACATGATTGTTTCCGGAAAGAGTTGTTGAGCATAATTTAACAAACAAAACAACGCAAATGAAATGATTTAAGTCATGAAGGAATCTTTTGGGGGCATGCAGTTGTATTGTATGGTTGGAACTTGGAACCTTCATGGGATATTATATATTTATTAATTGATATGGATAATGATTTATTAATATAAATCACAAAATAATAATTATCGGATTTATCTATTATTTAGTGATTGATCTATTATATGCTGACTGTATATGCTTCGCATGTACATGATCGATTTGTTAAACGTACATAATTAGTAAAATCAACTCATGAACAAGTTGATTAGAGAGGACATAAGAATATAGAGATTTGAGATACAGTACTATGGATAGCTTCAAAAGCTAAAAGACGTAAAAAGTTGGGAACAAAAGAAAAAAAGAAAAGGACTTGCCAACCTTTCAACAGCAAATATGTATAGTGTAAGCACGTCGCACCATTCATCGACATGATATATACGAATATGTATCTATTACTTAACATTAATTGACTTTATTTTATTTTTTTTTAAAATAATTAATTCATTTCTTTGTAAGACGAAGTTTTCCACCAAATATAGATATTATCTAGACTAGTATTTCGATAATGAAGAACGATAAAAGGTTTGCAAAAAGACTTGGGTTATTTTTTAATCACATGCATGATCAAATTAAAGATATCTAATTAAATCAAAATCGTCAATTTTTTTTCTTGAAGAAAACTCGTCAAGTATCAGGTTTCCGTTACATATAGAAGTTCTAAGACCTAATCAGATTCACATATATTTTATTTTAAGCTAGGAAACTAATTATCAGAATTCTTTGACAACCTCTTCACCATATCGGTAAGAAATGTATCATTTAAATGGTTATACATCGGATGAGCAGGAAAAGAAAACGATTCAACAGAAGTGGTACAATGGTGAATGGATCGGTATATACCATTATCTCGCTATCATTTTCCGAGAGCGATACCACTATCTATTTGTGTGTGTTACACTATTTCTTACCAAAAACAATATAGTTTAAAATCATATGCAATATGTAATTTATTTGTACTTGGCTTTGGGCTTATATAGTACCAAGAGAAAGTGAGTTTTATACCAACTTAATGCCCAACTTCTTACGAAAATAATCGACCAGAAACCAACTTTTGCTTGTCTTTCACAAAAAAAGAAAAACAACTTTCGCTTGGGATTCCTAATTCTTCAGGCCGGCTCTTATTTTTTTTTGTATATATTCAGACAGATGACTGAATGGATTAAGTTTTATAATAAGTAAAAATTTGAGAATTTCACAGTATTTAATTTGTTATTTTCTTTTGGCCGAATTAGTTAATTTGTTTAAACATGTATGATAAAAGAAAGTCGGAAAAGATAATCCAAAATATATTAATCGACCAGAAACCAACTTTTGCTTGTGTTTCACAAAAAAAGATAAACAACTTTTGCTTGGGGATTACTAATTCTTCAGGCCGGCTCTCATTTTTTTTTGTATATATTCAGACAGATGACTGAATGGTATGGATTAAGTTTTATAACAAGTAAATTTAAGAATTTCACAGTATTTAATTAGTTATTTTCTTTTGGCCGAATTAGTTAATTACTTTAAACACGTAAAACTTATCAATAAAAGAAAGTCGGACCAACATGGGTCCAACATCTTCTTATCAAAGGTTGAAAAAGGTGTACATAAAAATATTAGGTATTTAGAGAAAACAGCTCTTACAAGAACACACACAAACAAAAGATAAAGAAGCGTTGTAATTTGTAAAGGTAGATTAGCCTTCTTTTTCATCTTTAGTATACTTAAACTTGCGATGGCTTAGTCTCGGCTTCTGCCACTTTTGATTCAACATCAACCTTAGCCTCAGTCTTACTCTCAGCCTCGGTTTTAGTCTCAGTCACAGCCTCGGCCTTTGGCTCAGCCTCAGCTTTTGGGTTTTGGCTCAACCTCAGCCTCCACCGGCCAGAAAGAAGTCTTCTTTCCGGTCTTTGAAACTGTTTGGAAAACTGCTTCAGGCTCAACATTACCTTTCACTGTTACCTTTTGCTCCTTGATATCAATGTCAAATGACTCAACCCCCTGAAATAAACTCTGGAGTCAACAACTTACTAGGCATATATATAAACGAAGGATTAATTTATAAAAATGATCTGAAACAAAAATTGAACAAAAAAAAAAGATTAGCATACATGCAAACCTTCCATTTTGCCCAAGACTCTATTGACGGCACCAACGCAGCCTTGGCATGACATACCAACTTTGAGGACAACGGTCTGCATTTATGAGACGATTTGATCCGACAATGTTAGAACCATATATATGTACTAGTTACCGGACCAGTCCGGTCCAAAGATATCAACAGCTAATTTTATCACACTAATGAACAATTATCGTTTGCGTTCAAGCTTAATTATCACCTTTTTAACCAATATTTTTAAATGACGCTAGCTAGGACATTCTAAATACAGCTGATAGAACCTAGACCAATCAATTAATCTCATACTTTTTTTTCCTTTTGTGCAATTTTATAATTGTCATATTAACCGGATGCTTAAAACCGATTAATCGACCAATAACACCGCCCTGAATCTGGAGCAATTGTTAGCATATTTTGGAAATAAATACACACACACACACACAAACCAAATCATTCTCTCTAAAAGAAAACATTGTTCCAACGTTTTATGGTCAAGAAACAGACGTAAACCCAAGAAACGGAGAAGAAAGTAATAAAAAAATTACCTGAGCCATGGCTAGAATGAGATGAAACGAAACGAATAAGCTTTGAGAAGGATGATCCGGATTAGAGAATGAGATGTTTGTTTGTTGAATGAAATGAAATGGTGTCGTGTTGGTTATTTATAGTAACGCAAAAGCAAAAAAAGAAAGATTCGGAGGAGTTAGCGTAAAGGAAACGAGAGCATTGTGAATTAGTGCATTTACCATATTCCCAATAGAATATAAAAGGTTTAGGAAGGTTTGTTATACCTGATGTGGAAAAAAAGCTGACCTAACTTTAAAAAACCCACTAACTGAAAGTACAAGTACAAAAGAATTTTAGATGAGGTTTTCTTGTACTACACATGTTTTGTTTGCAGTACCAAGTACTTAAAAAAAATTTCCTCTTTATATGGGGTTATTCAATGTTTACTTTTATTAGATTAGTATATTTGACTATGAACTTATATAAAACTATTTTTATACTGATTTTTTTATTTGTTAATCATTCAAGAGTATCATGTAAAATTCAAAGTCCTACTCGAGTAAGAGTGTAAGACTCAATTAATTAATATGGTTTCTTATAAGGATCCCCAGACATGTTTTTGTCTCTTGGGTGGCTGTGAGACATAATACTGTTATGGTTGAAAATTTGAAATATAATGATAAGTTTTTCCATTGTGCCTTCCTATGCGACACCCATGNTTTTTTTACATTTTTATATGGAGGTTATTCAAAGTTTACTTTTATTAGATTAGTATATTTGACTATGAACTAATAGAAAACTATTTTATACTGATTTTTTTATTTGTAAAGAGTATCAAGTAAAATTCAAAATCCTACTCGAGTAAGACTCAATTAATTAATATGGTTTCTTATAAGGATCCCAAGAAATGTTTTTGTCTCTTGGGTGGCTGTGAGACATAATACTTTCATGGTTGAAATTATATAATGATAAGTTTTTTTTTCCATTGTGCCTTCCTATGCGACACCCATGAAAACACATATTAGCATAACAATGTGTTTAATTAGATTCGTGTTCTCCAACACAACTCTCATCATATATGACTCGAAATACAATATTTTTTTATTTATATTCCATCAAGCAGCAAGACAACACAACACAACGCGATACTACATTCCTCATGAGCAAAACCGTTGGCCTCAATCCTCAATCGTTACTGAAGTTACTTGCATATCATACGATGCTAAAATATTATACTTTGTTGTCTACTTTGGCTTCAAAGATCACATCACCTAAAGTTGCAATTCCTTTTTGGATTAGTCAATAACACGCAAGAGTCTTTTGATCCATTGATTTAAAATCTGCCCCAATTTTTTTTTTTTTTTAATTCACATAATGTGTTTATCATCTCAACACCTCAAAAAGCTTTTAAAAGGGAGAAATGATACGATGCAAAAGATACCTAAAATATGGACTGTATTGCTCTACTACTCTCCTCCCACTTTAAAAAAAAACAACTATCCTCTGTCCCTTTTTTTTTTTAAAGTTTTAATATCATCCTCTTTTTTTAAAAACATCAACTTTATATTATCCTAGCAAAAAAAAAATTAATTAACTAGATAATAATTTGTTGATCCTTAGGGCATGTTTATAGGAAGATCAGTTTAGGGTGTTATTAGAGTATAAATATTATGAAAATAATGTAAGATCAGTAGTTAAGAACTTTTGTTAAAAAATTAGTTATTAGAAGAACATGTTTAAGATCTTAATATTTAATAATATAATATTCTTATAGAAATTTAAGAATGTTTAATAAATACATAGATTAATGTTTAATAAAAAATTTAAGAATATTTAATACTATTTAATAATATAATGTTTATTAATATTCTTAAACATATTACAATTATAAAAATTTATAAAATAACATTTTAATTGCAAACTTATAAAATTTTTACTAAAATTCAAAATACAATGCCATATTTTTATGAACAAAAAAAAACATTGTAAATAAAATTTTTAAAAAAACAAACAAACATATTACTTAATTAATTAAACAAGACAAACATTTTATTTAATTAATACATAGATTAATGTCCAAATTTATTCCATATATTCTCAACCAATCCGAGAGAGACATATCACACAAGATCAGGCCCAATAACAGTTCTAGAATACGATCAATGAACCTGATCTTAAGTCCACTATTCAATTATTTTCATTTTTAAAAGACTTAAGAACATCCCATCTGATCTCCCTATAAACATGGCCTTACGTTTCCATAAAGTCTACAAAAAGGTAGAAAATTAATCTTACTATAATACGATCCAAAAAACAATAAGGGCCCAAATGACACTTTCCCAATTTGGGCTTCTCTTAAATCAATCCCCTCAAATTAAGCTCTCTCAATCGATCGAACCTTCTTCAGAACTCTTCTTCTCCTTTTCGAGCTTTTTTACCTTCCCGCCAACGAAGAGTGTGGAATCTTCTCCCCCCCAAAGACCTCTCAGATGAATATTCCGACACGAAGATCACCGGGTAAAAGAACGGAAGCTCCTCGCTCCGTCGGAGGACGTATACCGAGGAAACCGCTTGCCGATTGTACCAACATCGTCTCCAGATCTTCTCGACAACAGCCATCTTCTACACTCAAATTCGCGAATCCTAGTCTCACTTCATCTCTCAAGAGGTTAGTCGATCAAACTACGCTCAAGGAGAAACCCAAAGATGTTGTTATTACTTCCGAGACTGCTTCCGAGAAAGCTTCTCCGTCTCCCGCTCCTGCCACGAACGTTAGACCCGTCACTCGCCGTATGTCTGCAGATCTGGGTTCTCCGGCCTCTGCTCCTTCTCGTCCCCAATCATCGCGCTCTGACTTGGGTAATTGATTTATCTGCGATAATTTTGATCCAATTTGGTTTTATTGTATAGATTTTGAGGGATTTTGATTTGAATTGGATTTGTGCGTAACTCTAGGGTTTTAGGTTTCTGGGTTTTGGGGGGTTTTCAGGAATCGTTTGATTTATGCTTGAATTTATCATGTTATAGTGAATTGCAAATTTAGTATCAAGTTAGGCTTCATTTGTCTGTTAATTTTCAATTGATAATTCTGCTAAATTGGTTTTGGTTTCTATCTTAAGCTGATGTTTAAGAAATTTCTTATGTTTAGGCGTTAGTGATAAGGAGTCTGCTGAGCCATGGTCTGTTTACACGGTGAGAAGGAAGAGGAATATAGACACATCTCCCTCTAGTGCAGCGGCTCGCATGCGTCTGGACTTGACATCAAGCGCTGGGTATGAAAACTCATTCGATGATATATGATTGTTTGAGTTTTGGGGATATAAGATCTGGCATGTATCTAACTGGAACCAGGCTAGAACATAGTACTTGCTACTTATTTTTGTTGGTGCTGTCTTGTGGCTTGTTCTCTATTCTTTTGAGAATTTTTTTATCAGTCAGATAGATTAGATGTGATGACTAGAATTAGTGTTGAACCTGTCATGGCCATCAGATTTGTCTAACATTTTGTGGCTTGTTGAAGCATGTCGCTGTTAGTTAATTCTCTTTGAAATTTGTATCACAGGAAGAAAACATGTCAAGCAGATGTAAACAAAACGAAGCCCTTGAAAATGGCTCCCAAAAAGGTGAATCCAGGAAAGCTCTACCTATATACTTATCACAAGTGTGATAGTTCTGTGTTGCTCTTATCATTCTGTGGAAAAGTAGCCATTACTTTTGATCTATCGGTTTTTGGGCTCTATCAAACTGTATATCAGTGCATTGTATGTTTCAACATTGATAGATTACATTGTTCTTCTGTCATGATTTCTGAAAACCAGTGCTACACCTAGTTGGAATATGGATGCCTAGTCTTTCTTTTTCATGTATATATTCTTCTCTTTCCATAATGTGGATTCAGAATATTGTCATGAGATAAGCTGTGATTGCTGTTTAATGAGATGTGCAGCTTTTATCTCCTTTGTTCATTTGTAGAGCCTTATACTTGTCCCATATAAGTTTGCTCCGAAACTAAATTTTTTGTATCTATGGTTACATTACAGAGGCAACGGACGGTAAAGCAAGAGAACGAGAATTTGGTTCATGCAGCTACTCGGGAATATATCGAGCAGCAGAAAGCATACTTTGCAGAGATAGATGCATTTGAACTGCCAATTGAAGATGCATCTAGTAGCGACTCAGACTAAGTAAGAAGAGACAACACTCTTAGGGATATCATAGAGAAACCATAACCGGTTCGTATTCACTGTATAGCTACGGAGTCTTCTCACAGGGAATGTTACACTGGTCACTTAGTAGACATGACAAGCCAACCTTTGTGTATACAACAGATCTATCGGTTTATAATATTTGACATCGTTTCAGTGGGAGAACGTTCTTGGTTGAAGATATACATGAATTGACAAAAAGCCTGTCCATAATACAAGCTTAATAAGGCCACGACCGAGAGAGACAAACTATATATACACGTAATACAGTTACATTCACACATCAAGCACTATAACACTGTCTGTTCAATAAGACAACAAAGCAGCTCATAGAACAAATCATAAACAACAGAGCATAGATCCAGTCGTTCACATACTCAAGCTTTGTTCTTGTCGTTGGTGATGAGAACTTTACCAGTACCATGTTTCTTCAGACTCTCCACTGATCCGGAGAACAGAACTCTCTTCAGACTCCCAATTGAAGAACTACATCCATTTCTTTCACCATTGGAGTAACACAGAGTCGAGGTAGGCGACGAGCTAAGCTCATCCTCTTTGTAGTTAGCGTACAGAAGTGGCGGCTTTTTGTCATGGCTCACTCGTTTTTTCGAAGAATGTGGTGGCGAAGAGGAAAAAGAAGATGAAGAAGACGTAGAAGACCAAGAAAACGATGAGCTGGTCGTCTTTTTACTACCGTGTTTGCTCCTCCTGAGATCGTTGAACATGGACATGGACAGAAACTTACTTATTTTGGTTCTCACCTTGCCCTGTCTCTTCGGTGTCGACAAAAGCTCGGATGAGTAATATGAGGGAGGTGGCGTGAGCGGCAGAGGAAGAGAATCGGAGCAGAGGTGGTTTTTGGGTGTGCCTGGCCTTGACTCCCATATGAATGGTATGGAAGCTCCGCCATAGTAGGAGCATCTCTCGTCATCGAATGCATAGTCATCTCCAAATCTTCCTGACATTTAGAGTGATCTCTTTGACTCTGTTCTATGTGTGTTGAGTCTCGTTAAAAGTGAAAAAGAGTAATGTGTTTTGTGAGTAAAAAACTAGTTTCCCGATGAAACAAAAGAATCTTCTTGGCAGGGTTGTATATATACAATCGTGGATATTTATTCTGTTTTTCTTTTTCTATTAAAATTTAGAGATTTTTCCAATGGAGAATTTCATATGGAGGAGCATATTACAAGTATAAAGAAGATAAATACATAGGAAAAAATGGTTAGATAATAAATGAAAGGTGGCTATCTTACTGAGCTCGATGTGTATGCTATTACTTAATGCTTTTCATTAATTACGAGAGAGTCGTGGGGATCACATCACATTATTGGTAAACCGTTCGTAATAAGAGTTTCGACACTATATATATATATGCATTGCTTTGAGTAATTAATATTTTGTATTAAATATGTTACCTTAAGTAGGAATCCCGTCTATAAACTTGTTTTTTTGGGTGTTCTTGTAATTTAGGAAATAATTATTGACATACTAATCTACACGTTTAAATCTTTAGAAGATAAACGAAGACTTTACACCTACCAAAACTTTAGAGCCTTAAATTGTTTGTCGTAATATAGAAACTACTCACTACTGTCGACTCCGCAGACTAAACAGTTGGGGTATGTTAACACATCCAAAAAAGATACGAGTAGGCTTATTATATGTATAAAACCAACGAGTGAACTAGTGCAAACTGGTAACACCCGACCCAACAGTAGTAATTAGAAAAGGTGTTGTGTCGGTTCTAATGCGTTGGGGAGATACGTATGCGGGAAAAGAAACAGAAACGTGAAGGATCGAAAGACAAAAAAGTGATGAATTAGGACGGTTGAGTGATGAGAAGGCCGTGTATCAAAATAATTAAATGTTTGTTTCCCAATCGTATTCGTACGTGGTCCGTTTCTCCCTCCTACTCGGATTTGATGGCCACACAAATTGGTTAGACAAAAAAAAAAACCTATAAGGGAAAGCTCCACCTATTTATTTCACGCATACATTTACTAGTATACATTAATAACATAGGCATGGGGAAGAAACAATGACAATTTTCATATAAACGATATCGTATTTTGAACAGAAACAAACAACTCAAATAGTACTTTTTTACATTTAACATAAAAATAAACATAGAGCCTAACAACCGAGTCCAATTTCGTATCAACAGCCCAAACTCGATTCCTTAATCTACGGCCCAGTAAGAGAAAAAGCAGCGAATCAATAGAAGCCACGTATCTGAATCATCATCATCAAAGAAGCCCTTCATTGTTCTCCGGGTCGTGGTGTCGTCGTGAGTCGCGCGCGGCTTTCATTACCGAGAAAACACAATCATAGAGAAGCTCTCAGTCTTGTTTGCTTAACTATGATTACTCTAATGGATCCCTCTTTACTTATCTTTCACTTTCGATTGATTGTTTCTCGAGAGCGCGGAAAATGTCGGAGAACCCTGCGGCGGAGACGATTCCGGGTACACCCGTTATCCGGGAGGTGAGAACCGGATCCGGGTTCGAGAGTTTCAACCCGGTGAGTGCAAGGAGAGGAGTTGTGAGAGCTGAAGTCGATAGTTCTCCACCGTTGTTTGGTGGTCGTCCCTTCAACCTTGAAGACAATTTGGTAAGTTCTGTTTCTAATCTCCGATTCGCAAAGTCTGTTTAATTTCTTGTTGTTCGATGCATCTGTGAGTAGCAGTGTCATTGAGGGTTTGAAATGTATGTTCTTCAACTGTCGTTTATGCTTTTAAATCTGATAGCTAATTCGATTTGGTGAGGTTTTATGCTGACACTAAGAAGAAATTTCAGAACTTTGTGTAGTAGTGATCTATCATAATGTAAGGACTTGTGTTATGTGTGGACAGTTTCAATCGTCTTGAATCTTTTGCTCTGCCTTTGTGATTAGCCAGAATATGTTATCTTCACCCTTGTTTGAAACGTCATGTTTATGTTTTTGTAATGAGGCAATTGAATGAAGTGTTAATCGATGTATGCGATTATATATATGCGCCAATTGCTTCTGGAACCACCCAGCTATTGAGGGCTAGAGCCGGCGATATATTCTGATTGTTGCTTTGTCATTCTTCAGGAGGGTGTGAGGGAATTTGATATAAAGAGAATGAAAAAACAGACTGTGGAGCTTGAGAAGGATCTGATTATGAAAGAGTTAGAAACTCTTGATTTTCTAGAAGCTCTTGCATCAACCAAAAGCATTGTCGAAGATTTCAAGCGGCAGCTCCAGCAACAAGCAATGAGATGCAGGGAGACCCCTGAACATTTGCGTTCACACATCAAAGAGATGATCTATGAACGCTGCCATTTTAATCCCCACAAGTCTCCAGATCTGACCCTCATGGAATCGAAGCAGGCATGTATGAATCTTGGTAAAACCATGGATGATCTTGCATTGATCCAGCCCTATGCTGAATCTTTGAATATGACAACGAAGGAAGAGAAAGATTTACTTGGAGCGGCGTCTCTAGCTGAGGAGCTTAACAGTCTGAAGTTAAAACCACAAGGTCATGACCAAGGAGAGAGGTTCAATACGGAGAATTTACCTGTGAACCCACAATGTGAACAGGTCAAGATGGTAGTTGAAACCAATGATACAGCTTACCATAAACAGAGCAAGGCTTGTCTAAGAACTGCAGAAATGAGACTGGTTGCTGCAAGAAAAATGGAAGAGGCTGCAAGAGCAGCGGAAGCACTTGCGATTGCTGAAATCACCATGTTATCCAGCGGTAACAACCAAGACGCTCTCTGCTTCCCGGAGCAACCAAGTTTTCCATTAACACTTGGAGCACAGATGAACAAAGAATTATCCACCAATGTCTCAAAAATAGAGATCTTGAGAAAGCTGGAGGAAGCTAACGAAGAAGTCAAACAAAGTAAACAAGCCTTGGAAATTGCATTAAACCGAGTGGAAATCGCCAGTGTGAAGCAGCTTGAAGCAGAAGATGCGGTTCGCCAGTGGAACATAGAATCATGGAAAGACCAGAAAGCTATTGGACCAAAAGGAACGACGAAAAGAGAGAGCTTCTCTCGACGCTCCTTCTTGAGCCATGTGAAACAGCACGAGCCACGAATCTATCTCACAGAGCCAATGCTGAAACGAAACGTATCAACGGGCAATGTTCTAACCAGGAAACAAGTTCCTACTATCGACGATGAGAATCATTTGGTGACACCGAGGAGAAAGTTTAAGTTCATTCACACACATCAAGCTTCCATTGGAGAAACAGTGTAAGCTAAAAACCCCAGCCTTTTGAAAACATGTTTTGCCCACTTCTGTTTTTTTCTTTCTTGGTTTGATCATTGATGCGTGTTGATGCTTCTATCATAAGCAAACCCAGATGATTAGAGTGAAAGGTGTTGTTCTGACTCAAATGTGACGAATATTGAAAAAAAAACAAACAAAAAAAAGCTTCTAGTAATAATCATACTTAATTATGGGAGTTAGTGAAGGGCATTGATCATATGATTTAGGTGGTGTGGTGGGCAGTTTCATAATTTCATTATTATATGAGTCTTAACTAATGCATTTTGAAGTGTTAGATTAGCTAATTAGGTGATCCATAATCAATTCCACAACTATGTTTAGGTTTAGGTCTTCTATAATGTTTCTAGATTCTCAAAATAGAAACTGAAACATATAGTTGAAGAGTTGAAGAAATTACGGAGATAAAAATAAAAAATAAGTACTTTTTACGATTTGACCCGCTTATAGAGATTTAGAATGATGACGTGGCCAAGACTTTTAAGGCAATCTTATCTTTCCAATAAGTAATAGCCACGTGTATTAGTCTTCGCAACAAAGATTTCGTCTGGATTCCTCGTATTGGCTCAGAAGATAAGAAAAAAAAAGAAAAAAAAAAAAAAGAGAAAATAAATAAAGTAGAAAATTTTGAAGAGCGGCGTGGGTTAGCAAAATCATAGCCTCAAGCTAAAATGTGCCACTCCCAACACGTAGGCTAGTCTGTTTCCTGCGTGTCAAGTATCCAACGGTACGTTCGTACTTTTTAAGAAATTAGGTTGCTTTGGTCTCGTTTCGTGTCAATAATCCAAAAAGACATCTTTTTTATTTTATTTTATTGATTTTGTTTCTCCCAAGCATTAAAATTGTTGTAGCTTTTTGAGCATCTTTTTTTTAATACCTTATGCTTTGCTTATAAAACGCAAAGGATGTATGGTACACAAAGATCCAGAGATCAAGCTCCATGGAAACCAAAAATAACTAAGATCTCTCCTTATTCAATATAGTCAATAAACCAACGACCTATCGATCTTTAGAAAGATCTGGTCGATGAATCCATTGCATGGCTGCCGGGCCGCGGCATCCACCTCGACGGATCGAGTCTCTCCGAGCATGGTACCGGTATGCAACCATCCTTATAAATCTCATACTTTAATAATATACCTTCTAGGCAATAGGCATAATAATACTCTTTAGTATATATGATTTTGATATAGTTATAGTCTTGTAGATATACTGAAATATAACGTACAAGTCATTAAGTCAATTTATTAATGTGGTGGCATCACGCGCAGTCTAGTTTCAGGGTAAGCCATATGGAGAAGGGAAGATAGAAGAGATCTCTAGACGTGGATGGGTTTTTTTCGGTTCAAAGATGGAATATACATATCAATTCACATTCGGGGTTATATAGTTGAATCGGAATAAAGCTTTGATAAGTGGACTGATCTTACCTAAGTGGGCATGATGGTAGTCCAGTCTTGTATCAATCTATATATTTGGGTTTAACATATAGAACTATTATCGATTTTAAGTGTTAGAGTATTCTCCATCTAAGTTCCGTTCATCCCAGTTACCACATTACCTCTAAAGGTGTCTCAAAAGGCAAGTCATTTTTTTCTGGCTATTCAATGCAGTTTCGATTACTAATCAAATACTACTACTTTCCACTAATTTTTTCCTCCTAATTTGTTAACTGTTTGTAGTGGAGAAAAGTTTAATGGAATTCTTAGTTCCTAGCATGTATGAATATGATATGTTTTTTTTTTTATATTTATAACTTGTAAGTAGGTTACCAACTTCACTAGAAATCTGTCAAAAAGCTACATATTTATTAATGAACAAAAAGAAAAAGAAAAACATTTATGGCCACTAATTAATAAAAATACTCGCTCGGGTTAGCTAGCCGTTTCCATGAGAACAATATGTGAGTTTGGAGAGCATGTTGATCCCATACGAGCAGAATGTGTTGGCTTAAAGGAGGATCGAGATCATCGAGATTGGTAAAACCTTTAGATTGAGTCAATGAAAGTGCAAGAGAAGAAGATATGATCCTGCGTTTCATTCTCTTGATGTAGCGACTAGCGAGTAGCGACCCTCTTAGGAGGAAAGACGATCACGAGTAGCGAAACGGTCTCTTGCGTCGAACATATAATAAACAAGTTCTTTGGGATGCTGGACTAAAACCAAATTGATTTACGCTAAAGTGCAGACTCTAGAGAAGGCTGAAGAGTGTGCCATATGAAATCACAAATCAGTATGGAACCATAATTAAGTTGTATCACTTTTTTCTTGAATAAATTAATTACAGAGAACTTGGAAATGAAAATTATGCTCTCAGAATAGATATTAAATTCATATCCTAAAAAAGCATGATGTTTTAATATTTTACGTAAAGTTTTTATTATTATTTTTTACGTAATTTGATATTTGTTGGGTGCGAAAATGATAGGTTATTTAGAAAGCAAAACGGGAAGTTTGTCATTGTGTATGTGATGTAAGTTTGTAATTATACATCAGTGACTATGGTTTTTCTATCTACAATTAGTATAGAGAAACTTACATAAATATAATTCATTTCTTCTTTCACATACCCCTCATGATAATTAGATTGACTTCACTCTTGGAAAAATGTATGAGATCCGTTCACGAGCCAATGACTTTGACAAGGCATCGACGAGTTGGTCTTTATATGAAATACAAGCCAACTCTAAGTATTTTTGAAGTAATTTGATTCCTAATGAAATGATATTCGAAGGCAAGCTTTTTCATTCTCAAGTGGAATACCAGATTAGTACATATACATAACCAGCAGGCCCGACCTACCCATAAAACATCCAAAGCATTTGATTTAGGCCACACAATATATAAAATATTTTAGGGCCATATCTTCAAGAGATTAGATAGTTCAGATGGTTATGTGTACCGCAATTTAGTGGCTTGTCATGGGTTCGACGCTGGTACTTTGTTTTTTTCTTCATTACGTTTTTTTTAACAGTTTTTTTCCTTTACTGCTACTCTGCTCTTTTCTTCATTATGTTTTTTTTCCCCTTTAACAGTTTTCTTTCTTTTTTGCTTACGATTTTATTTTCATTTTTTTGGTAAGAGTTATAGAAATTTTTTTAATAAATCTTGTTTAATTCCTGCTTTTAACAATAAAATCTCTAAATATTAGACTTTACTAGATATTAAAATATTCAACTTCTTCATACAAAATCAAAAATAAAGAAATTCTACACAAGAACATGGATTATTGCTGCTGCAGGCTAACTAGGCAAACCATTTTTTTTCCTACCTTAACTTTAATCCTTTTTATTATAATCCTAACCAATGAATTTGTTGTGATGAAAGATAGAAAATTTATTTTAAGATTATTTCACATTTGTTAAAGTATTTTATCACTTTTAAAAATATTTTTTAATTATATTTTAGTATTTTAGTAAAAAAAAAAATTAACTAAATTTTATATAGATAATATGCTTTAGGCCACCAAAATTCAAGTACCGGCCCTGGTTGCCAGGGTTCTGAAATCCAGCGAGTTTTGGAATTGAAGAAGTATTTGCCCACTGAGGATTATACCATGTAGCTTCGAAGCTACCTGCAAATAACGCTAGAAGAGGATGAGAATTACAACAAGAAATATATTATGAAGAATTGTTTTGTAGACCATAAAGTTTTTAATAAATATCAACAATGAATGTAATAACTATAACATATCTCAAAATACATAAAAATTTAAAACATTATGTTTCTTACATAAAATTTAGATTTTTTTTCAAGATATGATTTCAATATTTATTTGAAAGCATATTTTTTTTCCCAAGATTTTCTGTATATAAATTAGGGGTGGGCAAAAAAACCGAAATCCAAAAAACCGAACCGAACCGAACCGAAATAATAGGTTTGGTTTGGTTATGGTTAAGTCTAAAAATCCGTTTGGTTCTCATTTTAGTTAAGCATTTGATTTAGGTTTGGTCTGGTTAAAAACCGTAAAACCGAATGGTTTTTTTGGTTTTTTAAAAAAATTTAGGATAAATTAGATATAATTAGTTTCTCCGACTTATAACTTTAAATTGTATAACAATATCAATATTTTTTTTCTTTATTGGGCTTATAGTTATTGATCTCTTAGTAATCTATCGAATAAATTTGGATTCTATTTTTTTTTTTTTATGTTTAGGTTTTACTTTTATGTTTATTTTTAGTTATGTATCAACTATCTATTTTTTAAAAGTATAAAATAACCATTAAAAACCGAAACCAAACCGAAACCGAACCGAACTGTGATACATATGGTTTTTATATGGTTCCATTTTTTATGAAACCGAAAAAACCATAAACCGAAAAAACCTAACCGTAACCAAAACCGAATTACATATGGTTTCTTTATGGTTCCATTTTTATAAAACCAAAAAAACCGTAAACCGAAAAAACCGAACCTAAACCAAACCGAAAAACCGAACGACCACCCCTAATATAAATTAAAAAGAATAATTTATTATATATGCTAACTATAGCTTTTCTTTTTGAAAATGGATTTTCTTCTATATAAAAATAGTCCATCTCATATTGCTTTCCTTTTCTCATAGATATCCTATCTCAATTAAACACATACAATTTAATAATTACTTATAATACAGATTCTGAAATTGTTGAGTCAAACTCTACCAATTAATGTCTATTGTACTATATATACAGTACAACGAAACAAGTAATCTTCACATTTTCCATCTCAACCAAGAGAACAAAACAAAACATCTCTCTCGTTCGAACCCCTAATGATAGTATGCTCATGGCTAAGAAAACATCTCTCCGCAAATACTCAGCGAATCTCGAGAAAGAATTAAGGATCTTACATCGCTTCAACTCCATCGATTGCAACATCGTACGACCCAAAAGCCCTATCATCTATCACGAAACCATGCCCGTCAATGTCAAGGTCTGCTCTATTTACATGGAAGTCGCACCGCATGGTTCACTCAAAGACATGCTAACCAAAGCCGGTGGGAGATTACCGGAGAACGTGGTCGGGTATTGCACACTCATGATTCTTAAAGGGCTCAAGGATCTTCACCAGGCAGGTTACGTCCACTGTGATCTCAGGCTAGAGAACATACTCATCTTCAAGACCTACACTCATGGAGAGCTTTGTGAACTCAAACTTGCTGATTTCGGTTTATCCGAGGAGCCTAATGGACCTATACCATTGGAAGGGTCTCTTTTCGAGGGAAGCCCCGGTTACTTGGCTCCAGAGGCGGTCGGGCCACGTAGGATTATCTCGCCGGCGGTTGATATATGGTCTTTAGGTGTTATGGTGGTTAAGATGTTGGGGCCGCCGTCTCTTGTTAGTGTAAGAGAAAGAGTTATTTTCCTGTCGGAGGTTCTATCACCGATGGCTTTCGACTTTGTGAGAAAGTGCACTGTGCGTGATCCGGAGGGTAGAGCCACCGCAGAGGAGCTGCTGAGCCATCCTTTTGTTAGGCAAAGTATTGGGGTTCCACCGGTTGAGATGCTTCCGGTTCCTGCTTGCTTAAGTGACGGAGTGGTTCAAGGAAGGTTTATCTAGAGAGAGAGCCGGAAACTTATGAAAAGCTCCACAGGTGAGAGATTGATTGATGGTGGAGATTTATTCTGTTGTTGTTGTTGTTGAAAAACTTATGAAAAGCTTATGAAAAACTTATGAAAAGCTTATGAAAAGCTTATGAAAAGCTTATGAAAAACTTATGAAAAACTTATGAAAAACTTATGGAAAGCTTTTCTTAATGCAAGACTTATTATGGTTTAATTTGGTCTGTTAAATTTCTTGTTTTCAAAAAGATTGGTGGGAATACCTGGTATTTGCTATCACTTGATCCTAAAAACATCATATGTATTCGTTTAATTTCATATTTATAAAACTGAAAAACAAATAAAACCTTGAAAACCAAACCGCGTTGAAATATTATAAAGTAATACTTACATACCTAATGGAAAATGGAGATTATGAAGAGTTTTGTTTCGCTATATATATTTAGCCTAGTTGATCAAGTCAGATCTCAAGATTACTTTAGCTAGATATTTTCTGATCCAATCTTTAAGAGATGTAAAATAGATAGATCCTTATCATATGGTGGTGGTAGATTTATGGTATGGTGCTTCCGTGCTTGTCATTGAAGAGAGCTCCCACCTTGTTGTACGTAACTACCTAGTGAAAACCACTTGGGCTAATATCTCATGTCGTTGAAGAAAAAAAATTGGGATATTTTTTTTAATAAAGAAAGAAGTAGTTTTGTTGATGTTTCAGAGTGATGGAGAATTGGTGAACTTAATATAGGCGGTTGTGTTTCCACGAAGAGTGCGCTCTCTCAGTTATTTCACTCTAGTGGTAAGCTTCGGATCGATGTACGTAGTAACATCTTAATTGTTCTGATAGGCTAAGACACTTAATTACAATTGTATTTTGACTATAGCCTAATTCTGTCTTTGCCTTTGCAATTATTCCTTTTTTCTAGATAGTTTTTTCATAATCATGCAAGAGTAACAAAGAAAGGTTTCATACTACCAAAATGAAAGTACTAGAACGATCATGATCTTCAATACCTAATTAATATACCATATTAACTAAATCCCTACGAGGTTTTCTTAGAAGTGATCTAAGACAAATCTATCAAACGCTTAAGACGAGTCTAAATTACCATATATATAAAACTAAATCCGTAAAAATCTCATCCCAGTATAATCTTCATTCTCTGAGACAAATCCATCAAACATAGCTTACTAACTTTACCATATCTAAACAATTATCCTTCAACGATAAAAACTCCATCGAAAGTTCTCGTACTTACTTAAACATATTGGACTACATTCGAGACATGGATGGAAGCAGAGTATGACGAAGATCCTTGGGAGCTTGTGAATTTGCTGACTGATGTTTGAGTCGTGTGCGCTAGTTAAGAAAGATTGCCTACTTATGCGATCAAAGTGTAGTAGTGAAATGTAGTTTTGAGTGTTGTTAACATATAATGTGTTAGAGATATACATACAATGATTTTTACTATTAAAACTTACACTACAACCTGATCTAGTTAATAGTTCTAGTAATTTGATAGATTTTTTTACGTTAAAGGTTGAGCTATGTGTTATTTCAAATACGTACGTCTTGAATATATTAACCGTATTCATATACTGATATACAATAAATATGAATTATAAATCTGCAACAGTTTAATAAACTTATTGTTCTAGCCCTCAGTAGCTTGCTATTTACTAACGGCCTCACAAACATAGCGTTGCAGACATGGCCGTTGTAGATAACATTTTTGGCTAATTTGAGAAGAAGAGCAAATTTCAAGACGACTTTGAAACTGCTACACATTTTTTTAACACAGGATTGTTTCTGCATAATGATTTTTAATCCATAACTAAAGAAATTGGCCCCTTTGTTACTCTATTAAAAACTTACTTAGTTATTAACTCTATGGCACTTCCCCATGCTGAGTCATTATTGATTCCAACCAAGGTTAAAATTAGATTGTTGCTGAAAGTGCTCTTGTTTGGGAAATCATTGAAGTTGATGTAAAGCTTGAGGTGATATATGAAATCCATGTATGGAAGAAGATAGTTTTCAAATAAATAAAGACAATTCTAGAGAAGGTTGGTGAACAACAACAGTTAGTGCAGAGTCTTAAAGAAAATCCGAATAGAAGGATGAAGACAAAGTACTCAACAACAATATTTGAATATCGAGACTTACATTCTTTATCTCCAGTGTTTTCAATCAAACAATCTTATTGTAATCCGACTAAACAAACAAACTAACATTCTTATTGTAGTTTTCTATGTCCTCAGTCCTTTGTTTGATCTCTTCAGCTTGGTTCTGCAGATTCTTTGACTGTTCCATATATTAATGCTGATCAGCCTTTGCTTTCTAAGATGAGGCAAGTCGTCCTTTAAACTATTTGCACGATTCATGACCTCATCAACGACTTCTAAGAAGTTGATACCAGGTTGCAAAAAATTTGTGTTATCTATGGTCGAGTGAAGAATAGGGATGTTTTAAACCGTTGTCAGATTGGTGAGATTTATGAAAATTTGAGCAGTTAATAAAAATAAGAATACGAATAAGAATACAAAAATGTTGAATTAAGCTTTAGAGCGTTCAGTATTCACTATATTTTAATACATTCTAATTATAATTACTACTAGACATGATTTTATGATAAATAAATAAAAACTAAACTATTATTATTATTATTTAAATTTAAATTTCAATAAAAATTGTGTAATCTGATCTATGATGTTAACTTTGAAAACATTTTTCTCTTCCAAATTAATTAAGAAATAATCTTTTGATTATTTGAAGTATATATATATGGGAGAAAAACAGTTGAATGTGTTCGTCTTTCTAATTCTTGGCTCTAGACATAACATTCATCATGTTTGGTTATAATATACATTGAATCGTTTGCTCAGGTGATTTATTGGTGTCTTATATGATTTACTTTCAAGAGGAGGTTGCGAGAAATTATGGCCACAACACTCTAAAGTCTAAACCAACAACACCAACAACCCACATGTCAATATGAAAACACTCTTGGACAGAACAAAAACACTCAAGGCAATAACAACTACGCAGCTCTGGATAGAACAGACAAAGCAGTAGCTCTAGCAGGTATTCTCATGATCGCCAGAACACTCATCGCCAGGACACTCATCGTCATAACACTCTCGGCCAACAAACAACAACCAGCTTTGGACAATGTTAACTTTGAAAATATTATTTTTCCTTCAAAATAATTAGAAATAATCTTTTAATTATATGAAGTATACAATAATATGGTTAAAAAAACAATTTTTGAAGAAAAATAACGTCTCAATGATCTTATTTTTTTATCTAAACAGAAATTCTTCAACAAAAAATCTCCATCGCAAGCTACCTAAACATATTGGACTCACATGTGCTTTTTTTTGTTCTTCATATTATTATTGTTTAAATTGAAATTTCAATAAAAATCGAATAATCTTTTAATTATATAATGTATATATATGGTTGCAAAAAAAAAAAAACACCTTTTTAATTCGAGCACGTGAAGCTCTAAAAGTATCCCAAATCTGTTGGGCCATAAGAGAAAAGACCAATAGAAGGCCTGGTGATTTGGCCCATAAAAAAGAAATCAGCGGCGGCTCGTAAAACGACGGAGTTTAGGGGGTAAAGCGAATCACACATGTGACCGGCCTCGCACGTGATAGCGCTCTGCTCACTAATATAAAATTAGTTGAAGGGGATCAGAGTCTCTTCACTCTAAGATCACCTTTGTTTGTTCGTTACGACTCATCTCTCATCTCTGGTTTCTTTCCCAAGTTTCACGGAGCTTTCCTGTTCGCGAATCAGGTAAGAAGTACTCTTGGTTCTGTAATGCTAATCTTGAAATCTTCATGTGTTTTTGGAAGAGTGATGTGTGGGTTTGCGATTTAGTTCTCTTACATTCGGAGATTTTTCTGAGGATTATGGTTTCGAACATTTGTCTGGAGTTGTTTTGGTAAACTGAAATTTTACATATGTTGTAGATGAATAGTCATGATGATGCTCGCAGTCGCAGGATACTAATCATGGCCTTTCTCATGATCTCAACTTTTGGAACTACGACCTCTGCTCTCGTCTTTACTCAGCCTGAACCCTGAGATATGCTCTGATAATCCCCCACAAATCTTTCTCTCTGCTAATAAACCGTTGGCACAATATTCCAAGCGACGAGAGAGAATCCATTTCTTCTTGTTATATAGCCAACTTAGTCCTTGACCTTTCACCTGTTATTTTGACCTTAGTATGTGTTTTTTTCAAATACGTATTTCTTGAATATATTGAACTTATTCATGTACATCATGTAGAATATATATATGAGTAATGTATCTCTGCAACAGTTTGATAAACTTATTGTTCTAGCCCTCAGTAGCTTGCTAGTTACTAAAGTGCCTCACAAACATAACGTTGCAGACATCCGTTGTAGATTGTATTTTTGGCTAATTTGAGAAGCAGATAAAAAAAACTTCAAGACCCTTGAAACTGCCACACAATTTTTTACCACACAGGATTGTTCTGCACTATGATTTTTAATCCATAACTAACAAAATTGGCTCATTTTGTTACTCTATTAAAATACTTACTTAGTTATTACCAGAGGATAAAACTAAAACTAACAACTGCAATGAAACCTTGACTTACTGTTTTCAACAAAAAGTACCAAGTGCATGCAATTAATAAACTGTTCTAGACCCAAAAAAAAGCAATATAGTTACCAAATAGAAAAACGACTGTGTTTTTTTAAGACAAAAGGCTTTTATTCTGATTGATCTTGAGTCTCTTCTGCTCCAGTACCAGAGGGGATTTCAGAGACTTCTGTGGTTATCTCTTGTTTCTTTTCAAAGGTTTCAGCTGTTGTGGCATCTTTGTTCTTGTCCTGGTTCTCAGCCGAAGGAAGATCACTCTTCTTCTTAAAGAATTTTCCAATGAAATCTTCAGCGATGCAGGTGGTGTATCTCTCTGTCAATAAGTTCTTGATGCATTTTATGTAGGAAAAATCCTGTTTCGTCCCATCTGTTGAGACAACAAAGAAACACCTGGTCTCCTGGAACAATGTGTGTTTATCCACCTGCGTTGTTTACCATACCCAAAGTTTTAATCTTCTCGTCTCCAAATATATATATCAGAACAAACATCAAAACAATATGCCAATTTGTACCGTGATATACTCGACGCCAGCACCAATCTTTGCTTCTTTTTGTGGATGGAAATTCAGAATCTTCTCCTCGACAAATATCTGATGTTCAGATGAAATTGGATCACCATCTTTGTACCTTCATCAAAAAGAACATATTTTCAGAAACATATGGAAAGCCATCATGAGAAACTAAAAAGCCAAAGATAAGTGTCTTTTGTCTTTGATCTATTGTCCAAGTAACTAAACATTCATATGTGTCCCCATCTTACTTTATATA
>NC_025693.1:25871964-25877688 GCF_000633955.1 Camelina sativa
CCAGCACCAATCTTTGCTTCTTTTTGTGGATGGAAATTCAGAATCTTCTCCTCGACAAATATCTGATGTTCAGATGAAATTGGATCACCATCTTTGTACCTTCATCAAAAAGAACATATTTTCAGAAACATATGGAAGCCATCATGAGAAACTAAAAGCCAAAGATAAGTGTCTTTTGTCTTTGATCTATTGTCCAAGTAACTAAACATCCATATGTGTCCCCATCTTACTTCATATACTACAGTGATCTGGAAATTGAATTAAAAGAGCATACCCGGACTGATGCATTATCTTCCTGACAGTAATCACGATTGGCTCAATATCTGAGAGAATATCCTGTTCCTCAGAGGTAAACATGTCCAACCATTGTCTTCTTGCTGGAAACATGTATTCCTCTCCAGTTCTAGGTGGCATTAGAGGGTTCCTATTTGCTTGCCAGTTACCTTGTGAGTGTTCAGATGGAAATCTCTTGTTCGGATTTCCCCACGGACTTCTCTGCTTTTCATTCTCGTCTCTGCTTCTGGTGTCCGCCAATGCCACCCATGGATTTCCATCATCTTCATGGTTTTCATGTTTGTTTGAATCTTGTTCTTTTCTCGAAGTCCAAGGGTCTATCACATTGTGAATCTCTTTTCCTTTGCTTGGAGAACCCCATGACGGCTCATCACACTTGTTACACTCATCATTTAGCTTCTCCCAAGCATCCTGATCTGATGACTTGCGACTCTTCTTATTTGGCTTTTCCCAAGAACACTGACCTAACTCTATGGCACTTCCCCATGCTGAGTCATTATTGGTATTCTCCTCGTTTGGCTTTTCCCAAGCACCACCTTTACTACTACCACTGCATGACCCTTGCTCCCACTTGGATGCAGCTAGCTCACCTTCATCTAGTAATTCCTCAAAGGTAGGCTCTTCAAGAGCAGGGTCTCGCTCAGGAGATCCCTCCCATTCCTCAATTTCTTGTTCTAAAACGTCAAAACCAGAGGAATCAACGTATGTATCTCCATCTGTACATGATCTAACCATTTGAAGGAAGCTGTACGGATCTACTCCTTCATCATTTAGATTAGTCTGCAAATATGTTGATAAAATAAAATAAAGTCAAAATTTCCAGCCAAGTTACATGAGAGACTCACTTAAAAAGTGGTTCGTTAATATGGACTTCTAAAGAGTGATTCTACCTCATTTTTGTTCCATAACAGATCAAACCTTGAACCCGTACCAACGGCCACATGCTTTCCCCAAGAACAGGACCCAACCACAGATGATAGAGGATCTTTATGGCATCTTTCAGCAGCTTTGTCAAAACATTTCATTGGATTCTGAAAACATTAAAGAAAATGCAATGATACGAATATCTTTTGAAGGAACTCGTATTAAAAAAAATTGAGGAGCAGATGACTTACTATCAGAGTTGCATCTGTGAATGGTGCCTTGATATCCAATGACTTGGTCAACGCCTTGTAACCTCCAGCATTGAAACCCAGCAGATTCCCTGAACAAGTCATGTGGTTTGCTAGAAGAACTATATGTTCCTTTAAGACTCCTTTGGATACTTTTCTCACCGAAGTGGAGAGACGCTACAAAAAAGACATCCTTGCAAAGTCAATGAGTAAAATGATATCACCATAAAACATGGGACAAGTATCACACCTTAAATTAAATGTGAGAGCCAGTGCAAAATCAGGCACCTGAACTACTTGCTCAAAAGTGGAAGCTATTCCAAGAAACTCTTGCACTTGCTTTACAGAATATGGGATTGAGCGTCTTGTGTCTATCAGGTGAAGCACTGGAAGACAAGCGTCTATCACAACTCTCAATGCATCACCACTCTTCTTTACAGCATATTTGTCAGCAATGACATCCAAAACCCATTCCCCTTTAGACGCATCACAGTTTGGACTCTTCTTCTCTGGCCTTTTCCAGATATATTTGCTGAGAAGATCCGTGGATCACCTACACAGTTTAGATACAGAATGTACAAACATCAGTAACATAATATTCAAGAGAAAGGGTAAGAACGCAAGAAAAATGCGATAATGTCAAGTACCTTTGATTACTGTTTCCATCAGAAATGGGTAAATTTGGTTGCAAAGGACATCAAGGGCTCTTTCTAGATTAGGGTCATCAGCATTGTAATAGGAAAAGATCAAGCACATCATACCAGATTCATTGCCTCCACATGAATCTCCAAAACAACAGCTCTCCCTGTTAAATCCAAAAAGAAAGAGAAAACCTCAGAAAACTACACACGTAGACAATTCTAACTCAGCAGATAAAAAATAACTGGAAAGAGAAAATTAGATATCAGTATCTAATTTTTTCCTTTTATAGTACAATGATGCATAATCTCAAGTCAACCATAAATGCTTAACGAACCTGACTGACAAAGTTGTTCTTTTCAAGTGGTGAGTTTTCTTCTTCTTCTGCCCCAATGAGTTTATCATTCCCTCACACTTTTGTTTTATCTCATGTATACTGATGGCCAACTCTTGCAGCAGAGTCTATTAAACCAAACACAAGTCAAAAAATAAATTACAGGCCAAGGATAGACTAAGATACTTCTTCAGAACATCAAGGGTTTCAGAAAAAATAAATTATGCAGCAACCAGAGTTCAGACCTTGTTTAGATGAACATGACCCTGAAGGAAGAAGTCGTTTACATAATTCTCCATATGAGATTGTTGTTTCTTGTATCTGCAAGAAAGTAAAGACAAAATAGATATTGCAAAGAGACATGTTAGTAAATGCAGAAAGACACAAAACACACAAAAAAAGTGCAGCAACTATGGTTATTAGAAAACAAGAGACTTACTCAACCAGGAACTCCACTGCAGTTTCTCTAAGACTTATTTTCTTCAATATGTTCTTGACTGTGCAAGCAGCATTTTCTTGGCAATACTTTCTCCCGCATAAACATTCATTTAGAAAGAGAATCACCCTACGATCATTATCTGCATTCTGGAAGTTGGCTTTGCAAAGTAGCACTTCCTGAGAAAAAGAAAACAGTGTTAATGTACACACAAGGATAACTCAATATCCCAACAGCTTGATGGGCTCATTAGAGAATTCTCCACCTTCATTAGCTCCCATGGTGAATTACTACTGGGTGAGGAATCAAGCACAGCTTTATAAGCAGGTTTTGAAATTGCAGTAGCTGCCAATACTCCAACAGCTTCTCCAGCTTCAAACAAACCTCGATGCCCATGTTCAGAAGTTCCCTCAATCTCATACTTGAACTGAACAACTGAGTTCGTGCATGTGTTCCTTACTGTTCCATCGTAGGAAATCACAATATCTCGAAGATTAGCCATCAGATTCTTGAACAGGGTCCCAGACTCAGTTAAACCTCTTAAAGATCGACCAGTGACCTCTCTGGTTGCGATGGCATGAACCATCTCTTCATATGGATCCAACCCATGAAGGAAGCAACTCTTCACTAATCCAAATTCCACAGACGAAGAACAAAACTGAGTCATGTCTTCAACTAGATTCTTAGTGTAAAATCTCTCTTTATCCGAAAGCTGAATACCCAAAAAACCTACTTGCTGCACTAGCTTATTCAATGGATGAGACATTGTTCATGTCTATTAAGTTTCGCATAGAGTGTGATTTCAACATGTAATTAGCAGCGACCTCCTTCACATGTTGTATGCTATTCTCTAGCTGAAACTCATCTTCATTGGTTGATCTCAAACGTGACACCATAGGAGAGATTTCCCTGATCATGTTGTGAATGACACCAATGTTCTCCTTAGACATAAAAAAGTCTTCAAGGCTAATACTAAAACCCTCAGTGTTAAGGTGTTCCATCAACATAGGCTGCAATGAGTCAAAAAATCCAAGAGCTTCCTTTGCACCTTTCTCCAACAAAATCGAAGTTATAATGCTCTTCATGAAGGATGCCATTGTCTCAGCCCCATAATCAAAGAACAAAATTTCACTTTCTTCAACCATAAACTTGTCTCCTTTGCAGCTCAAGTGGTCAGGAAAGGTAAGCTGCAGAATCTGAAATACCGTCCAAGCCGAGTCAGATTCACTAAACTTCCTTAGAGCGGCTGGTGATAAAGACAAAGAGCCATACATGGACAATTGTTGAGCAGCTTCTTTGTCCAAAAACATCTTTTCCAACATCACACGGAGACAAAGCATTGCATCACATCCCAACTGCAAATTAAGTTGGCCCGTGTGTGAGCTGAGTAACTGATTCTCAACTGAGAAAAGCTCCTTGACTTCAGCCTTTGCCGCCAGTGACTGTGGATAGAAGATGTGGATGCAGTCGCCATCGAAATCAGCACCAAGGGGGCTACAAATAAGCGGATTGATCTTGATAGTATTGTCTTCATGGATGTACACTTGAAGGGCTTGAAGGGAATGCTTATGAGTAGTTGGTGGTCTGTTAATGAACACAATATCTCCATCCCTCGTCATGCGATTTACGATCTGCCCAGGTTTTAGCTGAGTGTGCCCTTTGGCTCCATATCTCAGTGAGTAGGTCAGAGAACCTTGGCTGTAACTCACGCATAATTCCTTGTTAACCAGCTCTTGTAGATATCCTATGTTGTGAACAGTAACCCTCTCCTCAAAAGTGAGTCTCCGAGCAACATCATAAGGAATTCCAATCTCATTCACACGCCTATAGGCATCACCAGTGATGACACCGCGGGAAGAGAAACCAGAACCCTTTCTTATGAAGAGTGTTTTCAATTTCTCAGACCAAGTCTTGGAAGAACAACTGTCTTCGTTGACCTTGCCTACACCATATCTCTTATCTATGTTTCTTGTTGTCATACCCCTCACCTGTATATAGTTGTCCACCACTCTGTAAATTTGATTAGCTTCAGCAGCATGTGACACAAAATTTGTCTCACCAGACCTAGAGTTTTTAATATCTAACACATTCTTCAGAACATCTCTTAACCCACTTCAGGATGGATCCTGAAGACAAGAATAACAGAAAAATGCATGAGCTCATCAAGCATTGGCCATTGAAAGATACTGATGTTGTTGTAAGTTAGTTTCAGTTGACTTACCGTTGACATGGAGAGGAAACCATCAGAAGAGACATTGCGTATCGATAAGCAGTTCGGCGGTACTGGAAGATATTCTAGTATATAGCCTTCTTGTGGCTTATGCCCCATTTCTGTAAGCTTCTTTCTTGTTTCTGGTGGGATTCGTCTCAACACTTCTTTCACCTGTGTTTATTTCCCAGAAAAGTAACTTTCAGAAACAAATAAATACTGTACGAAAGAAAAAGACTATTTAAACTAGAGAATAAGACCTCTCTTGCCAGTAGAGGCCTGGTATAATCGCTCCCATAGTGATAGCCATATCTTTTCAAGAAATTCCAACAACCATCTTGTAGTCTCGACCTAGAAGGGAGCTTTAATTCTAGACAGCAAGCTCCATCCAATTTAGTCACTTGTATTGAGATGTGCACAGCTTCCTAATATATCATTGAAATCAAACGCTTTTATGTAAAATTACAAGACATTCTATCAAACACACAATGGCGGATTTACTCACCTCACAGCAGGCACCTAAAAGCCGCTTCGCAAGACCATGGCTTGTGCTCTGTCTCTGTAATCAGAAAAGTGAAAACATATGGCTTAAGGCACTTATCCTCTGAGTGGATCACCAATAATATGGAAGTCAAGGAAACCGAATGTAGTAGTAATACCTTAGTCTTCTTTATCTTTAGACAGTTCAAGCACAAAAGGC
>NC_025693.1:25878031-25900660 GCF_000633955.1 Camelina sativa
GGCACCTAAAAGCCGCTTCCCAAGACCATGGCTTGTGCTCTGTCTCTGTAATCAGAAAAGTGAAAACATATGGCTTAAGGCTTTTAACCAAATCATACGACAAGGAAACCAAATGTAGTAGTAATACCTTAGTCTTCTGTATCTTTAGACAGTTCAAGCACAAAAGGCTCAGCATTTGTTTGAGCTCTGTGATATGGGCAGGATGGTATATTGGTACTGGCAGTTCAATATACCCAAAATGACCTGAAAATGAATTAAAAAGGATATTAGAAAGTTGTTATGTAATAGGAGATTCAAGAGCTTCTTCTATCATACACAAAACCAAAAAAAAAAAGAGTTGATTTACCTTCACATTGATCAGGTTCCGTGGCACCACAAGCTTCACATTTGCCAAACTCGAGAGGTAACCCCAAGAAGGGGTTAGAAAGTTGGCTTGCATGGTTGATTGGACCCTCACTAATTGATGATGCACGCTATGAAAACAGTGAACCAGGCCAACGAAAACTCAGAAGAGCAGTTAAAGATATAACACAAAACTTAAACTAAAAAAAGAGCATAGCACAAGAGCAAATTTTTTTACTTGGGGCACCACAATATATAAATAACAATTAGTTAACTAAAAAATTATTAAAAATGAGACACAATAGGAGAATCAAACCTAAGATCTTAGGAGTAGCATAGGGAAACCTTACCAACTAAGCTAGAAACACATTTATTTGTCTAAGCCAAATATCAAATTTACAAAATCTGTGTACCCTTGCTTCTGCAAGTAGATCCGCCTCTGAGAGGAGCAATAGTATGTCGAGAAAGTTTAAGACTTTACACTTACAATCTCGTTGTGAGTTGCTAAGGCGAACGTGATTCCTACGATTTCTCCTTCCATAACTCCTGATGATGACGATTCCTCGTCCTCCATGACAAACCCTGAAAAATCAAAAACCAGAGAAAAAAAGATCCCAAGTTATAAGCTTAAACCACATGTGGTAATCGTTCCTTGAAACCGAAAGGTCGTAACTTTCTGAACAGAAATCTAAACTAAAGAAGACCCCAGTGTTTTTGTTGCTTTGCCGCAGCAAAAAAATTGTTCCTTGAAACCAAAAGGTCGTAACTTTCTGAACAGAAATCTAAACTAAAGAAGGCCTCAATGTTTTTGTTGCTTTGCCGCAGCCAAAAAAAAATTGTTCCTTTGAAACCGAAAGGTCGTAACTTTCTATTTTTAGGAAAAGTTTTCAAAATGAAGAGTCATTTGCAGTGAACAAAACAAAGAAATCATCACATTCCATCAACACAAAGAACAACCACCACTGTAAAAAGCTCTTCTTTTCTACGCCATCTCTTTCTTCCTTTCACGGAAAAAAAAAAAAGCAGAACGCAAAAAAGACGAGAAAATACCTCGAAACGACGCCGGAACAGAGTTTTCTTTTTTGGAGTGAAAAGAGAAAGAGAAAGAGGAGTGAAGAGAGAAGAAGAAACGAAGAGGCTTTATTATTTATTTAGTCTATTTGCTGCTATCTGACAAAAATCTCTACGAGTTCATATTTCCGGATTCTTCTTTTTTTTTTCATAGTTATTTTTTAAAAAAGAGAGCGAGACTTTTCGAAATTAATTTAGGCTGGATAGTAGGAAAATAGTAATCGTGTGAGAATTGTTATTAGATACTAATTAGATAGGCTTTAACTCTTTATGTTCGATAAGTAGAAAAGTCTAAACCAACTAAACCATAAGGCTAAACCAACTAACTTAACCGGAGTAATACTAACATATTTCACATACTCCAATAGTTTGATAAGTAGAAAAGCTTTAAACCATACAGTAAAACCTCTATAAATTAATAATGTTAGGACCATGACATTTTATTAATTTATAGAGATATTAATTTATCTATAAATTAATAATTATTATTTTATAGTGTAAATTAATAATCATTAATTTATAGATATAATTGTAATTGTTTAATTTTTTAAAAATAATAAATTGAGACAAAATAAAATTAGATTTTCAAATTTGTAAACTTTTATGGTTTTGGAATTGAACTCGTAATATCTAAAAACATTATTAACAAGAAATTACGAAAACTATAAACAAATTCATGTATACATATGTATACATAAATTCAATTTTATGAAAATAACAATTATCATATTTTAATAGTATATCAAACTATCAAAATGATGTATACGTAGAAACTGAAAACTTAATTTAGCAATTTTATGATATTTTATAAAATATTTTATTTCATTATATTTTTGAAAATACAACACAACAATTTTTTTTTATAGATATGAGTTTTAGGATAAGCATACATTATTATATCAATATATAAGCAATATACATATATATATTTACATGATTATTAATTTATAATATTATTGGGACCATATTTTATATGAGGATTTCAAAAAAAATATTATCTTATTATCTTATCGAATTTTGTTATTTTTTACACTAGCCCGATTTGGGACCAACAAAATTTATTAATTTATAGTGTTTATTAATTTATAGAGTATTAATTTATGGAGGTTATACTATATAAGTATATCAAATCTTATTTTCCAAGATTTTCTGTATATAAATTAAAAAAGAAAACTAAGAAATACTTTATCATATATGTTAACTATAGCTTTTCTTTTTGAAAATAGATTTTCTTCTATATAAAAAATAGTCCCTCTCATATTGCTTTCCTTTTTTCGTAGATATCTTATCTCAATTAAACACATACAATTTAATAATTACTTATAATACAGATTCTGAAATTGTTGAGTCAAACTCTACCAATTAATGTCTATTGTACTATATATACAGTACAACGAAACAAGTAATCTTCACATTTTCCATCTCAACCAAGAGACAAAACAAAACATCAGCCCTAGATTTTGTCACTGCCATGTCGTCCAGTTCGTGGATGTTGGAAGAGACCACCTTACCAATACTTGGCTGTCTCGGCCAAGGCGACTATGGCTACATCTCTCTCGTTCGAACCCCTAACGATAGTATGCTCATGGCTAAGAAAACATCTCTCCGCAAATACTCAGGGAATCTCGAGAAAGAATTAAGGATCTTACATCGCTTCAACTCCATCGATTGCAACATCGTACGACCCAAAAGCCCTATCATCTATCACGAAACCATGCCCGTCAATGTCAAGGTCTGCTCTATTTACATGGAAGTCGCACCGCATGGTTCACTCAAAGACATGCTAACCAAAGCCGGTGGGAGATTACCGGAGAACGTGGTCGGGTATTGCACACTCATGATTCTTAAAGGGCTCAAGGATCTTCACCAGGCAGGTTACGTCCACTGTGATCTCAGGCTAGAGAACATACTCATCTTCAAGACCTACACTCATGGAGAGCTTTGTGAACTCAAACTTGCTGATTTCGGTTTATCCGAGGAGCCTAATGGACCTATACCATTGGAAGGGTCTCTTTTCGAGGGAAGCCCCGGTTACTTGGCTCCAGAGGCGGTCGGGCCACGTAGGATTATCTCGCCGGCGGTTGATATATGGTCTTTAGGTGTTATGGTGGTTAAGATGTTGGGGCCGCCGTCTCTTGTTAGTGTAAGAGAAAGAGTTATTTTCCTGTCGGAGGTTCTATCACCGATGGCTTTCGACTTTGTGAGAAAGTGCACTGTGCGTGATCCGGAGGGTAGAGCCACCGCAGAGGAGCTGCTGAGCCATCCTTTTGTTAGGCAAAGTATTGGGGTTCCACCGGTTGAGATGCTTCCGGTTCCTGCTTGCTTAAGTGACGGAGTGGTTCAAGGAAGGTTTATCTAGAGAGAGAGCCGGAAACTTATGAAAAGCTCCACAGGTGAGAGATTGATTGATGGTGGAGATTTATTATGTTGTTGTTGTTTTTCTTGATGCAAGACTTGTTATGGTTTAATTTGGTCTGTTTTCAATTCCTTTTCTATTAAATTTCTTGTTGTTCAAAAAGATTGATGGGAATACCTGGTATCTGCTATCACTTGATCCTAAAAACATCATATGTATTCGTTTAATCTCATATTTATAAAACTGAAAAACAAATAAAACCTTGAAAACCAAACCGCATTGAAATATTATAAAGTAATACTTATGTACCTAATGGAAAATGGAGATTATGAAGAGTTTTGAGAGGATTTTGTTTCGCTATATATATTTAGCCTAGTTGATCAAGTCAGATCTCAAGATTAGCTAGATATTTTCTGATCCAATCTACAAGAGATGTAAGATAGATAGATCCTCATCATATGGTGGTGGTAGATTTATGGTACTTCCGTGCTTGTCATCGTGTAAAAATATTTTGGGATAATTTTTTTAAAAAAGAAAGAAGTAGTTTTGTTGATGTTTCAGAGTGATGGAGAATTGGTGAAGTTAATATAGGCGGTTGTGTTTCCACGAAGAGTGCGCTCTCTCAGTTATTTCACTCTAGTGGTAAGCTTTGTTTGATATATACGTTTAACTTCTAGGATCGGCGTACGTAGTGACATCTTCATTGTTCTGATCGGCTGAGGGAAACTTACAATTGTATTTTGACTATAGCCTAATTCTGTCTTTGCCTTTGCAATTATTCCCTTTTTCTAGATAGTTTTTTCATAATCATGCAAGAGTAACAAAGAAAGGTTTCAAACTACCAAAATGAAAGTACTAGAAACGTTCCACAACAATCATGATCTTCAATACCTAATTAATATACCATATCAACTAAATCCCTACGAGGTTTTCTTAGAAGTGATCTAAGACAAATCTATCAAACGCTTATGACGAGTCTAATTTACCATATATAAAAAACTAAATCCGTAAAAATCTCATCCGAGTATTAATCTCCATTCTCTGAGACAAATCCATCAAACATAGCTTACCATACTTTACCATATCTAAACAAATATCCTTTAAGGATAAAAACTCCATCGCAAGTTCTCGTACTTACCTAAACATATTGGACTACATTCGAGACATGGATGGAAGCAGAGTATGACGAATATCCTTGGGAGCTTGTAAATTTGCTGACTGATGTTTGAGTCGTGTGCGCTAATTAAGAGAGATTGCCTACTTATTGCGATCGAAGAGTAGTAGTGAAATGTAGTTTTGAGTGTTGTTAACATATAATGTGTTAGAGATATACATAAACTACTAGATTTGGATCCGTGCTCTCCTTTTATCTGTATTATAATTTCAAAATAAATTATAATTTATAAGACCGTTTAGCATTGTAAACTGAAAAACGATTGTTATTATTATGTTTTTTTTGTATGAATATGAGAGATGTATTTTGGTGAATGGAGATCTGAATGATTTATATCAATGTTTTTTAACCAGGACCGGACCGGCCGGTCGGTTCGATCCAACTACAACCCGATAGGTATTCCGGTCCGGGTAACCTCTAAAAACCTAACAAATAAAACCCACAAAAAACCATAAAAACCCGTTAAAAACCCGTGAACTGGTGGTTGAACCGGCGGGTTGGATCAGGTTGTCGGTCTAAAATTAAAATAATTTATTTTGGTCACACTTTAAACTCAAACCAAATTATTTATAGATGTTGTTATTTATAAAAGAATCAGTTAGTTATTTTATCTAATCGTTTAAAAGTTTAATTTTAGTTGTTTAGTACTTAACTATGTATGTTTTGTTCATATATTTATAGAAAAGTAGATGTTATATTCATAAAATGTAATCAAACTAATAAACTAATTGACTCGTAATTCAGTCGGTCCGACTTGTTGACCCAGTGACCCGAAAGACTTCCGGTTCACCTTCCGGTCCAGTTTTAAAGACATTGATTTATATTAAAAGTTTGGAAGGGTGTTAGGTCAGATTTTATTTTGAAATCCACAATGAAATCTCAGAAATCACGATTAAGTGTGATTAATTGCTAAGATTTTATTCTTTTTTACACCTAACAGTACATTTTTATGCCTAACACTATATATGGTGTAATAATATATGGAATAATTAAGATTTTTTTTAGAAATTGTATAAATCATTGGAATATTATCTTTAAGAGGATTCTTTGAGATATTCTTAAGTATATTCGTAATTTCATATAGCCCACAGATTTCATCTATAACTTTTGTTTTGTAACCAACTTATATTTAGTATATTATCTATTTTGTAACCAACTTATAAAAATTATATATTCTACAAAAAAAGTTGTGTAATTCCGTTTTATTATACAAAAAAAAAAGTTGTGTACTTTTTTTGTGATTGAGAGTATATTTTTATCCCCTTTAATAACTTGGTTAACGTTGTGGTCTATCAATAAAATCTCAGGAAAATAAATTGGTAATATTGTGATTGTAGATCTTTGGAAACAACGTGATCTTCCGAAAATAAAGTTTGGAATATCCATGAACTATCAATTTGGAATATCCATTTCAGATTTTTGGTTACAATTAAGGTTTTATTTGTTACCATTAATATTTGAACTATCAACTTGTAACCAATTAATATATGGATTAATCTATAATCTATGTATAACCTATTTGTAACCATTTATAAAAATTATAAAGTCTACCAAAACAATGTTGTGTACTTCCATTTTATTAAAAAGGGGATTAAAACTTACACTACAACCTGAACTAGTTAATAGTTTTAGTAATTTGATAGATTTCTTTACGTTAAAGGTTGAGCTATGTGTTATTTCAAATACGTACGTCTTGAATATATTAACCGTATTCATATACTGATATACAATAAATATGAATTATATATATGCAACAGTTTAATAAACTTATTGTTCTAGCCCTCTCAGTAGCTTGCTATTTACTAAACGGCCTCACAAACATAACGTTGCAGACATGGCCGTTGTAGATAACATTTTTGGCTAATTTGAGAAGAAGAGCGAATTTCAAGACGACCTTGAAACTGCTACACATTTTTTTAACACAGGATTGTTTCTGCATAATGATTTTTAATCCATAACTAAAGAAATTAGTCCCTTTTGTTACTCTATTAAAAACTTACTTAGTTATTAACTCTATGGCACTTCCCCAAGCAGAGTCATTATTGATTACAACCAAGGTTAAAATTAGATTGTTGCTGGTGGAAGTGCTCTTGTTTGGGAAATCATTGAAGTTGATGTAAAGCTTGAGGTGATATATGAAATCCTTGTATGGAAGAAGATAATTTTCTAATAAAGAAAGACAATTCTAGAGAAGGTTGGTGAACAACAACAGATGTGCAGAGTCTTAAAGAAAATCCGATCATAAAAAGAATGAAGACAAATTAAAGTACTCAACAACAATATTTGAATATCGAGACTTAGAGGTTGTTATTGGAGAGGTGATTTCTAAATCTATATGGAATTGTAAATTCTAAAAATCAAAACACATGAATTTTGAAATAACATGTTTTATCCTTGTCCTTGGATTTGAATGCTTCTATTTTACACTTTCAAATCCATTCAAATTCATTTTAGGGGGTGTTATTAGAGAGGTGATAACTAAATCCATATGGAATTATAAATTCTAAAAATCAAAACACATGGATTTTGAAATAACATGTTTTATCCTTGGATTTGAATCCTTCTATTTTACACTTTCAAATCCATTCAAATCCATATAAAACATAATGTGGATTTTGAAATCCAAAAACAAATCATTAAATGAATAACATTGGATTTTAATAAGTATGTGTAATTCATAGAACCAATAACACATCATTTTGAAAAGTATTTTAAAATCAATGATTGAATGATTTTTGTTTGGATTTCCAAATCCATTAAAATCATAGAACCAATAAAACATAATGTGGATTTGAAATCCAAAAACAAATCATTAAATGAATAACATGAGAAATTTAACAAGTATTTGTAAATCATAGAACCAATAACCCATAATTTTGATATGTATTTTAAAATCAATGATTGATTGAATAACACATGATCTTTGTTTGGATTTTCCCTCTTACATTCTTTATCTTCAGTGTTTCCAAACAAACAATCTTATTGTAATCCGACTAAACAAACAAACAATCTTATTGTAGTTTTCTCTATATGTCCTCAATCCTTTGTTTGATCTCTTCAGGTTGGTACTCCAGATTCTTTAACTGCTCCATAATGTTGATCAACCTTTGCTTTCTAAGATGAGACAAGTCGTTCTTTAAACTATTTGCAAGAGTCATGACCTCATCAACGGCTTCTAAGAAGTTGATACAGGTTGCAAATTTTTTATGTTATCTATGGTCGAGTGAAAAATAGAAATGTTTTCAACCGTTGCCGGATTGGTGAAGTTTATGAAAATTTGAGCAGCTATTAAAAATAAGAATAAGAATATGAAAATGTGGAACTAAGCTTTAGAGCGTTCAGTATTCACTATATATTTATACATTAATTATAATTGCTACTAGACATGATTTTATGATAAATAAATATAAACTAAACTAATATTATTTATTATTATTAATTATTTAAATTTAAATTTAAAGAAAACTGTGTAATCTGATCTGTTACGATTATGATGTTAACTTTGAGAACATTTTCCTCATTTTTTCCCTTCAAATTAATTAGGAAATAATCTTTTAATTATATGAAGTATATATGTTTGAAAAAAGACACTTTTTTTGAAGAAAAATAACGTCTCAATGGTCTTATTTTTATCTAAATAAAAATTCTTCAACGAAAAATCTCCATCGCAAGCTGCCTAAACATATTGGACTCACATGTGCTTTTTTGTTCTTCATATTATTATTGTTTAAATTGAAATTTCAAGAAAAATCGAATGATTTTTTTAATTATATGATGTATATATGGTTGCAAAAAAAACACGTGAAGCTCTAAAAGTATCCCAATCTATTGGGCGATAAGAGAAAAAAGACAAATAGAAGGCCCATAAAAATGAAATCAGCGCGGCTCGTAAAACGAATACAGTAAACATAAAGTCTGTTAAACCGGATAATTGCCGTTCCATACCAATTAATGAAAATATAATCAAATTATGTAGAAAGAAAAAACTTAAATAAGAATATTATTCCAGGCAGAAACACAAGGTGGAGTTTCTAACTAATCAATCAGAGAAAACTCTCTTGTCCGTTTTTTGTTTGATTGAATTTGGTACTTGGTAGTTATACCCTGTTTGGTTTGGTTGTAGATTTCTGCGGGAAAACGTCCAGCCGATCTGTCAGACAGGGACTTCGGGGAGCTGGGACATAAGCAAAGCAGGCAAGCAGCAGGGATCCTTCCAGGCAGCAACACAAGGTGGAGTTTCTAACTAATCAATCAGAGAAAACTCATATGTATTCGTTTACTTTCATATTTATAAAACTGAAAAACAAATAAAACCTTGAAAACCAAACCACATTGAAATATTATAAAGTAATACTTATATACTTAATGGAAAATGGAGATTATGAAGAGTTTTGAGAGGATTTTGTTTCGCTATATATATTTAGCCTAGTTGATCAAGTCAGATCTCAAGATTACTTTAGCTAGATATTTTCTGATCCAATCTACAAGAGATGTAAGATAGATAGATCCTCATCATATGGTGGTGGTAGATTGATGGTATGGTGCTTCCGTGCTTGTCAGTGAAGAGAGCTCCCACCTTGTTGTAACTAGGTAACAGCCTAGTGAAAACCACTTTGGCTAATATCTCATGTTATTGAAGAAAAAATTTTGGGATATTTTTTGTAAAAAAGAAAGTAGTTTTGTTGATGTTTCAGAGTGATGGAGAATTGGTGAACTTAATATAGGCGGTTGTGTTACTTTCTACTCCAATATGTACGTTGAATTAACTTCTAGGATCGGAGTACGTAGTGACATCTTCATTGTTCTGATCGGCTGAGAAACTTACAATTGTATTTTGACTATAACCTAATTCTGTCTTTGCCTTTGCAATTATTCCTTTTTTCTAGATAGTTTTACATAATCATGCAAGAGTAACAAAGAAAGGTTTCAAACTACCAAAATTAAAGTACTAGAAACGTTCCACCAACAATCATGATCTTCAAAACCTAATAAATATACTATATCAACTAAATCCCTACGAGGTCTTCTTAGAAGTGATCTAAGACAAATCTATCAAACGTTTATGACGAGTCTAATTTATAAACATAAATCCATAAAAATTCCATCCCAGAATAATATAATCTCCATTCTCTGAGACAAATCCATCAAACATAGCTTACCATACTTTACCATATCTAAACAAATATCCTTCAAGGATAAAAACTCCATCGCAAGTTCTCGTACTTACCTAAACATATTGGACTACATTCGAGACATGGATGGAAGCAAAGTATGACGAATATCCTTGGGAGCTTGTAAATTTGCTGACTGATGTTTGAGTCGTGTGCGCTAATTAAGAGAGATTGCCTACTTATTGCGATCGAAGAGTAGTAGTGAAATGTAGTTTTGAGTGTTGTTAACATATAATGTGTTAGAGATATACATAAACTACTAGATTTGGACCCGTGCTCTCCTTTTATTTGTATTATAATTTCAAAATAAATTATAATTTATAAGACCGTTTAGCATTGTAAACTGAAAAACGATTGTTATTATTTTTTTTTTTTTGTATGAATATGAGAGATGTATTTTGGTGAATGGAGATCTGAATGATTTATATCAATGTTTTTTAACCAGGACCGGACCGGCCGATCGGTTCGATCCAACTACAACCCGATAGGTATTCCGGTCCGGGTAACCTCTAAAAAACTAACAAATAAAACCCACAAAAAACCATAAAAACCCGCTAAAAACCCATGAACCGGTGGTTGAACCGGCGGATTGGACTAGGTTGTCGGTCTAAAATTAAAATACTTTATTTTGGTTACTTTATTTTGGTCACACTTTAAACTCAAACCAAATTATTTATAGATGTTGTTATTTATAAAAGAATCAGTTAGTTATTTTATCTAATCATTTAAAAGTTTAATTTTAGTTGTTTAGTACTTAACTATGTATGTTTTGTTCATATATTTATAGAAAAGTAGATGTTATATTCATAAAATGTAATCAAACTAATAAACTAATTGACCCGTAATTCAGTCGGTCCGACTTGTTGACCCAGTGACCCGAAAGACTTCCAGTTCACCTTCCGGTCCAGTTTTAAAGACATTGATTTATATTAAAAGTTTAGAAGGGTGTTAGGTCAGATTTTATTTTGAAATCCACAATGAAATTTCGGAAATCACGATTAAGTGTGATTAATTGCTAAGATTTTATTCTTTTTTACGCCTAACAGTACATTTTTATGCCTAACACTATATATGGTGTAATAATATATGGAATAATTAAGATTTTTTTTAGAAATTGTATAAATCATTGGAATATTATCTTTAAGAGGATTCTTTGAGATATTCTTAAGTATATTCGTAATTTCATATAGCCCACAGATTTCATCTATAACTTTTGTTTTGTAACCAACTTATATTTAATATATTATCTATTTTGTAACCAACTTATAAAAATTATATATTCTACAAAAAAGTTGTGTAATTCCGTTTTATTATACAAAAAAAAAGTTGTGTACTTTTTTTTTTGTGATTGAGAGTATATTTTTATCCCCTTTAATAACTTGGTTAACGTTGTGGTCTATCAATAAAATCTCAGGAAAATAAATTGGTAATATTGTGATTGTAGATCTTTGGAAACAATGTGATCTTCCGAAAATAAAGTTTGGAATATCCATGAACTATCAATTTGGAATATCCATTTAAGATTTTCGGTTACAATTAAGGTTTTATTTGTTACCATTAATATTTGAACTATCAACTTGTAACCAATTAATATATGGATTAATCTATAACCTATGTATAACCTATTTGTAACCATTTATAACCATTTATTAAAATTATAAAGTCTACCAAAACAATGTTGTGTACTTCCACTTTATTAAAAAAGGGATTAAAACTTACACTACAACCTGAACTAGTTAATAGTTTTAGTAATTTGATAGATTTCTTTACATTAAAGGTTGAGCTATGTGTTATTTCAAATACGTACGTCTTGAATATATTAACCGTATTCATATACTGATATACAATAAATATGAATTATATATATGCAACAGTTTAATAAACTTATTGTTCTAGCCCTCTCAGTAGCTTGCTATTTACTAAACGGCCTCACAAACATAACGTTGCAGACATGGCCGTTGTAGATAACATTTTTGGCTAATTTGAGAAGAAGAGCGAATTTCAAGACGACCTTGAAACTGCTACACATTTTTTTAACACAGGATTGTTTCTGCATAATGATTTTTAATCCATAACTGAAGAAATTAGTCCCTTTTGTTACTCTATTAAAAACTTACTTAGTTATTAACTCTATGGCACTTCCCCAAGCTGAGTCATTATTGATTACAACCAAGGTTAAAATTAGATTGTTGCTGGTGGAAGTGCTCTTGTTTGGGAAATCATTGAAGTTGATGTAAAGCTTGAGGTGATATATGAAATCCTTGTATGGAAGAAGATAATTTTCTAATAAAGAAAGACAATTCTAGAGAAGGTTGGTGAACAACAACAGTTGCGCAGAGTCTTAAAGAACATCCGATCATAAAAAGAATGAAGACAAATTAAAGTACTAAACAACAATATTTGAATATTGAGACTTAGAGGTTGTTATTGGAGAGGTGATTTCTAAATCCATATGGAATTGTAAATTCTAAAAATCAAAACACATGAATTTTGAAATAACATGTTTTATCCTTGTCCTTGGATTTGAATGCTTCTATTTTACACTTTCAAATCCATTCAAATTCATTTTAGGGGGTGTTATTAGAGAGGTGATTTCTAAATCCATATGGAATTATAAATTCTAAAAATCAAAACACATGGATTTTAAAATAACATGTTTTATCCTTGGATTTGAATCCTTCTATTTTACACATTCAAATCCATTCAAATCCATATAAAACATAATGTGGATTTTGAAATCCAAAAACAAATCATTAAATGAATAACATGGGATTTTAATAAGCATTTGTAATTCATAGAACCAATAACACATCATTTTGAAAAGTATTTTAAAATCAATGATTGAATAACACATGATTTTTGTTTGGATTTCCAAATCCATTAAAATCATAGAACCAATAAAACATAATGTGGATTTGAAATCCAAAAACAAATCATTAAATGAATAACATGAGAAATTTAACAAGTATTTGTAAATCATAGAACCAATAACCCATAATTTTGATATGTATTTTAAAATCAATGATTGAATAACACATGATCTTTGTTTGGATTTTCTCTCTTACATTCTTTATCTTCAGTGTTTCCAAACAAACAATCTTATTGTAATCCGACTAAACAAACAAACAATCTTATTGTAGTTTTCTCTATATGTCCTCAATCCTTTGTTTGATCTCTTCAGGTTGGTTCTCCAGATTCTTTAACTGCTCCATAATGTTGATCAACCTTTGCTTTCTAAGATGAGACAAGTCGTTCTTTAAACTATTTGCAAGAGTCATGACCTCATCAACGGCTTCTAAGAAGTTGATACAGGTTGCAAAATTTTTATGTTATCTATGGTCGAGTGAAGAATAGAAATGTTTTCAACCGTTGCTGGATTGGTGAAGTTTATGAAAATTTGAGCAGCTATTAAAAATAAGAATAAGAATATGAAAATGTGGAACTAAGCTTTAGAGCGTTCAGTATTCACTATATATTTATACATTAATTATAATTGCTACTAGACATGATTTTATGATAAATAAATATAAACTAAACTAATATTATTTATTATTATTAATTATTTAACTTTAAATTTAAAGAAAATTGTGTAATCTGATCTGTTACGATTATGATGTTAACTTTGAGAACATTTTCCTCATTTTTTCCCTTCAAATTAATTAGGAAATAATCTTTTAATTATACGAAGTATATATGTTTGAAAAAGACACTTTTTTTGAAGAAAAATAACGTCTCAATGGTCTTATTTTTATCTAAATAAAAATTCTTCAACGAAAAATCTCCATCGCAAGCTGCCTAAACATATTGGACTCACATGTGCTTTTTTTGTTCTTCATATTATTATTGTTTAAATTGAAATTTCAAGAAAAACCGAATGATCTTTTAATTATATGATGTATATATGGTTGCAAAAAAAACATGTGAAGCTCTAAAAGTATCCCAATCTGTTGGGCGATAAGAGAAAAAGACAAATAGAAGGCCCATAAAAATGAAATCAGCGCGGCTCATAAAACGAATACAGTAAACATAAAGTCTGTTAAACCGGATAATTGCCGTTCCATACCAATTAATGAAAATATAATCAAATTATGTAGAAAGAAAAAACTTAAATAAGAATATTATTCCAGGCAGAAACACAAGGTGGAGTTTCTAACTAATCAATCAGAGAAAACTCTCTTGTCCGTTTTTTGTTTGATTGAATTTGGTACTTGGTAGTTAAACCCTGTTTGATTTGGTTGTAGATTTCTGCGGGAAAAGCGTCCAGCCGATCTGTCAGACAGGGACTTCGGGGAGCTGGGACATAAGCAGCAGGGATCCTTCCAGGCAGCAACACAAGGTGGAGTTTCTAACTAATCAATCAGAGAAAACTCTCTTGTCCGTTTTGCAAACAACCTTTCTGATCCTGCAATTTGATCACTTCTTGACTCATAAACCTGAATTTCAAGATGCAGCAATTATAATTCCTTTACTTGCTTGCATTCTCATCAATGATTTTTGCCAGTCGCCACGTCTTGATTAGCTCATAGTTTCACGTTATTCTCCGTCTTGCTGTTTTTCTCCTTTCGCTCGCTTGTAACACCACAACAAACAACTAACATCATCACCAGTAATGAGCATCTTAACTTCTCATTATAAACCTGAGATTAACATGGATAAAGAATATCTTACTTATGAAAATTATTGGATAATCAAAAACCGAATTACGTTTGATGTATATTCGTAATGATGTGTAGTATGGGGCATTAAGAAGAAAAATCGGAGGGACATACGTAGGACTTTTTCAAATCCTACGTTGAAGGTAAAATCTATAGAGGAGAACTATTATTATAATTATGGATGAGCAAAATGATGAATTTATTTGTTATAAACTAATTTGTAAATTATTGTTTGTTTAAAATGAATGTAATAGTGGATGGGACATATGTGGAGGAAGGATGGGTGGACAAAACATGCAAGATTTGCCAAAAGGACACTAAGGGTGAGGCAAGGACGCATTTGATCCTACGTTGAAGGTAAAATCTATAGAGAAGAACTATTATATAATTTGGATGAGCAAGCCCTTCCTCATTTTGAAAACTTATCATCCTAAGCACAAGATAAAAAAAAAGGTTCAGAAGTATTATGACTAACATAGCTCAATTTTGATTTGACTCTATGATATTCTTGTGTAAGTACATATCAAAAAGACAAACCTGTAACCAGAAGATATGATCTTCTTGTGAAGTGCATCTGCTTCAGTATAATTCCTCTTCTCACGCGCTTTGGCTCTTTTAACCGCTGCAATACTCACATCCTTAGGAACAGAGGATGACACAAGCGGGTCTTTGCTACTAACATACACAGTAACGGTATCTCCATCTGCCACAGATTTGGTATCCACCTAATTTCAATTAAGAAAAATTCTTGATCAGCAACAACAACATTATCATCATATTAGTATTACCAAAACCTTTTAGAGATTCATGTAAATTAAAGTTATACTAACCGGAAGCGTATTGAGCTCAAACCGAAGAGGCGGAGCCGTCGTGAGGCTTATTGTCCGTCGTGGGATTCAAACATTTCCGGAGTAACCTAATCGCGTTACCCATTTCTTAGATTTGATCTTCAAGAAAAAGGGAAAAACAAAAATTTGATCTTTCTCGTAGGAAAGTCTTTGATTCAGTTATATGAAGCAGAGAGATTGTTTATCAGACAAACGAAATCATACGTGGCAGTTTGTTATTGGATAATAAGCTAATGTAATGAATTAATTGTATTTTTTCCTTTTTTTTAATGAAAGTATTAGGTGCCTTGTTGTAATCAGATTCCATTGGATTTAAAGACTTTTTTGTGTAAAACTCACACAAGTCACTAGCCTGGGGTTTAAGCAATCTTAACGACGCATTGAGCTTTCCTAGCTACTGCTCATAATATCTCCTATATATGGCGATGTGATTACCACAAATTATTATCTTTTGAGCAAAGCTCTATATATTTTGTTTGGTCGAAATCAAAGCTCTATATATATATCTTATTATCATATGGCGGAATATAATTCGAATTTTTAGTTTCTACATGCAGTAAAGATATATAATTTTCTCTGCGTAATTTAGAGAATTCTTGTTATTAACTTTTTTTAGAGCTAGAAAATTGATATAGTTCTAATTCTATAACAATAAAAAAGTTAATTTGTGTTATTACAAAGGAATTACGGATTATTCAAAGTAACCAACCGACCTTTGTGCACACGATCCCTTTAAACATTTATAGAAGATTCGAGTTCTATTCGATATTGTGGATCCATAAATGTGGGGTGAGCAGTTTTTAAAAAAATAAATTTTGCTTAACTAAATTGAGAAAAGGGAATACGTATAATTAAACAATGGAAGTCCACCACTATATTATATTGGACATTTTGAGGCTGCATTTATTGAGTCGATGAAATAATTCATCTGCACATTAATGTCAATGTGAAACTCTTTGCTTCTAACAATATGAATGTTTGTGATACAATAAAACAATCTTGATGTTCACTGTTCATCAATTAATTTAGATAGGAAAATAGTAATTGTGTGAGAATTGTTATTAGATAATTTAGATAGGCTTAAAATGTGTCTTTAACTCTTTATGTTCGATAAGTAGAAAAGCTTTAAACCATATACTACAGTATATCAAAATTTATGTATACTAAAAATTAATGAGATGACCTTCGAGCTTATCAGCTTCCATAGGGAATCAAATTTAAGATTAATATACAAAGGCAAGATTCAGAGTAAAAAAAAAAAGCCAAAAAAAACTGTCAGCTTCGTATTTGCTTCATATCGATTTTTTTTTTTTTTCTTTTTTAACAATGGGCCTATGTGATGATATGAGAAAAGAAAATGACCCAATGAGGGTCTCGAAAAAACTAAATAAAAGTTGTAACGAGGTAAAATTAAAACTGTAAAATGTAGAATGAATTTAGTTGTCTCACTTAAACTGTATATCGATCGGTCGCGCATGGGTAGGTTAACTTCATATAAGCGTTTTATCTTTAGCATAGGATAGGAGCTCGTTACTAAAACTTCAAGAGATTTAGACCATAAATGTACATCCTCCTCTGTCGCTTTCATATTTGTTAAACAAGATGTCAATACAAAAAACATTGTTTGTTTTTTTCTGTATGTAAATTAACTTCGGTTTCTATAAAAATAGGCACAAAACTGCAAGAATATTTTAGTTACAAACAAACACATTCATATGATTTTGGGAACTTGATCATCATTTAGAGAAGAGCCTGGTGAAGAAATTTCCAGAAGAACTAGGAGGATTTTGAAGACAAGAGACATGGGCATATCTCCCTAACTTGTCAACTTGTCTTGCCTCACCCTTTGTATCCTTTTTGCAAATCTTGCATGTTTTGTCCACCCATCCTTCCTCCACATATGTCCCATCCACTATTACATTCATTTTACAATTAGTTTATAACAAATAAATTCATCATTTTGCTCATCCATAATTATATAATAGTTCTTCTCTATAGATTTAATTACCTTCAACGTAGGATTTAAAAAAGTCCTTGTATGTCCCTCCGATTTTTCTTCTTAATGCCCCATACTACACATCATTACGAATATACATCAAACGTAATTCGGTTTTTGATTATCCAATAATTTTCATAAGTAAGATATTCTTTATCCATGTTTTAACTATAATAAGCAAGCGTTACATGTTATCCAATAATTACACACGTGTGGACCAAATTAAACCTGTTCTTGGGTCATCTTGCCACCAGATTTGGTGGCTTCACGAGCCTCGTAGAGAAGATCAGCGTCTTTCTCCGACCGAACCTGTGAGAAGTCCAACGCATCAGTTAATTGAGTAAACAACGAAGTCTCCTCATCTTCACTCTTCTTCTTCTTCTTCTTATTCTTCTTCTCATCATCTTTATCATCTTGCTTGGCCGACACAACGACCCATCTAGGACTCCGGTTAAATCTCGGAGAGGTTCTTGAGATGGGGACTTTGGNACATGTTATCCAATAATTACACACGTGTGGACCAAATTAAACCTGTTCTTGGGTCATCTTGCCACCAGATTTGGTGGCTTCACGAGCCTCGTAGAGAAGATCAGCGTCTTTCTCCGACCGAACCTGTGAGAAGTCCAACGCATCAGTTAATTGAGTAAACAACGAAGTCTCCTCATCTTCACTCTTCTTCTTCTTCTTCTTATTCTTCTTCTCATCATCTTTATCATCTTGCTTGGCCGACACAACGACCCATCTAGGACTCCGGTTAAATCTCGGAGAGGTTCTTGAGACGGGGACTTTGGTCGTGGATATGAACCCACTGTTGTGTTGAAGAGGCAGCAATGCTCTCAAACCCATCTTTTGTAAATTTCACTCAAATTTCCAAGTTAATGGAGATAGAAAATTGGGGGGATAAATTTATATATATAAGATAATAAAACATACAATGAGGTTGTGAGGTGGGGGTTGAATATAAAACGGGGGCCATAAAAAATGAAGAATATGGCTTGTGATTGTTAATGTGGTTACGTGGGAGTTTAATGATCTGATAATTTATGAGACTTCTTCCAATTTTGTTTAATCACTTGTCTATATTTTGTTAAATACGATTCTTCGTAGCCATTTTTAAAAATTGTCTTTTTCTAGGGGTCAGAAAATAATATTAACTTTACTAAATAGAGAAATGGAAACTTTCGTAAAATCTAGGGTTTTTAAAGCAAATTCCCTTTTTTTTATTTTTTGTTAAGAGTCAAAAGGTTATATTGATTTTGGTGGAAGCTTTTTATATTTTACAGAGAAGAGAAGAAGAATACACGAGACAAGAGTCATTCCAAAGAGTGTGAGAGATGGAGGTGGAGAAGGAGAAGCCAGAATTGACATTGTACAACACGATGACTCAACTGAAGGAAGTTTTAAAACCCATCAATCCTGGAAAGATCGGAATGTATGTCTGTGGTATCACCTCCTACGATTTCAGCCATCTTGGCCACGCTCGTGCCGCCGTCTCCTTTGACCTTCTTTACAGGTACTCTCATGTTTTCTCCTCCTTACACTTTCCGATTTCGCGTTTTTGGTTTTGGGGGAAAAAATAAAAACCGATACTTTGAAACTGTTCTGTGTCTATTGTTTTAGTTTCTTTCTCTGATTTTGATAAACAATGTACCAAAGCTTGGAGCTTTTGGATTCTTCTTTCTTTTCTTTGAAGTTGGTATATATATATCTCTCTAATGTTGTTCTGGTTTGGTTATGCAGATACTTAAGGCACTTGGGTTATGAGGTTACTTATGTTCGGAATTTTACTGATGTTGATGACAAGGTATGGCCTTTTTTTTTTCCTGCGTCTTGAAACTTAGGGCAATGAGAACACTCCTCTATTCTCCTTCCTTTGATTAGTATTTGCCCTTGTGTATGATTTAGGTTCACAACTTTCTAAAAATCTGAAATTATTGGACCTGTGCAGGTGATTGACAGAGCTAACAAGTGTGGAGAGAACCCATTAGCTTTGAGTAGTCGCTTTTGCGAGGAGTATCTTGTAGATATGGCTGCTCTTCAGTGCCTCCTTCCCACTCACCAGCCTCGTGTCAGTGACCATATGGAACTCATTATTAAGATGATTGAAAAGGTTTGCTGTCTTCTTTCTTCTTCCTTTTTTTGGTTTCCTGCTATGTTCTTTGTTCAAAGATGGTGGTATAATGAATGAGTGATCATGCTGTAATACTCAGTAATGTTTCTGATCCATATGCTTCTTTGCTATACAGATCATTGAGAACGGGTGTGGGTATGCAGTGGGTGGTGATGTGTTCTTCTCTGTTGATAAATCACCAAATTACGGTCAATTATCTGGGCAACGGCTGGATCATACTCAAGCTGGTAAGCGTGTTGCTGTTGACTCAAGGAAGCGCAATCCTGCTGACTTTGCATTATGGAAGGTTTGACAAGTTTTTTGCAATCTTTTTATCTTTTTGAATTCTTACCTGAGTCATGAAACTAGAGCAATTGAAGTTTATGCTTGAAATTTATGCAGGCTGCAAAAACTGGTGAACCAAGTTGGGAGAGCCCTTGGGGTCCAGGAAGACCAGGATGGCACATTGAGTGCAGCGCCATGAGTGCTCATTACCTGTCTCCGAGATTTGATATTCATGGTGGTGGTGCAGACCTGAAATTCCCGCACCATGAGAATGAGATTGCACAGACATGTGCTGCTTGTGAAGATAGTGGTGTGAGTTATTGGTTACATAATGGACATGTAACCAACAACAATGTGAAGATGGGGAAATCTCTGAACAACTTTTATACGATCAGAGAAATGGTTTGAATGTTTCTATAACTCTAACCCTGTAATCTTTTGTTTATTCAGACGTTAGAAGACCTTGTCAAAGCTCTGTCGCCATATCGAGAAGAAATGAGTGAAGGTGTTGGAAAGGCTGTACAGACTGCAGAAGCCAAAGACATTATAAAGAAAGTGAAGAGTGAGTTTGAAACAAAAATGTCAAACGACTTGAACACTGCACATATACTCACGGGTGCTTTCCAAGATGCAATGAGATTCATAAACGTTTCAATCACCAAGCTCAAGAAGATGCAGAAGAAGCAGCGGATGTCACTGGTCGTGTCACTGGTGGAGGTTGAGAAAGCAGTCAGAGAAGTTCTTGATGTGCTTGGTTTGCTCACAACTGTAAGCTACGCCGAATTTTTGAAAGAGATGAAACAAAAGGCATTAACAAGAGCAGAAATGGGAGAAGAGGAGGTCTTGCGGAAGATTGAAGAAAGGAAAATGGCACGGAAGAATAAAGAGTTTAAGAGAAGTGATAAGATCAGAGAGTCGTTGGCAGTTAAAGGGATCTATCTGGAGGATACACTTGGAGGAACTGTCTGGAGACCCGCCACCCCTTTGATTTTGAAGCCTAAATTCGGTTTAGGCAAGATCGCCTTGATTTTTGCTATCATGTTTATTTTCGTTGGCTTGTTCTTCTATAGTCGTTGAAACTCATTTCATCATTTGCTTTAGAGTTTAGACTGTGTTGGACATATATATAGGTAAATCCCAAATATGATGAAATTACTTGAGATAAACTTTGTACCACACACACAAACCATGTTCTGAAATCGTGTGGTAGTCTTACTAACTTTTTAAACATTCAGTAACCATCAGAAAACGTGGTAACTAAAAATATTGGATCACCACATAAATTCTTTAATCGTTTTTATATGTAAACACATTTTGTTAAAAACGTTGGTTAATTAAATCTAATACAGATACAGTAAATGGCTTATAACTCAAGAGCAATTCGTATGTAACACTCAAACTAAATGGGACAAGATTAAATTACATTTTTTAATATAAATTTAACTAATGAAAACGATATAATATGATGATTCATAAGCATATTCTGGAACTAGTTATTATACTTAATCAAACTCTTTTGGAGTTGGAGATATCGATACGACTCCATATATCTAGTTAGCCATTTTCGTGTCTTGACTAATGGCGATTGTCAAGAAGATGAAAGATTTAGTCTTGTTCCTCGTTGGGTTCTTTTCTTTGTCTGTTTTGGTCTCTCAGTCGATCGCAGGGAGAGTCAAAGCTCCGTTGTTGCAGAGCAATACTGGTGGGTTGGTCTTCAGCAAATCATTCAATTCGATCTATGATACGTCTATGTACGGACGCTTGCAGCTCAACAACGGTCTCGCTCGAACTCCACAAATGGGGTAGGTTCAAGTAAAGTAATTAGCTTTTTGGATTGAATCTGTTTCTGCTTAAAATGTGAAAGGAACAATTTTTATGTCTCAATTTGTTATAAAGTTTGGAAATTTTTGAATTCTGTCTTATTGGAATTGTGCTTTGTTAATGGACAGATGGAATAGCTGGAATTTCTTTGCTTGCAATATCAATGAAACGGTCATTAAGGAAACTGGTAAAAGCTTTCTTTTGTTTGATAGCTTCTAATAAAAAGGCTACTCACATGTTTCATCTTTCTTTTTTGAAAAATTCTATTGTTCATTTTGTGTTGCTGATATTGTACTTACTATAATTAACAGCTGATGCTTTGGTCTCCTCTGGCTTGGCTGATTTAGGATACATACATGTCAATATTGGTATTTGTACCTTTGGACCTGTCTCTCTCTATCTGAGATTAAAGCTTACTGCTTTAACGTTTCACAAGTTATTTTTTTGTTGCAGATGATTGTTGGTCCAATTTGTTACGCGATTCAAAGGTAAGGTTACTTGTATTATTACTTCAGTAGAATTTGCTGGTCTAACTTTTGTGGTTAATTTCTCCTTTTTATGCTCGAAAATACTATCTGTAGTGAGCTCATGTCCTGAAGTGATTTTCACTGTGACTTTATAAATCACATTAGACGTTAGATGCTTATTGCTTACGTTTTTGTTTTGTAAATCAGGGTCAATTGGTTCCTCATCCGGAAACCTTCCCATCAGGAATCAAGCTTCTTGCTGATTATGTTCATTCAAAAGGTCTTAAACTTGGTATATATTCTGATGCTGGGTAGGTTATTATTCATGTCCCT
>NC_025693.1:25904989-25910862 GCF_000633955.1 Camelina sativa
CTGAGTCATGAAACTAGAGCAATTGAAGTTTATGCTTGAAATTTATGCAGGCTGCAAAAACTGGTGAACCAAGTTGGGAGAGCCCTTGGGGTCCAGGAAGACCAGGATGGCACATTGAGTGCAGCGCCATGAGTGCTCATTACCTGTCTCCGAGATTTGATATTCATGGTGGTGGTGCAGACCTGAAATTCCCGCACCATGAGAATGAGATTGCACAGACATGTGCTGCTTGTGAAGATAGTGGTGTGAGTTATTGGTTACATAATGGACATGTAACCAACAACAATGTGAAGATGGGGAAATCTCTGAACAACTTTTATACGATCAGAGAAATGGTTTGAATGTTTCTATAACTCTAACCCTGTAATCTTTTGTTTATTCAGACGTTAGAAGACCTTGTCAAAGCTCTGTCGCCATATCGAGAAGAAATGAGTGAAGGTGTTGGAAAGGCTGTACAGACTGCAGAAGCCAAAGACATTATAAAGAAAGTGAAGAGTGAGTTTGAAACAAAAATGTCAAACGACTTGAACACTGCACATATACTCACGGGTGCTTTCCAAGATGCAATGAGATTCATAAACGTTTCAATCACCAAGCTCAAGAAGATGCAGAAGAAGCAGCGGATGTCACTGGTCGTGTCACTGGTGGAGGTTGAGAAAGCAGTCAGAGAAGTTCTTGATGTGCTTGGTTTGCTCACAACTGTAAGCTACGCCGAATTTTTGAAAGAGATGAAACAAAAGGCATTAACAAGAGCAGAAATGGGAGAAGAGGAGGTCTTGCGGAAGATTGAAGAAAGGAAAATGGCACGGAAGAATAAAGAGTTTAAGAGAAGTGATAAGATCAGAGAGTCGTTGGCAGTTAAAGGGATCTATCTGGAGGATACACTTGGAGGAACTGTCTGGAGACCCGCCACCCCTTTGATTTTGAAGCCTAAATTCGGTTTAGGCAAGATCGCCTTGATTTTTGCTATCATGTTTATTTTCGTTGGCTTGTTCTTCTATAGTCGTTGAAACTCATTTCATCATTTGCTTTAGAGTTTAGACTGTGTTGGACATATATATAGGTAAATCCCAAATATGATGAAATTACTTGAGATAAACTTTGTACCACACACACAAACCATGTTCTGAAATCGTGTGGTAGTCTTACTAACTTTTTAAACATTCAGTAACCATCAGAAAACGTGGTAACTAAAAATATTGGATCACCACATAAATTCTTTAATCGTTTTTATATGTAAACACATTTTGTTAAAAACGTTGGTTAATTAAATCTAATACAGATACAGTAAATGGCTTATAACTCAAGAGCAATTCGTATGTAACACTCAAACTAAATGGGACAAGATTAAATTACATTTTTTAATATAAATTTAACTAATGAAAACGATATAATATGATGATTCATAAGCATATTCTGGAACTAGTTATTATACTTAATCAAACTCTTTTGGAGTTGGAGATATCGATACGACTCCATATATCTAGTTAGCCATTTTCGTGTCTTGACTAATGGCGATTGTCAAGAAGATGAAAGATTTAGTCTTGTTCCTCGTTGGGCTCTTTTCTTTGTCTGTTTTGGTCTCTCAGTCGATCGCAGGGAGAGTCAAAGCTCCGTTGTTGCAGAGCAATACTGGTGGGTTGGTCTTCAGCAAATCATTCAATTCGATCTATGATACGTCTATGTACGGACGCTTGCAGCTCAACAACGGTCTCGCTCGAACTCCACAAATGGGGTAGGTTCAAGTAAAGTAATTAGCTTTTTGGATTGAATCTGTTTCTGCTTAAAATGTGAAAGGAACAATTTTTATGTCTCAATTTGTTATAAAGTTTGGAAATTTTTGAATTCTGTCTTATTGGAATTGTGCTTTGTTAATGGACAGATGGAATAGCTGGAATTTCTTTGCTTGCAATATCAATGAAACGGTCATTAAGGAAACTGGTAAAAGCTTTCTTTTGTTTGATAGCTTCTAATAAAAAGGCTACTCACATGTTTCATCTTTCTTTTTTGAAAAATTCTATTGTTCATTTTGTGTTGCTGATATTGTACTTACTATAATTAACAGCTGATGCTTTGGTCTCCTCTGGCTTGGCTGATTTAGGATACATACATGTCAATATTGGTATTTGTACCTTTGGACCTGTCTCTCTCTATCTGAGATTAAAGCTTACTGCTTTAACGTTTCACAAGTTATTTTTTTGTTGCAGATGATTGTTGGTCCAATTTGTTACGCGATTCAAAGGTAAGGTTACTTGTATTATTACTTCAGTAGAATTTGCTGGTCTAACTTTTGTGGTTAATTTCTCCTTTTTATGCTCGAAAATACTATCTGTAGTGAGCTCATGTCCTGAAGTGATTTTCACTGTGACTTTATAAATCACATTAGACGTTAGATGCTTATTGCTTACGTTTTTGTTTTGTAAATCAGGGTCAATTGGTTCCTCATCCGGAAACCTTCCCATCAGGAATCAAGCTTCTTGCTGATTATGTTCATTCAAAAGGTCTTAAACTTGGTATATATTCTGATGCTGGGTAGGTTATTATTCATGTCCCTCTTTTTGTGTGTTATATAAGCTCGATGAAATTATATGATGTGGTCTTCTCATGTTTCTGTTCTGAATATTTCCTTCTTTCAGCGTTTTCACGTGTCAAGTTCGTCCTGGATCCCTTTTCCATGAAGTGGATGATGCAGACATTTTTGCTTCTTGGGTTAGTTTTCAGCCAATGTCGTTCAAACTTTCAGTTGTCAATGAGCTATTTAAGTTAACCATGTTGAGATATTGTATCCCTAGTTACATACAAGATCACAGTGTATTTGATATTTGGTGGTATATTTGTTTTGGTTTCTCATTGGTACACTTGATTTCCAGGGTGTGGATTATCTGAAATATGACAACTGTTTCAACCTGGGAATAAAACCAATCAAAAGGTTTGATCTTTTATGATTTGATATGGTACCATGTATCCATGAAATCTTTTTGGTATAAGTTTTTGAATGACTTGATGTGGTTTATGGTTTCCAGATACCCTCCCATGCGTGATGCTCTAAACGCGACTGGTCGCTCAATCTTTTATTCGCTTTGTGAATGGTACATATTCAAACTGTCTTCACACAGGGTGGTTTAAATTAGTACCATTTATTTGACCTTCTTTTTTTTTGCGTATGCAGGGGTGATGATGATCCTGCCTTGTGGGCAAAAGAAGTTGGAAACAGTTGGCGCACAACTGAGGACATCAATGATACATGGGCAAGGTGAAATCTCTTTGCATTAGATAAATCTCGTGTTTCATTTGCTTTTAATGAAGATCTTGTCATTTGAGTAGTATGATCATTGATTTGCGTGGAGAGGGATTGGTTCGTTTAAATCATGATCTCATTGCTTTACTTTCTTATATGTTTATGAAAGTATGACTACAATTGCTGATTTGAATAACAAGTGGGCTGCTTATGCTGGACCCGGTGGTTGGAATGGTAAGCAGTCATTTTAAATGTTCTGCTATAGTAAGAACTAGTACACTGAAGTATTGATCACAATTGTTCCCATTGCCTTAGATCCGGATATGTTGGAAGTAGGGAATGGAGGGATGACATATGAGGAGTATCGAGGTCATTTTAGCATTTGGGCTTTGATGAAAGTGTGTAACTAATTTCATGGCTTCTTCATTTTCGTTGATGTCCTCGACTTCATCTCATCCTTGTAGCACTATTGCAGGCACCACTTTTGATTGGTTGTGATGTAAGAAACATGACCGCGGAAACTTTTGAGATTTTGAGCAATAAGGAAGTTATCGCTGTTAACCAAGGTGAATACTAATATTTATTGACTTGTTAGCTTCACTATATACATGATTGTCCACATATTCATTGGCAAAGAACGAGAATCTGAGAACATTTCTGGTTGCAGACCCACTTGGTGTTCAAGGAAGGAAAATTCAAGCCAATGGAGATGATAATTGTCAGCAGGTTTGAATTGGGAGCCACAGAATTATCAGACTCATAGAAAAACCAGAAACACAAACTTGAGGACTCAAATTTGTGATAACTGTTTCATCGCAGGTGTGGTCAGGACCTTTAACTGGTGACCGTATGGTAATCGCTCTCTGGAACCGTTGCTCTGAGCCTGCAACCATTACAGCATCATGGGATCTAATCGGTCTTGAATCTACGATTAGCGTCTCAGTAAGGGACTTGTGGCAGCACAAAGATGTAACAGATAATGCTTCTGTTTCGTTTGAAGCACAAGTAGACGCACACGACTGTCATATGTACGTTCTCACTCCCCAGACAGAATCACACTCTGATGTATAGTTCTTTGTTGTGAGGCATTCATATCTCAAAGATTGCCTTGTGTTTCTGTATACTTGTGCATCATGTAATACGTAAAAAGTATTTTTACTCAAGACAACTTTCATAGTGAATAAATTGATGTTACTCTCTCTGCAAATTGGCACAAGAAGAAAGTAATATTCAGGAGATCTGAAGGAAATTGATTCCAAACAAAAGACAAAAAGCCAAAAACAACTGCTAATCTATACCACTCTTGTATGTTCTGTCCTAACAACAATGAAAAAGAGATCTCTAATGAAACATTGGTCAACAGCATAATCAAGTTTCTGTTAATCTGTTGAATATAGAGTTTGTCCATGTGGTTAAGAGGACCTAGCACTCCTGAACATTAAGATATCAACCAAAGATTTGGTCACAATCTCTAAAAGTCAAGAACCGTTCATGGTTTCCGAGGATCTGCTGTTCTCTTCTTTGCAATTTTCCAGTACCAATGTGCTTGAAGATATAGCATCTACTAGGTTTTCTGGTGGTAGAGATTGGCAATTTTCATCTATCTCCGGATTCACACATCTTGGAGATTTGAGCACAGGCTGATCTGGGTCGGTACAAGCCTCTGGTCTCACACATTCTTCTCCTTTGTTACCGGTACAAGAAGTAGACACTTCACCAGAAAGAACGCAGCAACTACTGGCTTTCTCATCATCTATTGCCTCAGCGGAAGTTTTTAAATGATGCGCCGATGTGTTTCTCCTACTCGAGTCTCTAAACCTGTCAGAGTATAACTGTCGACTCTGCAACAACCAGTGAGCAAAGCAATTCAAAAGCTTGCAGCAACAATTCAAATTTTAAGCTAAAAAGTCGGTCAGTGAGGTTAATCGCATACCATGTCAGGAATGTACGTGCCGGTTCCTCTCCTCTTTCTCATGTTTTGACAGCCATTAGTTAAAGAGTGCAGAGGAAAAGGCTGCACTGAGGTTGATACATTGAGACCTCTCAGATAAAACTCGTTCTTTCGACAACTCACAAGGTCACGAACGATATCCCAACCACTCTGGTCCTTAACATGAGAATTCACCGGGATATAGCTATGCTGAAATGTTCCAGGTATGCTATAGCCATGATACATTTGCCCATACACAAGTCTTTCAAAGTAACCTTCGAAATCTCCACTAAGTTCAGATAATTCTGATCTTCCAGTACCAAACGCAGTAACGGGATCATTTACATCTTGCCTTTGACCCTTACCATTCCTCTCCAAAGAGTTACGAAAGAATCTCTCCAGTCTCCATCCCATGCTTTCACCAGGTAGTGAAAGAACATCTCTGAGCTTTCGAGCTCCATGTGTAAAAGCATGTCTTAATCGTTGGACATTTCCTAACAAAATATTTTTAAGAAAATGAACTTTTTGACAACTGCTATATTTAAGAATATGAACATTTTGACAAACGGTATATTGGTTACGTCAAAAAATTACCTTGTGTAACACTTTTTCCAAGGTTGTTGCTGTGCTTTAGAGGATCAACTATATTGAGAGGTTTGATAGGAAATTCAAGACCATTCCCTTCAACAGCTTTAGTTGAAGCAG
>NC_025693.1:25911997-25913643 GCF_000633955.1 Camelina sativa
CATTCTTACCCATAAGTTCTGGCAGGGAGGATATTGGCACACGACCACTGACACTGATACAGTAGTTGCTCCAATCAAATGAACCATAATAGTCCAAGAACTTATACAGAACCTGTTGAAAGATAATGACTGTAATCTCATCTAATGCATATATCACTTATTGTAGACGATGCTAAAGCTCCAGAAAAAGAGTGGTTACCGCTAAAGGGCCGGATAATGATGAATGAAATAGGTTGATGATGTGCAAGACTAGTACTGCCAATGCATATGTTGAGATCAATCCAGTGTTCGCACCAAGAATTCGACTCTCGTAGTAGCACCAAGCTTTAACTAAGATGATGCTACGCTTGAAAAGATGATCTCTCCCAAAGAGTTGGTCAATCTGAGGATACATAAAACCAGAGATTAACAATAAATAAGTATCAAAGGTATGCAATGATCGATTTAGTGCACTTCTAGAGCCTGATTTAGAATAGATGATAGTACCTGTTCCAGGAAACATAAAGCACAGAGACCTGCCGTTTGATTAAAAGAGATATCCACAGCAATGTTCCTGATATTGCATTTTATGACCTTGACCTATCATAAATCAGCAAACTTTCTTAAGGAAAATTTTGGGCAACCTAGAAAAAACAAAACCGAAACCAAAAGGCTATAAACAAACAAACAAACCTGTGCAGGGATAAACTGAACACCTGTTGCCTGGAATTCAGACTCGCTGTCTTCATTTTGAAGCTTATTGCACAATTGTCCATAAAAATCGTCATCCATATTTTGCTTAGTTAGGACCGTCAGATCAATGTCTCCATCTGGAAGATAGGTTTTAAGAGGCACCGAACCAAATGCAAAGACCTGTAACAATTTCCCATTGAAAGTTAACAGAAAAAAAAGGTTTAACGTGTCAGCAAGAGAAGCAGAGTTTCTAACCTCAATTCCATCATGACTCTTGATAAGAGATCGTACATAATCAATGATCTCATTCCGACTTCTGTCTGAAACAACGACAGGTTGGATAGTGCAAAGTATCTCATGAGCTCTCTGCTCTGCAATCATCCAAGATTCCCTATCTATTGGCAATGAATTCCCTTTAGGTTGTGCTGTTGGTAGTGACAATGAGGATGATGAGGAAGACGAAGACGAAGAAACTGACAATCTTTCTTGAATAATATCACCCATGTGAGCATAACTTCAAACTAACTTCAGGTTGATAATAGTAGGAATTCCTCAACTCAATGAACCACTAAAGTGACAGTGAGAGTGCCATCTACAAACCACAGAGATAGCTACGGATGATTAAAGCTTCCTTCCGACCATCAAAGAGTTTAGGTTTAATAAAAAATTGTCGAGGTTTTAAGTATTGAAAGAGAGTTACCTACCTGCGGACTTAGTCCATTTGTCCTGAGATTCCTTGGGGCTAATCTGTGAAGAATATTCAAGAGGCGTTTAATTCCTGCGACAATTAAGAACAAACAAAAAAGAAAAAAAAAATCAAAACTTGGAACAAAGGGTTTAATAAGATTGTAACGAATCGAAATAACATTTGTTACACATGAAAATAATACGGCATTGTGAAAATCTCTTAACTCTTGGTTCTGGTTTCATCATTTTAAGCTAAAACAAGGACCACGAAGATTACTAAAGACAAA
>NC_025693.1:25913651-25925132 GCF_000633955.1 Camelina sativa
CCCCCCCCCCCAAAAAAAAGAGAAAAAAACGAGATTCACGCGAAATAACAAATTTTGTTTTGTTCTTCTTTCTCAATCAACAACAATCCGATTCAATATAACACCCAAATCTACACCAATCAAAAAAAAAAAATTATCCCAAAAATTATTGTTATCTCATAAAAAAAAAAATGAAGATTTTGATGTAAAATTATGCTTCAAAGAGACCAAACAACAATTAATTCACCTCAACACAAAAAATTTCCAGCTTTTTTTTTTTTTTTTTTTAAAGATCTTATGAATGAGTATGAACGTTACACCATACACAATTTCAAACCCAAAGAAAAACAAAATCTTCGAAAGGAACAAAGAGAAACAGATATGAGTAAAATAAAACGGCAAAGAATTTTTTTTTTTTTTTGGGATACCTATTTGTAATTCATTGATCAATCGAGAAGAAACCGAAATAATAATTTTTGTTTTTGTTTAAAACAAAGAGAGGAGAAGAATTATCAACAACAGGAATAGAGAGAGTAATGGATACTTTATAAATTAATTAAAATTTTATAAAAAGAAATATGGAATGTTTATAATAGTGAAGACCCTAAATCAATCTGCCATGTTTGTATCATTTAAAAAAAAATTAACTTCACCTGCCCCAGTCAAATAAATGAAAAAAAATATATATATTTTGAATCTTCTTTCTTCTTCTTCTTCTTCATCTTTGTCTCTCACTCTTAATAGTCATAGTCAAAAAAAAACCCTAAATTTCTTCTCCCAAGTCCAGAAACAGAAACTCTAATTCCATGAATGGGAAGAAAGCGTATCGTATCTTTTCATGGTATCGACTGTAGACGATTCACCCCAACACAAACTCTAAAATCTAATGATAAACTTGATGACGTGGCTTTACTAATACGAGGTTTCATCTTATCCGTACACGTGTCTTTATTTCGGACGGGACTAATTAATTTAGATAAATGGAATTATTAAAAAAAAAAATAATCAGAATTTTTTTCCCGCTATGTTGTTAACTCTCTCTCCTAAAACCCTATCTTCTTCTTCTTCTCTCACTCTCCACAAATCTCAAAACCCTAGATGTAATAAATCCCCAAATTCAGCTCGATTCAAGAGTTCGAAACAGAGATCTCATCCCATTCTCGTGAAATCCGAAGTTCAGATTGAGAGAGATCTCGAATTCGAACCGGGAGATACTTTTTTCCGCCACGAAAGCGCTACAGGACGAGACCTCGGCGTGTTATCGGCGACGCTGTACAAGAGATCCAATGGAACTTTACGGGTGCTGGACGCGATGTGCGGATGTGGAATTAGGTCGCTTCGTTATCTTGTGGAAGCAGATGCTGATTTCGTGATGGCCAACGACGCCAACGATGATAATAGGAAGGTGATTACTGATAATTTGAGTAGTAGAGTGGAGAGAGGTAACGGAGATGAGAGGAGATGGGTTGTGACGCATTTGTTGGCTAATAAAGCTATGATTGAGCGGTACATGGTTGCTGATTTTTTCGATATGATTGACATTGATTCGTTTGGGAGTGATTCGTCTTTTTTGAGAGATGCGTTTAATACGTTGAGATTGGGTGGTTTGCTTTACTTGACTTCAACTGATGGTTACTCTTCTGGTGGTCACCGACCTTATAAGTGAGTCAAAAAAGCTTTACTTTTTCTGGTTTTGTTTACTGGGTTCATTAGTTAATCATAGTAACAATTTTGGGAACATGCTATGATTTAGGGACTAAGGAGGTTTGGAAGTTTAAACATTTCTTGGTTTGTTTTCATGTGTAGTTCTTTAGCAGCCTATGGAGCATTTATTAGGCCAATGCCCTTTGGGAATGAGATTGGGCTAAGAATGCTTATAGGTGGAGCTATGAGAGAGGCTGCTCTACTTGGTTATCATGTTACGCCTCTTTTCTCATACTATTCTTATCACGGACCTGTGTTTCGAGTCATGCTGAGGGTTCACCGTGGGAAACTACATGAGGACAGGTTTTGTTTTTTCTTCGTTCTGAATTCTGACTAATAGGATTCGAATATTGTTGGTTATGTTTGCTTTTTGTAATTGGAGTTTTCTTGTGTCTTTTAACTGCAGGAACTATGGTTTTGTCACGCACTGTAATCTATGTGGCCATTCTCGTACATTGAGATTTGATGAACTTGGTTTGATGGGATGTCCCTGTAGTGATACCAAGGCTTCTTCTTCACTGGTTGTGTCTGGACCAATGTGGCTTGGACCGCTTCATGATGCGTCGTATGTGAAGGAAATGCTGGAATTGGCAAAGGAATTGGGGTGGATCGGTGAAGGCACTGGCGTGGATCTGGAGAAGCTTCTCAGTATAATGATTGAAGAGAGCGATCCAAGACTGCCACCAGGATACACCAAAATGGATGAGGTACTCTGAAACCATATGATTCATTTACATTTATAAGAAAGACGCATTTCATCAACCTTACATAATAAGGATTTGTTTATTTTGTATATTAGATGGCCAGCCGTGCAAAGATGAACTCACCTCCGTTGAAGAAGATGATGAGTGCACTAGTTAAGGTGGAGTAGTAATTAAATTCTCACAGCTTTGATCTCTGAAGTATTTGATGTGCAAAGTACAAAGCTAAAACGCTCTGCTTTTTGGATTTTTTGCAGGAGGGATATGCTGTTAGCAGATCTCACATTATCCCCAACGCTCTCAAAACAGATTGTCCCATGTCAAACTTTGTAAGGATTGCCCAAGAAAATTTGAAGAGTTGACTTTTTGATACATCTTTCATTTGTGCAACAGAGAATTTTTGTTACATTTTTGATAGATAATTTTAGTAACCTCTGTTTCTTCCTGTTTCTACTTTACAAAGGAATCACACCCAACACTCGACTTGTCAGCTTATGACAACTTAGGAGATACCATTTTGTTTTAATGAGTGAATCTTTCGTCATTCATACTTGTCTTCAACCAAAGGGTATCAAGTTGCACTAATCAAAAAGAGTCGAAAGAGTGAAGTCAAATAAGCTGAGAAAAAAATTGGTCTTAAACATTTAAAGCTTCATGCGGCAAAATCATCTGTAACAAAATGTAGAAAACATCTTCAAAAATTTCAGACAAAAAGGAGACTGAAACTACAATAGAAACAGTTTTGGGTTGCAAGCTTCTTAAAGTCTTCAGGCACGAGGAGCAGCAGGTGCACCACCAGCGGGGCGAGGAGCCTGACCAGGTTGTGCTGGCTTGGGTGTATCCTCCTGAAACAATTTATGATTTTTTGAAACCATTCAGTCAGAAACTTTCCTCAAAACAATACACTGAACAGTAATTCTAAACGAGACTAATACAGTGCAGAACACTAGAGATTGAAACAACTATTCAAAGTAGACTGTTGAGCTAACCCTTCTAGCATAATTCGTAAGATGTATCACAACCAGAGAGATATACTAATCAGCTGACTTTATACTAAATGAAAAATACAGGAATTCTACTTCAAACCAATTGAAGTTCCCAATTATTATCAGAAGACAAGACAGATTAAGCAAAACTGATTGCCGAAGTACACAAGAACACACTGATTGCCTCAAGGACATAATCAAAAGGAGACAAAGGTAAGTCTTAATTGAAATGAGTGTATCGAGGAGCTAACCTTGCGTCTGGCAAAACGAGGTGGAGGGGTACGAATCCTACGGTTGGCGGTGGATCGGACTCTCACAACGTGAGAGTGGATAGCACATGAGACACAGTATTGTGTCTTAGCGTAAAGCTTTGGGAGAGTGTAACCTACCAATCCAAAACAACATTTATAAATCAAATTTAACACACACAATTCCAAAATGGTAAAAAAAAAAACAAATACAATCAAACAATGCGTAATGAGGAAGCAACACATACCATCGTAGACGCTGGCTTCTTGAACATCTCTAATCGCAGCTTGCTCAACAATGTTCCTGACGATAAATCTCTTGATCGCCTTATCCTATGTAAGTAATAGAACCAAAATCAAATTAATTTTCATTCTTAGACAAAACTTAGTATCGGAAAATGATTAGTAGGGAGAGATCAAACCTTGGGGCAGCATTTGCCACAGTTGGAACACCTGATTGGTTTCACATGACCACGGTTATGCTTGTTCCTTCCACCATTCCTACGTTTGAAAGTCTGCAAATAAACAAACTCGAATTCAATACACAATTTTTGCTTTCCAAGTCTCTGGTGAGCTTGACTCTGTGTTCTAAATGATGAATCTAATCAAAGAAGGAGAGAAGACTTGCCATGTTGTGCAGCAGAGAGATTCAAGCCTCCTCTTTGCTTCAGTTCTATTTGATGCGGCGGCGACAAGGAAGCACAAGATTGCAGTAACCCTAAAATTCGCGGAACAATCTTTAAATATATGCCGACCATTTCCGTTTTAGGGTTTTTATTTGACTATGACTTATTTGGGCCTTTGTTTGACCCATTTCAATCCCATGTCTGCTTCAAGTTTTTCTACCAAACGGGCCACTAAATACAAATAATTTTATTAAGAGAACCATTTGGAATTTTTTACATGGTTGAAAATTTTCAATATTCTTTTTTATTCAAATTTATCTTTTATTGAATCTCAAATATTAACACTTTGTTTATTTTAACTATATTTTAAATTTTTTACATCTTCTATATGTTTATAACTGCTTCATCAAACCAGACCAAATATAAACTTACTTTTATTTTAGTTTCCAAAACAACACCAAAAAAACCATTAACAAAACATTTATTATCTTTTCAAGGTACACTACACAGGCATTTTTAAAGCTTCTGTTCTGTTTTACAAACAAGACAACATAACCCCTATTTAAAATAAAATAAAACTACAGACTCCATATGCATATTTATACATACATAAAACTCAGTTTGTATCAAGATCACGGCTATGCTTCTCGAATATGTCCGCCGCATATTTCCAGTTGATCACGCTCCATATGTTCTTCAAGTACTCCGCTCTTGCATTTTTGTACTGCATTACCCGCACCGAAATGATCATTAGTTAACATTCAGTTCGATGATTTTCTTACTAAAACTGATATGTTCAACAACTCTATATATTAGGGACTAGGGAGTGTCATAATTGAGATTAGATAGAGTACCTGTGGATAGTAGGCATGCTCCCACACGTCAATCCCGATTAGAGGAACCAAGTGTGTTCCTTTAGTCACCAATGGATCCTGAATTTTCTCTATACGTCAAATGTTTCTTCTTTCTTTTTGTTTGTAAAAATTCTTAACTAATACATTGATCTACCTGATTGGCTGTGGTCTCAACGACAAGTCTCTTTAGCTCTCTGTCTAGTCCAAGCCACTAATTCATTCAAAGCAACCAAAAAAAAAAAAAAATTACCAAGTGTATTTACCAATCAATCAACAATATTAAATATAATGACAGTTTTCAGTTTTTCTATATTTCAACCACGATTTAAGAGATAAAAACGTGCCAAAGTTCATAGGTTTCATAAACTGAAAGAAATGGTTCATCGTTTGCTTATATACTTGTTACACTAACACATTTTTCTGGACATTACTGATATAAGTATATCCTTTTTCCACCCAAAAAGAATCTTACATCACATATCCGATTCAAATAAAACAGAAAATTTACGTCATTTCAGAATATTTAACCAAACGTATTGTTAATGAGACTCTAACAAGAAGCTTACCACCCATCCAGATCCCTGCACAGCTGCTCCTTCTGCGTTCATCTTTTGGATCAATCCCTCTAAGGATCCAAAATGAGCATCAATCGCCGAAGACAAAGGATCATGCGGTGGCTTGCCACCTCCTTCCTACACCATTTTAGTTTGACCCATTATATAAGAGAGGAAACAAAAATCATCATATATAGAAGATGGAGTAACGAAGAAGTAACATATTAATACATGAACAGGGGCTAGGTTTTTCCAGAAGATTGCATGGTTAACGTGACCTACAAGCAAAGCAAATTTAAAATAAATCAAATTCCACCGGAAGATTGTAATTAGATCTTAGTCGTCTAATTAGAGCTAGGTTTTGACCTCCGCCGTTGAACTTGATGAGGCTTTGGAGTTTGACGACAGCGGAGTGATCACCGTCGGCCATGGCAGAGCGAAGGCTGTTGAGGGCTTTGTTGTACTGAGTGACATAAGTCTGGTGGTGTTTCTGGTGATGTAGCCGCATGATCTCCTCGCTAATAACTGGCTCTAGCGCATCATAAGCGTAAGGAAGATCAGGCAGTGAAGCTGTCTTCATTGATTCGAGACACGGGTCCATGGTTGTTCCTCCGGCGTCGTAAAGACTCGCTGCGAAGATCACAAGGACGATAATGAACACGACAGTGGTCATGCTTTTTTTTTATATATATGTACACACTAAGTTAAGCGAGAGGTGGATTTTATTTAGACAAGTATACGAAGAGATTAAGCCACGTAAGATTTGACTCATCCACTTGTCGATCTGTAATGCTTCATGGCTTTAGGCCTTTTGCATAGTTGCCAAGTCTGATTGTTGCTCGTTTTGTGTCGCAACCTTATTGCGATGGTTATGAACTTATGAATTATGATGTTGTTGTTATGTGGGCAAACGCGATATAAATCCAAAGCTCAGTCCAATGATCTGATCCTTATATGCAAAAGATCAACGCAAATTCAGATTACAGTATTGTGTCAGCGCACTGAGCAGCCATGTGTCACGTGAAATCATTATTTGTTTCCGCGTTTTTTTTTTTTTCCTCTTTCATTATTTGTAGAGTTCCGGAGTCCGGACCATGGCCATGTTCTCTTTGGTGCTGCCGGGCATGGTCTATTCGGTGCAAACGACAAAGTCCATAGCGAAAATAAAAAGAAAACAAGCGAAGCCCATAAATCATACGAACCACAAAACTTTCTTCAAAAAACTCAAAACGAAAGGCCCAATACACCGTGGAGTCTGACGGGGCGTAAACAATGGTCTAGATTAAAAATGACGTGGAAGACACAAGAACTCCACAGTTTAAATCACTCACCAGCGTGTGCCCGCCGAAGCCATGCACACAGCTAAACCGCGTCGCCACGTTCTCCTTCCCTTATAACGCCTTCACGTATAATCCAACCGTCCAATTTAAATCCAACGGTGAATATCAAATCTCAATCGAGTCATTATCGTTGTTTACACTTTCCAGGAAAATAATAATCAAACTACCTAAAGCCAACTCAGACTTTTTGAGGATAACGTGAAGAATAAGTTAAACGCGATTTCTACTATCTCTAAATCTCAACCGTCCGATCACAAACAACTTACACAAACTCGAAACAACAAAAAAAAAATTAGTTATATATAAATAAACTAATCATGTTATTGCCATTGGATTGTGTGTGTGGCTGCGTCAGTAAAACGTATTCTTATAAGCAACAAACAAACCATTGGTGTGAATTGTGATTTGCTTCTTCTATAAAGAAACCGTCAAACTGAATTCATTTTATTCATATATAATTGCGTGAAGCAATCTCCAAATCTAAAATCCGCATCTCCTTTTCCGATTCGTCTATCTGCAATTGAATCTTCCGGAAATGGCGGCGTCTGCGAGGATTTCTTGCGGAGGAGGAAGTGCATGTGCCGTTCGTTGTGATCGGCGTACGGTGGATTTGAATTCTCGATCGTTTTGTGTGGTTCCGGTGACGAATCGACGGAATTTGTGCGAGATCGGGAAGGTTTCGATGTCGATGGATGATTTGCCGGCAACACGGTCTGTCGCGGTGAAGGTTGATCGGATCGGTGAGAGGAAACGTGGCGGATCATTTGTGTCGAGGGAGAAGCTTGATGTGTGGTTGAAGGATTCGGTTGTTGAGATCGTGAAGAATCTTAGGGAATCTCCGTTGTTGATGCACTTATACGCGGAGGCGAATGGTCGTTTGACTACGACGGCGACGAGTCCGGAGGCTGAGGATTGGCCGGAGATGAAAGGGAGGTGGGGTAGAGGAGAAGAGAGGACACCGGAGGGGGTTATATTCGTGGAGAAGCTTAAGGACGGCGACGTAGCGGATCGAGAAGGAGATGATGATGGTGAGGATGATTACCACACCGACGGTGGCGCGTGTGGAGATACGAGCGCGTGGGGGATTGTGGCGCAAGGAAGAGGAACGGATTCTGGACCGGTTTGTTATTTATTGAAAACGACCCGGGTTGGTTCCGGTATGGGGACGGTTTGCACCCATTTCTGTTTGGTTAAGGTTAAGAGCTTTAGGGAGACGGCTATGTCACAGTTGAATAACTCGTGGTTGGTGCAGACTGGTCAATGAAAGCAAAGTGATTATCCAAAGGATTGATCTGTATATTTTTATTCACTTTGGGTTTTGGATTATGAAACCCTTATGGATGATCAAAATAATTTGGTGAACTAAAATGTAAATAAAAAAGGTTAAGTTGATTGGGTTATAGTGATTGGTTTTATCAAAGAACATTGTTAGTTTGTTACTACTATTCTAGTAGAAAACTTATGAATACAAGTAGTAGACCAACTTGTAAGATCAAGAGTTTCCTGGGTGATATGATACTCCATCACACTACAATATGCAAAAAGTGTAGACGAAGAGAAGAAGAAAATGAATTAACGACGACGACGACGACAACAACGTGGGACTGAATATAATTGTGATGATTGTATGTATTATTGGATCATTACAGCTCTTTGCCGCGTGAATCTGTCGAGAATGGATTTGAGTTTTAAGGCCTGTGTTTAAATAAGGACGGTATAATAGACCTTTGTTCCTCTAGGCTACGGTTTGTGTTTGTATGCTCATTCGTATATTATTATTCTATGATTGGCTCAATTTCAATGCTTATGAATCAAAACACTCATGAAGTGATGAAAACGATTACTTTGACTTGGCACCATCACCCTCTACGAGTAGAAAGAAAGAAAGGAATCGGTGCTAGTGCTGCCATCAACTCCCAAGCTTACTAACACTTATACTTGTGGAGTTCTCGTTGACCATACATTCCGGAACATATCCTCTCATTTATCTACGAGCAACTCCGAGTTCTGCAAATTGACCTATGAGTTTGAATCTTTTCTCTTTCAAATGGAACAAAAAAAAAATAATTGTTTTGGAACCTATAATTATCCTTGGACCGGAGTTCGTCAAAAAAAAAAAAAATTATCCTTGGACCGGTTATGCTGTTACATATTAGAAGTTAGTTTGTGTTTTTTTTTTCAATAAAAGATTGCACATAGTATAAACATGTAAAAAAAAAAAAAACTCAAAAGTTCAAACCGTGTCTATTGTTTTCTTGTCCCACAAATAGTAAGAAATTGACTCCTAACTCCTAAGTTTTTTTTTTTTTTTTTTTTTTTTTTTTTTTTTTTTTTTTTTTTTTTTTTTTTTTTNAAAGGTTAGCAATTATGGCTTAGAAAGTGTCAAACCGTTAGATGCCATCTCAATTTAATGCAATCGTTTATTTTTCCAATGAAGAATTAAGTTGTGAATTAAAAAGTACTTAGAAATTTTGCACCAGGCTCGGTTTTTGATTCGGACGATGTGAATTTAGTTAGTTCATCGTTGTCTTCTATTCTTTTATTGAAACGATAAATTTATACTTCCACTGTCGTATTAATTTCTTCTTTCCCAACTCCGAGAGAGAAAAACATGGTCTGTTTCAGACAGGGCATGCTCAATTCCTCTTTTATTGGCCATTGAAACTAGGGTTCTTCTGTTAGTAATTACTCTAAAAGCCAAAGCAAATAATGTACTATTTTAATTACCGATTCTTGAGACGTTTCCTCGATTCCCATAATCCAATAAAGATCAGAAGAGACTAATTGATGAGTTTTCACAGAGTCCCATGCACATGGTTGCAACAAATGAAGCTTCTTGAAGTTTTTGGGAGTATTATATAGCTCTTTCTTGATTCTTGATGTTCTTAGCCCTAAGCTTCTTTTGTTTGTCTCACAAGAAACTTTATCTTCTATATGACTGCTAAGGTTGAAACCTGAAATGAATACTACATTTTTCTTTCATAACAATTAAAGATTTTAACAAAAGAGTCCCAAATTATGGAACCCGGTGAAGACAAATCCGATAAAACACTAGAATGTTAAGAACAATAAACAGAGGAAGCTAAAAACAGATAAACTGAAACTAAAAGACACAAAACATAAAACTTAGGAGATTTATCAAAAAAAACAAACACAGACAATGATCTCTCTTAGACTCTTACAAACCAAAAGAACAAACCGGATTCCTCTTCGCCGGAACTTGGTAGTGAAAGAACATGTTAGTTTTGATTTTTTCAACTCGAACCCAACTCATCTGAGCTCCCAGAAGGGCATCTGATCATCCTCAATATGTTAACAGCTTCTCCCATGTGTGGTCTACTAGATGGAACCTGAGAAGTGCAAATAAGCCCTAGTTTTATCACTGCAATCGCTTCTTCTACCGGAAACTTCCCTTGCAGCCTCGGATCAATACATTCATCTGCTCTTCCATCTTCAAGAGCTTCTCTCACCATATCACACAGAACCACAACATCATCTTCCATATACTCCACAGGCTTTTTACCTGTAACCACTTCAAGAACCAAGACTCCGAATCCATAAACATCGCATTTCTCTGTTATTTTCACTGTTCTACAAGCAAACTCTGGAGCCATGTATCCCAAGGCACTCTGTATCTTGCTGCTCAGAACGTACCTATCTAGCATGGGTAATAGCCTTGCTAATCCGTAGTCTCCAACTTTAGGCTCACCAGAGCTGTCTAGCAACACGTTGCTCGATTTGATGTTGTAGTGGATGACGTTTGATTGGTGCAAATAGGCTAAGCATTTGGCTGTACCGAGGATGACGTTGAACCGGTCATTCCAAGAAAGCGAGCTACTACCTCCTGGTGCTTCGTGTAAGTGTTTATATAAACTCCCACCAGAGAGAAACTCATAGATAAGAAGCTGAAGAGATGTTGTCCAGTAATAACCTTCGAGTTTAACCAGATTTGAATGCCTGAGTTTCCCAAGTTTCTTGACCTCTCTTTCGAATTCTTCCTGAGACTTGACGAGACTCGAGACAGTGAGCTTCTTGATAGCCACGGGATAGCCATCTCTGATAACTGTTCTGTACACTGCTCCAAATCCACCTCGGCCGAGCTCACAGTCTTTGTTAAGCAGAGCATGTGTTCCCGTGCTGAAATCAGGTTCACCTGAGAACATCACAAGCTTCCCTGAGTTGCTATCAGTAGTGGGAGATCGGCTGAAGTCATCTCCGCCTGAGAACGTAAGCGGTACAGCTGATCTTGAAACTGTTGATGCGCGCACTCTCAGATTAAGCACTGTGATGGCTATTACACCAACCACAATGGCTGCAGCAGCACTAATGGCTATTAAAGAAGATATACTAAGGAGTATTCTTTTGTGACCAGCACCAGCAGGCATTACTTCACCCGAGGAAGGATCGATAGTTGAATTAGGATTCAACACAATCGGTTTAGGGGCAACAGCGGGACAAGAGTTATTGACAACAGCACCGCAAATTCCCG
>NC_025693.1:25925878-25934018 GCF_000633955.1 Camelina sativa
AGAAGATATACTAAGGAGTATTCTTTTGTGACCAGCACCAGCAGGCATTACTTCACCCGAGGAAGGATCGATAGTTGAATTAGGATTCAACACAATCGGTTTAGGGGCAACAGCGGGACAAGAGTTATTGACAACAGCACCGCAAATTCCCGTGTTTCCTGATACTGAACTCGGAGGCAATCCGTTGAAGATCCCACCTGCAGGTAGCTCCCCAAAGAGATGGTTATGAGACATGTTGAAGGTGTGAAGATAGCCGAGATTAGCCAACTGTTTAGGAAGCGTTCCGGTCAGTTCATTAAATGATATGTCGACTTCTTCGAGCTTTGTGAGTTTTGCGAGTTCGCGTGGAATTGAGCCTAGCAGCTTGTTATGTGACAGGATCCTGTGGAAAGAAGCATGAAACATAATACTGTAAAGACAGAATCTTTAATGGGAAAATCTTTTAGCTGAATGCAACTTCAAGCAAAAGAGACTTACAAAGACCGAAGGGGACTGCAATTCTTGATGGAAGGTGGAATACTTCCGTCCAACAAGTTATTGTCTAGTCTCAACTCCTCCAAAGACACAGCTCCACCTGTTTCTCGAGGAATCGTTCCATTAAGCTGATTGTGACTCAAATCAAGGACGACCAAGTGCTTTAGTTCCCCAATGGTACTGGGGATGGGGCCGGTAAGAGAGTTTCTGGACAGATGCAAACCCTCCAAGTCTCTAAGATCTCCTAGACCATCTCCAATCTCGCCAGAGAAGGAATTGTGGGAGAGATCCAACACCTGGATCTTCTTGATACCTCCAGTGGAGTTATCATTCTTTAACGCAGAAACATCACGAGAACCATCTTGAAATATCCACATCGGAAGCTTTCCAGTCAGAGAGTTCCCACTAAGATCTAAGGCCAAGAGGTTGATACAGTTAGCTGTTGAGTCCGGCAAGCTACCAATAAGCCCATTCCCAGAAAAGTTCAGAACTTTCAGTGCTAGAAGGTTGCCTATGGAGTCTGGAACCTGCCCTGAAAACTTGTTCATAGAAAGATCCAAACTCTCAAGACTCCTCATTTCACCAATCCACTTTGGAACTTCCCCTTCTAACGCATTCTTTCCCAAGTTGAGAGAATAACACAAACTGAGCTGCTGAAATGTATCAGGTAAGCTCCCAGATAGAGAGTTATCACTAAGATCAATAGTCTTGAGCAGCATACAGCTCCCAATTTCGCTAGGAATAGGACCAGACAAACGGTTTCTACTCAAATCAAGAGAACGCAAGTTGTTCAATCTGTCTATCTTATCAGGAAACTCTCCCTCTAACTCATTCCTCGACAAATCAAGCGATCTTAGAGTGTTCAAAGACCAAACCCCAGAAGGCATAGAACCAGAGAAACGATTCGAAGACAAGTTTAAAGAAGCAAGAGACGAGCACGAGCTTATACTAACCGGAATCTTCCCAGTAAGCTTGTTCTTGGCTAAAGACAAAACTCTTAACGACCCACATTGCTTGAAAAACTCATCAGGTAGCGAACCAGACAACGCATTGCTGCTCAAGTCGACAACTTTAAGGTTAACAAGGCTCAGCAGAAAATTAGGGTTAATGACTCCGGTGAGATTGTTGTTGGAGAGAGAGAGCTTATGAAGAAACTGAAGCTGAAGTAACCCACGACCAATTCGACCAGAGAGAGAGAAGCCATCTAGGGTTAGCTCAGTGACACGATTGGTTCTGGGATGACATTTGACTCCGGTCCAGCTACAAGGAGTGTAGTCATCTTCGTTCCAAGAAGCTAGCTTTTGCTCTGGATCTCGTAAATCGGCTTTGAAGACAATGAGACCCAAAACGTCGTCGTTTAAAGGCGGGTCTAGAGATCTCACCGGAGTCGTCACCAACACCACCGACACCAACAAGACTGTAAAAATCAGTGCTTTATACATCTTTTCGTCGACCCACACTTCTCCGTTGTACAGATTTTAGTTGCGGAAGAGCTCCATTTTTTGAGTTTTTTGAGCTGAGAAAATAGAAAGAAAACAAAAAAAAAAAACAGATGAACAACAACAACAGCAACGACAACAAAAGAAATAGTACAGCTCAAAAAAAAAAAACTTTTTTTTTTGTTCGTATTCAGGTTTTTAGATTGAGTACAAGAAGATAACAAAAAAAAAATAAGAAACAACGGCTACATTTGTGACCAACGGAGCTAATTCAGAAGAAGAAGAAAAAAAAAAAAACACAAAAACAAGATGAAAAAAAAAATCAAGTAGACGAAGCAAGTAACTGAAGAAAATTAAAGAATTTTTTTTAAAATGAGTGGAATTAACACTAGGGGTAATGTTAAGCAAAAGTCTAAAAATTTGAGCTATTAGTACAGTTTCGATCTGAGAATGAGAAAAGTTACTAAAAAATGAGGAACAAAAACAATTTTACCTGGAAATAATTATCTTCCGGGTAAAGCTTTTTCTCAAGGGAAGAAATGTTGAAGCTCAGGCGAGAGAAAAAAAAAACTCCACCGAAGAACAAAGAAAAAAGAGTAAGAGGGACACGAGCTTCTTCTTCTTCGTCTTCTTCTTGGTAGGTTCGTAGTAGCTTTTAAAGAACAGTGAGAATTTGTTGAAGAAGTAGAGGAAAGAAAAAAAAAAAAACCAATAAAGAAAAAGGCAAAGCAGAGAGAGAGAGAGAGAGTAATTAAAAGCTGCCTTTATCAACGGGCTGTAAAGAAGAGGGACGTGGGGCCCGAGGAAGGTGGGTGGACTCATTAAATCGAAATTGACACGTGTTTTCATCTTGTTGGGTTCGTTTTATCCGACTTGGCTGCCACGTGGCTTTTTTTTTTTTTTCTTTTGTTGTAGAAGTGGGAGAAATTGAATGAATAAAATGATTGGCCAACTCATTTAAGAAAGAAAGAAGCAAATATATATAGTTATAATTTACTAAATTATCCTTTCCCAAATAAATAGAAAATCTTTCTTTATTGGGTTTTTACAGGCTCTGTCGTTTAAAAAAAAATTTCATTCAAGAGTTCACATAAAATGGAAAATATGGTTGGTTCTCTCATTCAGATTTTAGGTAATTTATGCAGACAGAGACAGTGGTTAATGTGGTCATCACAATAGATGTTGTTTTCCTATTTTTGAAGAAAGAACATTAATGTAAGTTTGGTTAGGAATGAGGGTGGATGACTTGGGAAACAAAAAAAAAAAAAAAATTTGGTGGTGCTTAGAAATCCTTGTTCATTAATAGTTGCAACCATATTATTTATTCACTGTACCATACTTATTTATTATGGGTTTTAATATATTTTTTTTTCTATAGAATTATGGGGCTTTTGAAAATTGGATCACAAGCCTAAGGATATTTGGTTGACCTTAGAGGAGCAATAGATGTAAACATTTGGGATCTTCTGTTTGTGCAAGGAATCACCCATTATGTGAACTTTTTTTTTTTTTAACAGGATGCATGTGATGGATAACTAAGTGTCAAACACATATTGCCATAAAATAAAACACTTGAAAAAAACATATAATAGAACAATGATGGTGAGAAAAAAAATAATAATAATAATATAACCCGTTAAGCATGCTCTTTGAATTTTTTTAGTTGTCTTTCTCGTTTGTGAGATTTGGTCCGAGTCAAGACATTTTATCAGACTTTGGTCTCTCTCTCGCCATACCTATGTTTTCATTTTATATTCCTTTTGACAGTAAAATTGTTTATTTAAAATAAAATGAAATTGAAAAGAAAAGAAAAGAAAAAAAAAAGTGAAAAAGAACTCTCTTCCCCATGGAGGGAAAACAACCGTTCATGGAGATTTTTGGAATTTACTATTTGTTTGTATTTAAATTTTTAACAAGAAGGCTATTTTTATATATTGAAGGTCAAATTCATACAGTTTTAAGAGCTTTCAAGGAATTTTTTGGGCAGTGTGAGCCGGACCGTAGATAATTCACATTTGCTGTTCTTCACTTTCTCTCTCTATTATTTTTACTCTCTGTTTGTTTTTATGGTTGGTATTTATTTATTTCCACATTTAATTTTTTACTCGAAACTTCATCTGTCATAACAGGATTGGCATTTAGGACCAACCATTAAAAGATAAATTCTACTTTCTGGTGTTTGGCAAATTTATTTTGTTCTGCAAGTTCCAAATTTTCTTAGTAGTATATATTTCTTGATTATTTTATAAAAAATAATAATTCTTTTTTTTTTTTTTTTTTCAACAAAAAAACAAGNCTCAGTGGAACCAATGTGAAGGAACATTGTTAACAAAAGTGGCTAGATAGGGAACCGTGCGAACGTGACGCGCCAAATTATCCGCTTTGCCATTCATGGAACGCGGGACATAGATTAGGGAAAAGGAAGTAAACTCCGCTTTGTCTGCCTCGATGTCCTCCAAATAAGATGTAAAGGCTGGCCACTCAGAAGGCGAAGACACCATCTTCACTAAGTCAGAGCAGTCGGTAAGAAAAACGACAGATTGGTTGTCCACCCCGATCATACAACGCATAGCCCAGATAAGGGCTTCTACCTCGGCATGAAGAGGGGTGAGGCTACGCCGAAGGTTGGCTGCTCCCATGGTAGGGGGATCCCCCCATGGCGATGTGCAAAACCATCCTCTGCCCGCATAACTATCCGTTGCTTTCCAAGAGCCATCTACATAACAAAGAAAGCTCGCCGAAGTTGTAGGGACGCGTAACCCCCGGCTTCCTCGAGGAACCCTCTCTACTGTAATATCTGTTGATAAATCCATATCCTCTGCCTGAGCCAAAGCCCAAGCTTTGGCTTCATCCTCCGCTAACCGCAAAATTGCCATAGGGTTGGAATCCAAATTATTAAAAAATTTATCATTACGCGCTTTCCAGATGTACCACAATATCCATGGAAAAGATTCCTGAGATGGTACATTTGAAAACCGCCAAAAAAGAAAATCCATGTTTGTAAATACTGATTCCGATGGGAATACCTCCATAGCTGCCGGGAACTGGGACAGAGCCCAAACCTGCCTTGCCGGTGGGCATTCAAAAAGGGCATGATTAATAGTTTCTTCCTGAAAACCACAAAGAGCGCACGCAGAATCACAACTCATACCACGTTTCCGTAGATTAGTTGTAACTGCTACGCAACCCGAAAGAACTTGCCACATGAAGTGCCGCAGCGTGGGAGGACACCGTATTTTCCACACAAAAGCTTGAAGAGGGACTATGTCTGGTCCAAAGACTTGCTGTCCGTCTAGAGCCGGCCGTTGTGAACGAAGGTTATGGTATCCCGATTTAACCGTATATTTACCAGTCTTTGTGAAATGCCATCCCAACAAATCCGGTTTATCCGGTTGGCGCAATGGTAAGGCAGAGATAATAGCAACATCTTCCGGTACAAAGGTAGCCGTAAGTTGAGCCATATCCCAGGAATTAGAATTCCTGTCAATAAGATTTGAAACACGGAGCAGAGGATCAAAAGGCGATCCTGTGCTCACTGCTGGTCTCGGGGATTGAGCAGGGATCCAGGGGTCATTCCAAACAGAAATGGAAGCACCAGATCCTACTCGTTTAATAAGTCCTTTATTTACCAGAGAGCGAACAGAAACTATACTCCGCCATCCATAAGATGGCGAGTAAGATTTAATGGGATCCAAAGGATCAGAATGCCGATAGTATCGTCCTTTAAAAACCCGTGCAAAAAGTGAGTCCGGCACCGTGATTAGGCGCCAGAGCTGCTTTGCCAGCAGAGCGGTGTTATAATCATCTAAGCATCGGAAACCTAAACCTCCTGCATCTTTACCATGACATAGTTTATCCCACGCCATCCAGTGTAGACCACGAGATTGGCCAGAGGAACTCCACCAAAAATTAGAAATTGCACTAGTCAACTTCCTTGTAACCGTCTTAGGTAAACGGAAACAAGACATTACAAAGGTGGGAAGAGCTGTAGCAACAGACTTGATCATCACCTCCTTTCCCCCTTTTGATAAAAGCCGAGCCGGCCACCCACCTGCTCGTGCTTGCAACTTATCCTGAACAAAGGAAAAAATCTTTGTCTTAGCCCCACCCAGACTTTCGGGAATCCCTAAATACGACCCCATACCCCCCAAGTTTGTGATTCCCAAAACACCTTTTAGGTCCTCCCTAAGGTCCGAGTCCACCGTATGTCCGAACTGGACTGAAGATTTTTGAAAATTAATTTGTTGACCAGATACCCGCTCATACTTCTTAAGGATATCCAACACTACTTCACATTGTTCCTTTGAGGCCCGACAGAAAAAAAAAGGCTGTCATCCGCAAATAAGAGATGTGAAACGGCAGGGCTGGCAGTCGACACCTTAATTCCAGTGAGAAGTTTCAGACGTTCTGCTTTCCGAAAATGTGCAATAAGTACCTCCGTGCAAAGAATAAAAAGGTAAGGTGATAGTGGGTCCCCCTGACGTAAACCACGACACGGGACAATTGATCCATATGCCTGACCATTAAGTAGAACCTTATATTGAACCGATGTCACACAACACATAATCCAAGATATCCACCTCTCGCAAAAACCGAACTGCCTGAGCAGATGTTCAACAAAGGACCACTCTACCCTATCATAGGCCTTACTCATATCCGTTTTTATAGCCATAAACTTCCCCTTGCAAGAGGGATTGGTCCGTAACCCATGAAACATCTCTTGAGCAATCAAAATATTATCTGAAATTAACCGACCCTCGACAAAAGCCGATTGAGTCTCCGACACCAGAGATGGTAAAATAGTGCGAAGTCGCTGACATAAAACCTTTGATATTATCTTATAACCAACATTGCAAAGGCTGATGGGCCTCAGCTCCGTCATCCGCGTTGGTTTGTCTACTTTTGGGATAAGACAAATATTTGTTATATTTAGCCTCTTATCAAACTCTCCATCCCGGAAAAAGGAATTAACCAAAAGTACTAAATCTGCTTTAACCGTGACCCATGCTTTTTGGTAAAAAAGGGCAGTCATCCCATCCAGACCCGGTGCTTTATCTGGATGCATCATGAATAACGCTTGTTTAATCTCTTGTTCTGTAACCTCTCGAGTTAAAAATTCATTTGTCTCCAAAGAAACCGCCGGTTGAACCTCATCTAACATTTCCTCAAAATCCGAAGGATCCGAGGATGTAAAAAGATCCTGAAAATACGAAACCGCAATATGTTGGATATCATTCTCCTCCGTCAGCCAATTACCACTCTGGTCGTGGAGACCAACAAGACGGTTCCGAACACGCCGTTGTTTTGTCTGGGCATGGAAATAACTTGTGTTATGGTCCCCAAACCGCATCCATCGACTTCTGCTTTTTTGATACCAATACACCTCCTCGTCCCTGTACGCCTCCCGCAATCGCCAAGCCAGTTCCGCTATCTCTTCAACTGAAGTAGAATCATTCTCCTGTGCCACCGCTAATTTGGCTTTTAGATCTTCAATTGTCTCCCGTCCATAAGGAACTTGCGCTTTCCTCCAACGAGAAATTGTACTCCGACATTTTGAAATTTTATCCACCAAAGTGGGAGAAGGTGCGTCCTTGGACGCCGTAGCCGCCCATCCCGCATTAACCGCATCCAAAAAACCTTCCTTATCCAACCACCGTCTATCAAAAGGAAAACTCCCCCGCCCCCGTCTAGTTTTATCCTCAATAACCGCTAGCAGGGGCTTATGATCCGATGCAACCATTGGTAAATACTGTGTAAAGGAATCCTGAAACAAATCATGCCACTCTTCATTTGCCAATGCCCGATCCAGACGACACCTGATCGGCTTCTTATCTCGCCACCCTCTCCAAGATAGACTATCCCCAAGAGCTGGGAACTCAAGGAGGCCACAATGTCGAATCATTGTGTTAAAAGGTACAAAAGAAGAGGCATGGCGCAGTTTACCACCCTGTTTCTCATGATTTCCTTTTAACTCGTTGAAATCCCCAATAAGAAACCATGGAGCATCACGAGACAAATCCAGTCTTGTTAATCTTTCCCAAACTTGATCTCGGTTCTTTGGAACCGGATCACCATAAATAAAAGATAGATAAATTACTTTTCCTTTGTATACCACTTCAACATCAATAATTCTATTGGATTCAAATAAAACAGAAACATTATTATTATTATTATTGTAGAAAAGTGCAAGACCACCACTACAACCAACAGGTTCAACTGTTGTTATA
>NC_025693.1:25938174-25948062 GCF_000633955.1 Camelina sativa
TTAATTCCAGTGAGAAGTTTCAGACGTTCTGCTTTCCGAAAATGTGCAATAAGTACCTCCGTGCAAAGAATAAAAAGGTAAGGTGATAGTGGGTCCCCCTGACGTAAACCACGACACGGGACAATTGATCCATATGCCTGACCATTAAGTAGAACCTTATATTGAACCGATGTCACACAACACATAATCCAAGATATCCACCTCTCGCAAAAACCGAACTGCCTGAGCAGATGTTCAACAAAGGACCACTCTACCCTATCATAGGCCTTACTCATATCCGTTTTTATAGCCATAAACTTCCCCTTGCAAGAGGGATTGGTCCGTAACCCATGAAACATCTCTTGAGCAATCAAAATATTATCTGAAATTAACCGACCCTCGACAAAAGCCGATTGAGTCTCCGACACCAGAGATGGTAAAATAGTGCGAAGTCGCTGACATAAAACCTTTGATATTATCTTATAACCAACATTGCAAAGGCTGATGGGCCTCAGCTCCGTCATCCGCGTTGGTTTGTCTACTTTTGGGATAAGACAAATATTTGTTATATTTAGCCTCTTATCAAACTCTCCATCCCGGAAAAAGGAATTAACCAAAAGTACTAAATCTGCTTTAACCGTGACCCATGCTTTTTGGTAAAAAAGGGCAGTCATCCCATCCAGACCCGGTGCTTTATCTGGATGCATCATGAATAACGCTTGTTTAATCTCTTGTTCTGTAACCTCTCGAGTTAAAAATTCATTTGTCTCCAAAGAAACCGCCGGTTGAACCTCATCTAACATTTCCTCAAAATCCGAAGGATCCGAGGATGTAAAAAGATCCTGAAAATACGAAACCGCAATATGTTGGATATCATTCTCCTCCGTCAGCCAATTACCACTCTGGTCGTGGAGACCAACAAGACGGTTCCGAACACGCCGTTGTTTTGTCTGGGCATGGAAATAACTTGTGTTATGGTCCCCAAACCGCATCCATCGACTTCTGCTTTTTTGATACCAATACACCTCCTCGTCCCTGTACGCCTCCCGCAATCGCCAAGCCAGTTCCGCTATCTCTTCAACTGAAGTAGAATCATTCTCCTGTGCCACCGCTAATTTGGCTTTTAGATCTTCAATTGTCTCCCGTCCATAAGGAACTTGCGCTTTCCTCCAACGAGAAATTGTACTCCGACATTTTGAAATTTTATCCACCAAAGTGGGAGAAGGTGCGTCCTTGGACGCCGTAGCCGCCCATCCCGCATTAACCGCATCCAAAAAACCTTCCTTATCCAACCACCGTCTATCAAAAGGAAAACTCCCCCGCCCCCGTCTAGTTTTATCCTCAATAACCGCTAGCAGGGGCTTATGATCCGATGCAACCATTGGTAAATACTGTGTAAAGGAATCCTGAAACAAATCATGCCACTCTTCATTTGCCAATGCCCGATCCAGACGACACCTGATCGGCTTCTTATCTCGCCACCCTCTCCAAGATAGACTATCCCCAAGAGCTGGGAACTCAAGGAGGCCACAATGTCGAATCATTGTGTTAAAAGGTACAAAAGAAGAGGCATGGCGCAGTTTACCACCCTGTTTCTCATGATTTCCTTTTAACTCGTTGAAATCCCCAATAAGAAACCATGGAGCATCACGAGACAAATCCAGTCTTGTTAATCTTTCCCAAACTTGATCTCGGTTCTTTGGAACCGGATCACCATAAATAAAAGATAGATAAATTACTTTTCCTTTGTATACCACTTCAACATCAATAATTCTATTGGATTCAAATAAAACAGAAACATTATTATTATTATTATTGTAGAAAAGTGCAAGACCACCACTACAACCAACAGGTTCAACTGTTGTTATATGCGAATAACCAAAATGACCAACAAACGGTTCTAAAACAGAAAAAGTTGCCTTGTTTCAGAAAGAAACAAGAAATCTGGTCTATGTTGTCCCTATAAATCCCTGAGATACCCCATAGTCGCTTTATTCCCTAACCCCTGACAGTTTCAGCTTAAGATCCTCGTTTATTGTTAAAAAATAATAATTCTATGGTAACTAATTTCGTATAAGATGAGTCCAACTCTTCCATTATAGGCCCACTAAGGTATACAGTGAGGCAGCAGGGCTTAGCAAAGTTCTATATCCCCTTATGATTTATTGATGTTTTGGTTTGTAAACAAGAAGAAAAAAGTATGTGTTTAGATTGCTTGCTTATTAACTTTGCACCTAAAAAGAAAAAAAAATTGTTTATAAACATGTTTAAATTGTTCTCACACTTAAATTGTATGTATATTTTTTCCAGTGAACAGTAGAATTCTTTAAAGCCAATAATTGTACATTCTTTTTAGAAAAGGAACAAAAACAAAATTGGACGTAGAAGTGCAACTCGAAGCAATAACAACTACACGGTCACGGCCCATGCAACTATGCAAGTAACATATCGGCCAAAGATTTCGTATTAAAAACTCCATGATAACTAAAATTGAAAAAATAATACACCGAACAGTCCCATAATTTTTAAATTATAAAAATAAAATTCTAAATTCTAAAAGATATCTATAATTTTCAGAGAATCGTGGGGGCGTCGTAACTGAGATTCTGATAGAGATTTGTGATCCATTTTGAAATAGAAAAATGATTATAAAATTAGCATCTTCATTATTCGCACGATTAGAGAAAGCCAAACAAATGGAAAATAAAAATTAATATTTAGATTTTGGTTATCATCGTACAAGATCCCAAAAGCACTGTCACTGACATAAAACACCAAGTTTCTTACCAGTTTCCAGAGAACAAAACACACACAACTTGTTTTTTCTTAAATAATCAGAAAAATATCGAAAATCATATCAAATCAGCTCTTAATAATATTGTTATCTTATATATCCATATATAAATTAGAAAAACATAATACTGTCTAAATATATATATATTCTTCATTCATCAAAATCTTTTTGAATTTTGTTAATTGTCTCTTTCTTCGTTCTTCATATGTAAGTTTGTCTCTCTCTCTTTTCTTTAGGTGTTTATTGGTATTAATGTCCGCAAGTGATTCGTGTTCATCGTCAATGGAGGAAGAGCTTCATGTTTTAGCAGTAGATGATAATCTAATTGATCGTAAACTCGTTGAGAGAATCCTCAAGATCTCTTCTTGCAAAGGTATAATATATTAATCTTCAATCTTCTTTTTCATTTTATAATTTCAAGAACCAGAATCTTCCATGGTTATGGTGACACTGCCTTTAAAACTTTAACATTATTTTTTCTTCTTCTAACTGTCGTGTAGTAACAACAGCAGAAAATGGGCTTAGAGCATTGGAGTACTTAGGCTTGGGAGGAGATCCACAACAGAGTGATCCAGTAACTTCCACCAATGTAATAAGCTCAATCCTCAGTGCACGTTTTGATTGGTTTAGAAAGGATATTCAACACTGTGTAAACCATGCTGGATTTTGTGTGTTTCAGGTAATGAAGGTGAATCTTATCATCACTGATTATTGTATGCCAGGAATGACAGGTTTTGAGCTGCTCAAGAAAGTGAAGGTGTTTAACAAATTTTGTTACAAACCATAATATAAGTGTCTTATTGAGAAGATCCTCCACAGACTAACAGAATCTCTTTCTTTGTCTCTCTCTGTTTCTATGGTTTTTGGTTATTGACAGCAGGAGTCATCGAAACTAAAGGAAGTACCTGTTGTGATACTCTCTTCAGAGAACATTCCTACTCGCATCAACAAGTAATAATTATCATTCCTAAAGACACATTGCTTAACTAATCGTTCTGTCTTTTTTTTTGTTTCTTCTTAGTGGTGAACTAAAGATTCTGTTATTTTCTTGATTGATATTGCAGATGCTTAGCGAGCGGTGCACAAATGTTTATGCAGAAGCCGCTGAAATTATCGGATGTAGAGAAGCTGAAGTGTCATCTCCTAAACTGCAGAATCTGAAGATTTGCTTTGACTCGAAACAAAGCTTATAGAATTCTTTTCAGTTTTGTTTTTCTTTGATATAAGAAAAACTTAAGATTATTGTGTTCCTAATCGATGACAAAGGTCGTCGTGATTATATAAAAACACTTCCTGTTCTTTTAACAAGACGAGATAAAAGCCTAATAAGGATCTCTTTCAGTAAATTGATTTTTTGAATTAGAAATATTAAACCGGGTCAGATGGTGAGGACTCCTAAAACCACAAGATATGTCTAGAATTCAACATTAGATAATAGCTGAATTCAAAATCAACCCACCATATATATTGTTAACGATTGATACTAACAACTCAGTGAGTATGAGGCTCCTTGTTTCCCTAAGACAAGAGATGCGACAGTGGCTAGGTGAGGGTTTGTGGGGTTCTGAAAGGTGTTGTACTTGTTTTGATTGGATTCCTGTTTATAAGTGGTCTAATTTCAATAAAAATATAAAAATATTGCGTTAAAATATTATTATTATTTTTTTGAACAACCTTCCCCATTTCCACCATTGGAGTTGGTTTCATGGCGCGTCTTAAAGTTAGAAATTTTAGAATTCAAAAAATATATTAGGAAGAAAATAAAGCATCATTTAGACTTTTAGACAATTTTTATATAATTAGATTATTATAAATAAATAAATAAATTAGTAGCTTATAGAAATCGGTAGAAAATAAGGTGTTGTTTTAGGACATTATTGTAGTATTGTGTTTTTAAAAGAATTTTGTTGACTAAATTGTTCTTTTAGTCTATATAGTTTTATACTCTCAAAACTATGGTTATATTTTTTTTTCTTAATTCGTATGGACCCCCAAATGCTTTGCTCGGGCTAGTTTGCTAGCAAATTAATGTAGACATCATAACCACATCGTAAATTACTTCCTCTTTTAGTCATAACTAGACTATGACCAACTTTTTTTTTTGGTTAATGTACTATTTTAGTACTAATTTTAATAATGTATTCTTTTGTTAATTTTAGTGATTTTGTATATAATCCGCCGTATACACCGCACAACAATATTTGTTAAATGCAATTTTAATTAAATAAGTTTGATTTGACATGTTGTATATTGGTGTTATTAAAATAGTAAAATGAGGATTTAACCCTTATTGAAGTATCAAATTAATGATATTTTATTTTTTAGTATTATCAATTCAATTATGTCATTTATTAAGTTTAGACATATTTGTTATAAATTATAGACTTCTTAAATTTTTATAATTTACTATATACGGTATATTTACTATATATGTATGTTGAACACACATTTTTAATATTAATTGAGTAATATATGTTCGTTTAAAAAATTAAAATCACAAATATATGCAGACATTCTATTAACTTTATGTATTATATGATGATTCACTACATTTAAATTTTAAAATAAAAAGAAATGATAGAAGAATAATTTTTAAAAATCTGAAATAAATCTTCTAAATATCTATATTAATTGTAAAACATTATATATATAGATATTTAAAATATTTTAATTATGTTTGGTTATAAAAATAGTAAAGAGAGTTAACTAAATTTATTTGGAAATGAATATAAGTATTTAATAGCATTTAATGGTATTATAGTATATATGTCTCCTTCTATTTTAGTCATAACTAGGTTCAGACCCGCACATACGTGCGGGGTTATGTTTATAAACTACGTGCAAGTTTAAAAAAATTTATTGATAAATTTATTAAAATTTATTGATAAATTTATTAAAATTTATTTATCCGCACATACGTGCAAGTTGGTCTGTTTGACAACATGGATATATGTTATGTTTTTTTGTTTTTTTTATCCCTAAGTGTACTCCCCAATTAATAGTATAGATTAGGCCTGGGCAAATAAACCGAACCCGAGGAACCGACCCGATCCTGACCTGCAAAAACCCGACCCGACCCCGACCCGCTTCTGTATAAATAACCATTCGGTTTTTGTTTCCAAATACCCACGGGTATCGGGTATTACCCGAACCGAACTCGAGGAACCGACGATATCTGTTTGAACCCAAGAACACATTTATTCATACATGATATCACATATATTGCCATATTTCCGTTTGGGTTAATCTCCTCTCCTTGAATCTTTGTGAATCTTCTTTACTTTGCATAAACATGTCGAAGTTGCCAATTTTTGTCCGATTTCAAGAATGTTTGGCTTTTATAAACCAAAACTCTCAAATTGGATCTCCAAAACCTAATTTCGCTGTTAGTCTCATCTTTGGGTTCTCCGTTCATAGCAGCTAGACATGCTTTTGCGAGACATGTTTTTCTTTGTTGGGATGTTTAAGTTTCGTTTGCTTTGTTGGGATGTTTAAGATTTTAAGACATGCTTTTCTTTGTTGGGATGCTTATTTTGCGAGACATGGTATGTGTTTGAATTGTTTTGCGAGACATGATATGCTCAGTTTCATTTGTTTAAGATTTCATGTTATGCAGTTTCATTTGTTTTTCGGGTTATTCGGGTTTTTTGGGTACATTTCAGGTTTTTGTGGGTACTTTGGATATGTTTGAGTAGGTACTATCCATAACCGAATATATTTTGGATACATTACAGGTTTTTTAAAGTCATTACCCAAATAACCCGAACCCGAGAGGAACTGAACCTGACCCCGACCCGAAATTATATGAACACCTGCTCGGATCCTATATTCGTAAACCCGAAAAACCCGAACCCGAATTACCCGAACCTGATCCCGACCCGAACACCCAAATGCCCAGGCCTAGTATAGATATAATAGGTAACTTGTTATCAAAAAGTTTAAATTATCAATGAACTTCGTGTGTTTTTATGTATGCGAGAGAGACGTCGTGATGTTCGATAAAGGGAAATAATTAATGGGCTTTAGCCTTTTTGGGCCATCATTTCAAACGTTTTGGGCCCATTAGGTCTGCGTATTGAGAATCGACTGGATTAGTTGTTTTTGATTTATTGACAAAAAAAAACTCAAAATTCAATAGCCAGAGAAACAATTCATTCATATGTCATAGTAAGAATTTATTCTCACAAGAAACCAATGGAATTGGAGACACCATCATAACCTATACACTTGGATATTTAGTGTAAGTGGCGTTGCCACCACTGCAAATACTTAAGTACAGTAGTATTCTACTCCACTTCTTTGTAGATGGTTCACATAATATCTAGACAGACCATGCGAAGAGATATTTTTATATGTGAACGGTACAAGTCTGATTGTATCAACGATCGACCACGTGACTGAAGTAGATAGATTTAATTAGTTTCGACCCCGCAAGAGAAAAAAAGAAGAAGACTCACTCACATATTTTGCTTATATATGGTTTTGTGTCAATCTCTCTTACTTCTAAGTATTCAATAGTTTCAACTGTAATTTTTGATCAGCCAATTATTTTCAACCTTGAAATCGCAAGTCTTTTGCCTAGACTTCTCCAAGATCGCCTTTTTAATTAACGTTGAAAAAGAAGGAAAACCCTATTGTTGGGGCTAGAAACAACAATTAGAAGAATAAGTTTGTAAAATGAGATCTGGGCAGACTTTCGGTACAAATCGACTTAGAATTATGAAAAACAACGAACTGGACTTTTGTATTCACTTTTTCTATTGATTCGCTCTGAGCTTGATTACATGTGTTGTGTCCTTCACATTCATCTGCTATTTAAACTAAAATTCCTCGAAACCCTTCCTGAACGTCTCGCTGCAATCTCGGCTCCCCAATCCCGATTTCTTCTCCAGGTTGACTTCATCCTCCTGCTCGGGTTTTCCTCCATGGGCCCTTACTGGGCCTCTTTTCCTGGCCTGCGCGTACGCCCTAATGGGCTTATTTGGTGGGCCTTATGATCGTCGAAACCCAACACCAACACTTACCCCCCAGCCTTTTAACCTATTTTTGGAGGGTTGAAAGGCGAATATCCAGAGAATCTTTCATGTCGTTTCGGTTTCGCGATCTTCCTCGGGGAAGGCTCAATGAATCTCGGCTTCCGAGATCTTCGTGATGATTACCCCTCTCTCCTAAGATCCAACGGTGGAGCCGAAAGGTTTGAACGGTTTAGATTAGAGGAGAGAGAGATTCGTGGGATTACAAAGAACGACGTCAATTATGACCTATAAGTCATAAATCACACGTCTCGTCATAACCGCGCACTCATCCACTACTTCAAGGTAATTTTCTTAACCTTCTCTCCTCTGCTCAGTTATTTCTAAGTTTTGATTTCTAGGTTTGCTAGCTCTACTATTTCGCGTTTATCGTTCAGTCCGATCTCGCTCGTTTAGGTTAGTTGATTTCACAATTTTAAAAACTCATACCATCATGGCTCCACTTGAACTCTGGGGAAACCATATCCCGCCGATTACATCGGCCAAGCACCTCGCCGATCTCCGTCAGAAGCACGGAGTTCCTCCAAACGTGGAGATGATACTCCGTTCCGACGATCCGTTTTCTCCGGAGACCGTTCCGCCGGGTTTCTGCTGCGCGTACACTGTGTATTTCGAAAAGTGTGGGCTCGTGTTCCCTATCCCGAGGATTATCTTTCGGATCCTCCAACGCCTTCGAATGGCGTTTCCCCAGATGTGTCCGAACTTTGTTCGGCACGTCATGGGGGTATACGTTCGAGGTCGCGAACTTGGATTTGAACTCGGGGTCGACGACATCCTCCGGTTGTACCTTATCAAACATAACTCCGGGTTTCCCGGGACATTCTACACCTGTCGCCGCCGCAGCCCGGAAATAATTCAGGCGCTTCCGGGGAAGGACGACCGGTGGCGGGAAAAATATTTTTACTTCCGGGTTACTCCGGCAGCGGTGGGGGACTACGACTTTGCTCGTCTCCCCACCCAATGGGCCGCATGCGTTGGTCAGAATGACCCCTTAGTTTCTAGTTATCATTCGTTGCCGCCAAGATTACAGCGTTTATTTGTCGTACTAACTGTTTTGCCCCTTTTTTTGTTGCATGGCAGATTCAGAAGAACCTCCGAAAATACCGGCAACCCGAGAACTAATTGAGAGGCTACGAGCAGGCGAGGTACGGTGGAACTCATTCACGCGAGCTCGTATCATAGCAGCCCTCAATGCCCCGTTAGTCCGAAACACTACAGCTCCGGTCCCGCCGCTTCCTGCTAACCAAGCGAGGAGCGAAAGAGCAGACAACTCCCCCGCTCGCAGAGGTAATGGTTTTTTTTTTTTTTTTTTTTTACTTAGTCCTTTATGCGCAAAAGTCATGCACGTAGGGGATCGCTCACCCCCTGTTCATTTTTGTGCTGCTCGTAACCAGAATTAAGTTCTTCTTCGACCTCAACCCCAATACGCACCATGGTTAGGAAGCCGTCACTCCGTGAACTCAGGGAGCAATCGCAGCAACCCCGAAGGGTCCGAGCCGGCGATGTTGATGCCGCGCTGGCCAATGCTCTTCGAGCCGCTCAGCCCGCACCGTCTCGGGTAGTTAGCGAGGAGGTGAACCAAGCCCCCATGATCCCAACCGGTCCTTCTGGTCCGGCTAAGGAGGTCATGCTCGTCAGTTCGCAGTTGACTCATGGCGAGCCGTCTCCGATGCCAAAAAGGGCTCGCACGGACAATCCCCGAGTCCCTGAGACGAGGAGCCGCGAAAGCCGTGGAGGCTACCCCGCGGGTGGTAACCCGGAGGCTCCAGCTGGAGAGCCGGCTCTCTCTGGAAACGGGTCATTGTCGAGCCGCCCGTTTCATTGGAGGTTTGCTCACTCCCGGGACTCCCCGGCGGTAGAGGACCACCTGGGAATGGCGACCCTTTTCCGTCACCTGAAGACGGCTAACTGCCAGGTCCCGCTCGTGAAGGATCTCGTCGAGAGAGAAGCATACATCGAGGCGATGGCGGCCCATGCGAAGGTACCGTTCCTTCTTTGCTCTTACCTTTACTCGTTTCTTTCCCTGCTGGGCGTAGTATGTGTATTTCTGTTTTCTTTTGATCCGTTTACAGTCCGTTGCTG
>NC_025693.1:25949508-25954113 GCF_000633955.1 Camelina sativa
CTCTGAGCTTGATTACATGTGTTGTGTCCTTCACATTCATCTGCTATTTAAACTAAAATTCCTCGAAACCCTTCCTGAACGTCTCGCTGCAATCTCGGCTCCCCAATCCCGATTTCTTCTCCAGGTTGACTTCATCCTCCTGCTCGGGTTTTCCTCCATGGGCCCTTACTGGGCCTCTTTTCCTGGCCTGCGCGTACGCCCTAATGGGCTTATTTGGTGGGCCTTATGATCGTCGAAACCCAACACCAACAATTGCCCCCCAGCCTTTTAACCTATTTTTGGGAGGGTTGAAAGGCGAATATCCAGAGAATCTTTCATGTCGTTTCGGTTTCGCGATCTTCCTCGGGGAAGGGGCAAAACATGCGGAGGCGACTCGTCGAGCTGTTCGTGAGGCCAAGGAGCGGATGTCCCAAGACTACCGGGCGGTGCTGGATTCAGTGAAGAGCAAGTGGGAGAGGAAGAAAGAGCAGACCGCGGTCGAGAGCGATCTCGCAGAGATCGAGTCCAACCTTCTTTTGATCAAGCAGATCGACGAGGGGAGGACATCAATTGCGGAGGAGGTGCAAGTTCTCGAGACGCAGCGGGCGGTCCTTGCGGTTAGGTCCAACTCCTTGGCGGTTTCGGACTTTTCGGTGAGCAAATTGGACCTTCCTCAGATCTCGGAAGACTCGGTCGCGCCCATGGAGGTTGACGCCAGAACCGGGGTCCCGCGCGGTCTGGACGAGCATGGGAGCAACGCGAGTGCCGCGAAGGATCCGGAGGCTGGGACCGGGGAAGAAGACGTTTGAGTTATGGCGTCTTTATTTTATTTATCGTTTTGAACTTGCGTTATTTGCCCGAAAGGGCTTTTAAATNCCCATGTGTCGCAAAACTTTTGAACCATAGCGGACACCAAGTTCGTCCCGTTATCAGTTACGATCTCGTAGGGGATTTCGTGTCGACACACCACGTTTTTCCAGAGAAAATCCTTTACGTGTTCACCCGTGATGGACTGGTAGGATTCGGCCTCGATCCATTTAGTAAAGTAATCGGTCACAACCAGTAGGTTAGTAACGCGTCGTTTTCCCGACTGTTCGAGGGGTCCAATGGCATCCATCGACCACCGCATGAAGGGGTAAGGAGCGGAGACCGAGCTCATTAGCTCAGCGGGCTGATTGATCAGAGGTGCGTGTCGTTGGCAGGGATCACACTTTCTAGCGTGCTCGTCGCAGTCCGCGAGCATGGTTGGCCAAAAGTATCCTTGCCGTTTGATTCTGAGGGCCAGTGATCGTCCTCCGGAGTGGTTTCCGCAGGGACCCTCGTGGGCGTCCCTCATGATGCTAAGGGTTTCGTCCCCGTGCACGCACCTGAGGTATGGTCCGGAGATACACCGCTTGTATAACTCCTCGCCGATGATACAGAACCGCGCGCTCTGAGCTTTGAGCTTACGCGCTTGCCATCGATCCTTTGGTGCGGTCCCACTTGTGATATAATCACGAATTGGGACTCGCCAGTCCGTTTCGGGTTCCGCTTCTTGCTCGTCTTCGGAGATAAGATCGTCCAAGAGCTCGTCGTCCCGATCAGGTACTTGTTCAGGTTCTCCCGAGTGGGGACCGGATCCGGCCTGGACCTGGTTAATGCTCTGAGCCTTAACTGGGATAGAGATACTTGGTTGATCTATTCCCTCGACGGGTATGATTCGTTTGACCGAAGGGTCGGAGGTGGAAGCCAGCGCGGCGAGGGCGTCGGCGGCTGAATTCTCTCCCCGGGAAATTTTGGTGAGTTCGAACGTTGAGAACTGCTCGGCCATTGATCGAACGACTTGGAGATAAGCGCCCATCCGCTCACAATTCGTGTCGTAGCTCCCATGGAACTGACCGGTTACGAGCTGCGAGTCGCTGAATGCAGCGAGCTCTTTGACACCCACACCTAATGCCAGCCGGAGTCCGGCTATTAGGGCCTCGTACTCAGCCTCGTTGTTCGAGGCTACGAACCCAAGTCGGAAGGACTGTTCCATTATTTCGTTGGTCGGGAATATGAGTCGGATTCCGATTCCGCACCCCTGTCTGGACGATGCTCCGTCCGCGTATAGCGACCATCTCTCGGAGGCGTTCCCGGTATTTTCGTTGGTCGTGGCGAGTTCGATGACGAAATCGGCGAGGACTTGCGCCTTGGCGCAGGTGCGTGGCCGGTATTCGATATCGTATTCGCTGAGTTCTATGGCCCATTTGGCTAACCTGCCGGACTGGCTAGGACTGTGAAGGATGGTCCGAATGGGTTGGGACGTCATCACTACGATCGTGTGCGACTGGAAATAAGGGCGCAGTTTGCGAGCCGACATCACGACTGCTAGTGCCAGCTTTTCCATAGCGGGGTATCGCATTTCAGCGTCAACAAGGGTCTTGCTGACGTAATAGACGGGTTTCTGTTCCCCCTCGTGCTCTCGTACCAATACCCCGCTTACCGCGGAGTCGGATACGGCGATATAGAGGAAGAGGTGTTCCCCATCCGCAGGCTTCGACAGGACAGGGGGTTCAGTGAGGTACTTTTTTAATTCTTGGAATGCCTCTTCACACTTGTCGTCCCACTCGAATTTCCGATTGCCCTTAAGCAACTGGTAGAATGGGAGGCAACGGTCTGTAGACCGCGCAATGAATCGGTTCAGGGCGGCTATCCGCCCTGTTAACCTCTGGACCTCCCGAGTTGTCCTTGGCGAAGGCATTTCGAGGAAGGTCGCAATTTGTTTTGGATTCGCTTCGATCCCACGTTCTGTGACCAGATACCCAAGGAATTCTCTCGACGCGACACCGAACGTGCACTTGGTCGGGTTGAGCTTCATTCCATACAGGTTTAGTATTTTGAAGCATTCTTCGAGCTGAGGAATATGATCCTGCTCGCGCATTGACTTGACGAGCATATCGTCGATGTAAACTTCCATGGTTTTTCCAAGATGCTCGGCGAACATCTTGTTGACTAACCTCTGGTAGGTTGCTCCTGCGTTTTTAAGTCCGAAAGGCATTGCTTTGTAGCAATAGGTGCCTCGGTCCGTAATGAACGCGGTCTTTTCCTGGTCGGCGGGGTCCATCAAAATTTGATTATACCCCGAGAAGGCGTCCATAAAGGAGAGAGTCTCGTGTCCGGCGGTTGCCTCGACCAGTCGATCGATATGAGGAAGCGGATAATTGTCCTTCGGACAGGCTTTGTTGAGATCTTTGAAGTCAATGCAGATCCGCCATTTCCCGTTTTTCTTTTTGACCACTACGGGGTTGGCTAGCCACTCGGCGTACTGGACCTCGCGGATAGACCCTATTTTCAATAGTCGATCCACCTCGTCGTTCACTGCTTTCGCCCTTTCGGGGCCGAGCTTACGACGCTTCTGTTTTATGGGTTTGTAGGTGGGGTCGACGTTGAGCTGGTGAGAAGTCACGCTAATGTCGATTCCTTTCATGTCCGATGAGGACCAGGCGAAGGTGTTGTGATTCCGACCCAGAAACTGGATCAGGTCGTTCCTTGTACTAGGTTTGAGATCGGCCCCGATTCCAACGCATCGTTCCGGGTGCCCTTCCATGATTGGGACCTGATCGACCTTGGTCATTACGGGTCCGCGCGAGGCGGGATCTGTGCGCTTAACGAGCTGTCTTGATTCCAGCTCGTCAGCGATCATTAATTGCTATTGGTCGGATTTTTTGATCAGATCGTAACCGCTTCTGTAACACTGTCTTGAGGTTCGTTGGCTACCGTAGATGGTGGCAATTCCGCCCTGTGACGGGAAGTTCACACATTGGTGGTACGTTGACGGGACCGCCTTCATCCCATACAACCAAGGTCTGCCGAGGATAGCGTTGAAGGGGGCGGGACGATCGACGACCACGAAGTCGACGAGACGTCGTACCCCACGGGCTTCCACTATGAGGGAAATGGTGCCCTTAGCTAAGGTCGTGTCGCCGGCGAACCCGGTGAGCGGGGTTTTGGCCCCTTTTAGCTCGGAATCAGGATAACCCATCCGCCTAAAAGCATCGTAGAACAAGAGATCGACGGAGCTCCCGGTGTCGATCATTATTCTGGAGAGCTCGCATCCCCCGACGTCTAACCTTACGATTAGAGCGTCGTCGTGGGGTTTATCCAGGTCCGCGGTTTCGCTTTCCCAAAACGTAATCTCGTAGTCCGGGTCCGAGCGGGGTTTCCGTTCACGATGGTAACTATCGACCCTACGTTGGTAGGCCTTGATCGAATTAACTGAGTTACGACATAAGGAGGATCCTCCCGTGATGAAGTCGACTCTATGAGTCGGATTTGACTCTTTGAAACATCGGGAGATGAACGGGCGGAAGCTCGCGAGCCTCCGGGGAGCCGGAGGCGGGGTAAATACCGAGCCGGGGGAGGTACGGCAAAGAGAGAGTCCTTTGAACACCAGGTCAATGCGTTTCTTTGGGGCTGNTGTCGTCCCGATCAGGTACTTGTTCAGGTTCTCCCGAGTGCGGACCGGATCCGGCCTGGACCTGGTTAATGCTCTAAGCCTTAACTGGGATAGAGATACTTGGTTGATCTATTCCCTCGACGGGTATGATTCGTTTGACCGAAGGGTCGGAGGTGGAAGCCAGCGCGGCGAGGGCGTCGGCGGCTGAA
>NC_025693.1:25955627-25968024 GCF_000633955.1 Camelina sativa
GGCGCTTGCCTTATTCATGTACTCGGTTAGGAACTGCGCGCTGAATGCGCCGCTACTCGGAGGTCCGGGAAGACCGAGATCCTCGGTCGTTATTCCTCGTGACGCCCCATTTCTGAGTTCTCCTGTCGGGACTGGATCCAGTCTCACCGAGGAGCCCTCCAGAGCCCCCGAGGTGCGGAGGACCTGCCCTGCTGACCCGACGTCCCCGGATGGGGGATGCTCGTCACGTCGCGAGCTCGCGTTACTATTTAAGACTGACGAGCTTGGAGCTTCGTTGCTCTCTGACGGCGCGAAAACGGGTAACGTTCTGATCCCGGGTGGGGTAACGTGGACCGCCTCAAAGTCGATACGAGTCCGGGGAAGCGCTCTTTCTGTGGGATTGGTTAAAGCTGTTCCCGAAGAGTACGCGGAATCCGGGTAGGGTCCGAGATTTGCGCGAGAAGCGAGCTCTTGTTCATGCCGCTCGATTCTGTTCATGAGGGCCCGATTTGTCGCATCTTGACTTTGGGTCTTATCGATCAGAACGGCGAGCATTCCGTGAATCTCGGACAGATCGTTGCTGACGGGGGGCCTGGAGGAGACCACCGGCGCATGGTGCTGTCCGGGTCGGTTCGTTCCGTTATTCTCTGAACGAGTCCATACTCGGGACTGATTCCTGTTTCCTGTCAAGATCGCGGGGGCCGTGGGAACAACCCCGACGGTAACCCCTGGGTTTGTACTACCGAGATTCTGAGTTTGGGCGGGTCTGTGATGAGTGAGACCCGAACCTCCCAAAATACTTTGGTTCGGTGCTTGACTGTCGTCAAGTGATGAGCCTGTCCCGGGTCTGACTAGATCTGTAACCTCGTTATCGGACTGGGCTGACGCGGGTGCACCCTGGGAAGGTGCACTGATGGAGGTGGATCCGTGGACTGCCGCTGGTGGAGCAGTCTCTGAGATGATTGTGTTAGCGGTGGATGGATCCATTTCGCTGGAGTTCAAAGCAGTCGATTTTTGAGAATAGAAAGACCTAAGTCCCCACAGGCGGCGCCAAGTTGTTGGGGCTAGAAACAACAATTAGAAGAATAAGTTTGTAAAATGAGATCTGGGCAGACTTTCGGTACAAATCGACTTAGAACTATGAAAAACAACGAACTGGACTTTTGTATTCACTTTTTCTATTGATTCGCTCTGAGCTTGATTACATGTGTTGTGTCCTTCACATTCATCTGCTATTTAAACTAAAATTCCTCGAAACCCTTCCTGAACGTCTCGCTGCAATCTCGGCTCCCCAATCCCGATTTCTTCTCCAGGTTGACTTCATCCTCCTGCTCGGGTTTTCCTCCATGGGCCCTTACTGGGCCTCTTTTCCTGGCCTGCGCGTACGCCCTAATGGGCTTATTTGGTGGGCCTTATGATCGTCGAAACCCAACACCAACACCTATGTATATAAATATTGAAAAGAAGACCATGACTTAGTCAATGTGACTGCTTCTTTCTCCTATCGTGTTTGTCAAAACAATTACCCTCCCAAAAAGTTAAGTTAATTTGTCGGACGATAGACGATCTAACGATTTAAAACATACTCTCACACCTTTATTAACCAAAAAGAGAGCATAGTCCTTATCTTCTTTTTGTCACATCCATTAATGTATCTAGAAATAAATATTACCAACGTGTTTGTTATGGAGTAAAGTTTTAGTTTAATTAATTCATGATTTTGCCAATATGTCAACACACACACACACACACACACACACAAAAAGAGATTAAAGACGAAGGTAATTATATGATTGGAGATTGTATTACGCACGTCGCATTCTGAAATATTTCACAATCTTTGATTTTTTTCAAAAGGGAATCAACATAAGATCCAACCTTTCTTTACGTGTTATGATATAGTTGTATGTGTATATATACAAGTGTAGAGATGTCTCATATCTACACACAAAACAGATCAGAGATCACGAAGGTAAAAAGAAGTATTACATATGTTTGTAGTGTGAATAAAATAAATATATATATAAAAAGGCGCATAATCGAACGATGGAGGAGATAATGACAATGATCTTCAACGGAATCAATCTGGTTAAGGAGCTTGAGTTTAGCTTATCATCACAAGAGCCGCCAGAATCAGATTTATCTAATTCTCTCGGCTTGATCTCCACTTTATTCGGAGACGCAAACGAGCGGCTTACAATCCTACTAGCGTGGAGGAACTCTTTGCCTCAACATGAACCGGTTCGAATGATGGATATGATGATGCAGACAGAACCGGCTTTGACGCAGGACCACTTGTTAAGGTGCCCTATGATGCAGACGACAGTGGAGGGTCTTGATACATCGAGGCCAAGGCATCGAGAATAAACTAATACAAACATTTATTAATGTCTGTACGCATGTGTAAATTGTTATTTGTATATATGTGTTAATTGTTATTAATGCGTAGGGGAGGATGGATGTTCCCGCCGGACGACAATTACACTTGGCGTAAATATGGTCAGAAGGGAATTCTCTGTTCTACATTTCCTCGGTAAATTACACTAATTAATCAATACTAATGATGGTTTATTGCTTACGTAGTTGTACATTCGTTTATGGCCCTTAATTTAATACTACCAGTTCTTGTTTTGAAAATGGTTTCATTGAAAGACCGTTAACATTACAAATTGGTTTTATAAAGCATCTTGAGTTTATCTTTGTATCATTAATTTGATCCAGAGGCCAGAGACATGGGGTCGTTATGATAATTTATAACCTACGAAAAAAATTGCACATCATTTTATTTTATTATATATATATGCTGTCACCATTTGTAAAAGTAGCCAATTAAATTAATTGCTTTAGATATATATTTATATATATATATATATATATATAAATTTTGTAACGGAAATAGAATTCTATTTGGACATATACTCAAGTAGTTTGTATTTATATCGTTGTTGTGTTACTATTTGGATTCATCGCATGATATTTGTTATTGGACCAAAAAAATAATTGTTTTGGATTTGATGAACGCACTGAGATCTTTTGTATACGATTCGATTAGGTTTTCGTTTTAGAAAAACATAAACATTTTAGTGCATTTCCATCCTTAATACAATGGGGAGAATCTTCTAATAACTAAAAAAATACTAATATGTAAAAAAGTAACATTATTTTAGTAATTAGATGTCCTTAGAATCAAGACATTATTTTAATTTTTTTGTTTCAGTTTAGTTGTTGTTTTCACTTTTTTTTTTTATAATCCAGGTATCCAAATCCCAGTGGACTCTGAGTAGCCCACTAGCCCGAAGGCTTGGTGTGCATCCCGAAGGCGGCAAGAGTGGTTCCTGAAGACCGCATAGTCCAATGTTAAATTTTTCTGCAGTGGCCACTTAAGGTGTTTGCAGCCGTGGGGATTCGAACCCGGGAGTATTGGGAATCTCACCCTCAACCCAAAATCCATCCTACCACTTTTCAATGTGATTTTTAGTAGAAAATTATCTCATTTGTCCTTTACTAAATGAATAAAAAATTAGATCATTTAGAATTTAGTAGTCAAACAAGGGTATAATAGAACATTTATCAATTTTCTTAATTTGTGTGAAAAATTCTATAACGACAACTAATAGAAACCGGAGAACGTATTAAGGATGGAGATGGTCATATGGTATATATTGAACAGAAACAATAATTAGTCTTTTAAATTTTTTTATTTAACCTAATTAAATTTTGTTTAAGTTGTATTAAAAAATGTTACTGTTTCAGTTGGATTAATTAATCAAAAAAATTTTATGTCCTAATTAGTTTACTCGGAGTTACAACTTTTAATAATAAACACCAAAATTTGTAGGGCGTACTATAGGTGCACCCACCAGAAATTATACAAGTGTCCGGCGAAGAAGCAAGTGCAACGGCTCGATGAAGATCCTTATACGTTCCGTGTCACTTACCGTAGTACACACACGTGCCATTTATTCACCACTTTCCCGATCTCATCAGCACATACCACCACAACAACCGCAAACGTACCCGCCGTCGTTAACTTGGCCGAAGCTATGATTAGAAACATGGACTCCGTTGTTCCATTATTGGGTGAACCCTACTTTAACCATCATTGCCTCGTTCCTGGAGATGATGGTGATGGCGACACGTGGAACTCTCCTTCGCAGAGATACGAAATGTCCTCCGATCCTAGTTAATTAAGCTTTTTAAGATTCTAAGTTTTAAAAATGTTACTCTATGAGTTTATTTTTGTTTAGTTAAGGTTTATATGTTTTTTTATCATTAGATCTTTCAAATAATGTTTAAACATAGGATGAAAGTAGAAATCCATATATAAAAAAACCTTTCAAGTGGTGTCATGATAAGACTTGAGGTATATTTGCGTCTTAGTTTTAGAAATAAATTATTATATCAAAAATATCATCATAATTTACAGTAGTTTTGATCAGATTCACAAAACGTTCAATTACTTTACGAAATATTTGCTACGAAGATTAGTGACAATGATTATGAATAAAGCAAAATATAAGTATATCTGTATATGAGACTATTTGCAATGGAAATATAACTTCTGAAGTCTTTTATTTTTCATGAAAAGATTTCATATAGTTTAAAGGTATGTATATAGTATATGTCGAAATTCGTTGCATCTTTGTATATGCTGAGCAATGAGCATGATACTTTTAAAGCATAATGATGAGCATATCAAAGAGTTTCAAGAAACTAGCTAGATACAAAGTTTTCATCATAAAAATCCAGTGTAGTTCCGTGTAATAAACGTTGGTTTTTTTCCCCCAACAAGTCCTTACAGTAAATATATACTTTCATTCTATCGTATATACTAGAAAAATCACAAGTTTCAGAATGTGCTGAGAAGCTTGTTGGGGTTTTTCTTTTGTTGTGTTGCAAGCAGTGAATCAAAAACCAAAGGGAGTGTTTCATTTCTTTCTGTGTCACTTGTCTCATGTCTTGTGTCTCGTCCGCTTTTTGTCCCTTTGTCCAATATTTTTTTTGTCATTTTATTAAGAGAACACGACACTTATCCCTAAATAATAGGGACACTTTTTAATGTAATGTTTCCTTTTATATTATTACCCACCCGATAATACAAAAGATATAGCAAAACAAAGAATAGAAAAGGACCAATTCGTCGAGTTGTATTTTGTACACATGTAGTCGCTACTTGAGAGATGTTTAAACCCTCGCGTAAAAGGCAGTGAACAGTCCTATATGCATTTTTCTCTTATTTTCCTGACTATTTAGCAATAATACTTGTAAACAAAAAATCCTAAACCCTAGTTGTTATATGTATCCCTTTTATAATAAAACGGAAGTACATAACATTGTTTTGTAGACTATATAATTTTAATAAGTTGGTTACAAATAGGTTATATATTAATAGATAGATTAATTGATTACAAGTTAAATAATGAGTGCAACTTTAATTTTCTGAAAATCTTAATGAAAATATTCTAAAGAATAATTTGATATCATCTAACTTACCATATTAATTTCTTTTATTAAATAATTCATCCATATTAAAATCTTTTGATATCTAAATTAACATATTAATTTGTTAATTATCATTATACTTCACCTCTCATTTTTATATATGAGTCTATTTTGTGAAACAAATAAATTATCATATTATTTATTATAATTAAAAAATAGTTTTATTTCTGGATATACCATAAGTTGAATTTTTAAAAACAAATATAAATTGTTCAATCTATAAAATATTTAAGCTTTAGTAAGATTATTCTTTACAAATAATATCTATTGAATTAAAATTTTTACTGAGTAGGTCAAAATTTGAATATTTAAATTCAATTTCATATTTTTTTGTTGAATTTTATGATTTTATGATTTTATATAATAAATGTTAAATAATTTATTTTAAAATATTTTTAAAATATTAAAACTTGATATAAAAGTTAGAAACTATAAACACTCTAAATGAGTTGTTATAGCAATGTCAAGAATATATCACTATAATATGAAAAAATTTCAAAAAACCAAGTATATTAAAACAAAAAGTAACAATATATTAAATTACTCAATATAATAACTCGCTTTTTAAAAACCAAATTTACAAAATTCTGTCTTATAATGACATTCAAGTCATGATGTGGAATATACATTGTTAAAATAACTTCACATATATAAACTAATACAACATATTAAAATTTTATTTTAAAATATAAAATATACAAAATTTTGTATAAAATAAAATTTAACTTGTGTTATAGCATGGGTACTTATCTAGAATCATTAACAATATAAAACTTACAAAATATGTTTTTTTTTTCAAGCCATCATATTTAGCATATGATTTTATTGTATAATGTCTTATCCAAAAAAACTTTTAAAAACAATCATATAAATTATATTTTATATAAAAATTACATTATAAATAAAATGTATTTCAAGAGCATGGGTCTTATTCTAGTATACTTGTAATTATGTATGTATATCATAACGATCAAATAATTTGTTATTACTGCATAAATTAGAACTTAGGGCTTGGGAATGTTTACAAAGATATACTGATATAGTAATAGAGGGGAATGTTGCTACAAATAGAGTGGCTGGAATTTATGTAGTCATCACTCATCAGTAGACAATAATGTTGCTACGATTATTTATTTTCTCCGTTTTACAAAATAAATATTATTTTAGAGTTTTCTTTTTTTGTTTCACAAAAATATCATTTAATATTTTCATATATGGTTTTAATTATTATTTTAATTTAATTTTAGTCCGAAACAACTTTTTATTAGATTTCAGTTATTATTAATTTTTATTGAAAAGGGATGAAGTGTATTTTAAAATTTTCTTCAAATGTCAAAATAATATTTTTGAAAAAACGGAGAGGATATTTGTTATTGATGCATTAATTAGAGGGGAAATATAGGGAATGTTGACAAAAAGATAATAGTAGAGGGGAGATTGACAAAAAAAAAAGATAATAGTAGAGGGGAATGTTGCTACAAATAGTAGCGGCTAACGTCTAACCCACCGTATTGCAAAAGAGAAGGATTGTTATTTATAATACTATATGTACAGTACAGAGACACTCATTGGAGACGAGGACAAAATATATATGCGTTTTCCATTCTACAAGCCTAATGATTAACTCATGGCCTTAGTCTATAGTAGTGTAAACTCAAGATAGATTCGAACATGAATTGAAGATAGCGTAGTGCTCATTGTCGCTGAACTCGAAATCGCCGCCATCTCCAAACATCATGAGCTCCTGAGAACCCAAAACATTGATAGATGTACTAGTGTCCCCACTAACGTAAATGGCCTGATGATGATGATGATGATGATGATCCTCTTCGAACACTATTTCAGGCCACACCAAGTTATTCCCCGTGGACGAACCATGATGACGATGATTCTCTTCTTCCTCCTTCATCGAGGTCGTCAAACTAGGACTCTTGTGCTCTTCCATATCCATGGTGATCTCATCATGATGATTATCACAAGCGTTGACCTTGGGTATTGCTGCGTTGGTGTTGCACGTGTGGCTTCCCATGTATGTGATGCTGAACATCCCTGGTTCGAGCTCCACCTTCTGGACTTGCTTTGTTGCCTTGCACCCTTGAGTGTACTTGTGTGTGCACCTAAAGTAACTTCTGCAAAACATAAATTAAAGAAAAAATAATTTAGGCCAAAATTTATTATATGCCACAACCAATTATAAGCTCAGACCACATTGATGGTAGATATAATTGCGGTCCATGTATAATAATAATACCCGGCAACATGTCACATAATATAATATACACAACTATGTACATAGGGGTAAAAAGGACCTTGGGAATTTGGCATTAAGAATCTCCTTCTGTCCATATTTCCTCCAAAAAAATGTGTCCTCAAGTATAGGCGACTGTGTAGTCCACGTCTCGGATCTCTTCCTGCTCATAATATTATTGAAAATTTATTAGTCATATGGCCCTTTATCTACTATGATTATTCTTGTAAGTTGCAACCAAATCTAAATGTTTTGTTTGTTTGTGACTAACCAAAACGGAGTATTAAAATCCTAGCTAGATGATCTTTCGAGTTTTGAGATAAGAAATGTGAAACTTACTTTCTTTTGTAGCATCCTCTTTTACCCTTAACGGGTCCCAATCTTTTCCGACTATCTCCGGAATCTTCAAACTTGCCGTCGTTGTCGCATGAAGCATTTTGAGAGCCCTCAACGGCGGCAAGAGAGGAGGAGGAGGAGGAGGAGAGGTGTTCGATGGAATCAAGAATGGAGATAGCCTTGTTAAAAGTCTCTAAGATTTTAGCCGCTAAATCCTCCGCTGAACCCTGACCCAACCCGGGTTGAGAGAGGAGTTGCTGAAGCTTAGTGGCTAACTCATGGCCTTCAACGAGTTGGTGGTTCATAACTTTAAGCTTTATTGCTTTGTTAGTAGTATCCATTTGTTTATTTTTAGGAAGTTTTTGGTGGTTTTTTTTCTTTCTTTCTCTCTTGGTGTTGTTTGTATGATTAAAGGGAAAGAAGAGAAGTGTGTGTAAATATAAGGTGGAAAAAAAGATTTGTAATGATGCGTTTGTTTTTTTGTTGGGTTTCTTTGATTTTTATTTTTTTTTTTGGAGAGAGAGAGAGGGAGGAAGATGTGAGGAAATGAGAAGGAAGATAGAGATAGATGTGCGAGGAAATGAGATGGAACTTGAACTTATCCACCCCCTTATTATTTTTTTGCTTGTGGAGCTTCCTGACGTAAGCTCGATGATGTAGTGATCATGATGTCATTTCATCTCTCAATGAGAATGGAATATAGAATCTTGCTGTAATCCAATACTTACTTAGGAATTAGGATCATTCAATGATTTCTATAATCGGATAACTTTTTGGACCGAAATTTAGACTAATAAAAGAATCTAGAAAATATCCGTTCAAAGTTCAAACCTTCCTTTTCTTTTTTTACTGATTTAGTAAAAGTTTAAACAGAGTGATGTAGTGAATTGAATTAGGGGTCGTATATCAGATTTGATATCCAAATTTTATGATCTATTTTTCTATTTTGCCGAAGATACTGTATTTTGAATAGTAGTTTTGCATACCAAAAATTCAAAACGACATATATAGATAGGTCCTTATCAGCTATTACCGAGATGTATACTCCCTAAATAGACCTACCTAGTTCAAATAGATTACGTTCAGACGAGTCCTAAATGAATTGCTTTGACATAAACTAATTGAGTGATGGATATTGGGGCAGACAGGCTTATCTAAGTTCGATTGATTATGTTGAGAATGAGAAATTACATGAGTAGAAACTAGAAAGTAAATTGGATCTCTAGCTCTCATTTGCCCTCCAGTACGACTAATTAACTTTTTATATATTATAAACATATGTAATTAGACTAAGTTAACTAAACATCTCATTTGACTACTATAAAATATGGCGTATCAAAACTAAACTTTTCTACCCAATTGTTTTTTTCTAGAAACTCTATATTATAATAGACTTAAATTCGATACATTCTATAATGATAACAACACAATGTATTGTTGAAAAGTATTAATGTGTCGTCTCTCACTCGGATCACTCTGTTCTGTTTCGTCGAAAAGGTACAGTTAGGCATTATACGTATTTTAATATATAATATAGGTGTATCATTAGCATATCATCTTTTTAATATTTGGCTTTAATTTTAGTAGAAGATAAATATTTTCAATACTTTTCAAACTCAATGGCCCTCGCTCACTATTTCCATGAATTATATACGTACACGTATATGGGTACTCCTCGCTTAGAGTCAGAGATGTCCTAGTTGGTCTAGTGCACACTCACTCTCTTCTAACCAAGTTTAAACTAACGATTGATAATTTATATAGGACATGTTTGACATGACTAAAATGGTAACCATTTTTTTTTTGGATTTTTAGCCCATAATTTTTATTTACGGAAATATATTAGTGTATTATCTATTGCCGAGTTTTTCAACGTCATGATTTTGAGACTATCTCCTATAATGAAGTTTAAGACATCATTTGAGCTAGGATCAAAAGATAAATCAATTTCAGAACACAATTAAATCCTGAACAGAGACTATTGCTAATTCACTATTAAGACTATTTTTCTGATAAAAGGGATACTAAAAGACAAATTTTAGGATAAGAGTTTTGTTTTAGTTATTTTGGGTGTTGTTAGCTACCACGGGCACGGCTTAGTTTTAGTACACCTCCAGAAAGGCAGAAACCAATAAACTACTGACAAGATTTGTTCGCAGGTTCATAAATGAGATCTGTGTTATTAATGGCGTAAAGTCTAGTTGTTGTGTCTCAACATTTTCATTAAATTCAAAAGGTTGGTTCTGTAGCAAAATTTATAGTATGTAATCCAGTTGGCAAATCGCAAATACATTTATTAATTCACCTATCCTAAGGACATCTCCAAGAGATACTTTAAAAATGAAATATGCAAACTTCAAAAATGAAGTATGAGGCTTTTTTTCTCCAAGAGTATACTTTATATATGAAATTTTTGAAATAAGTATTTTACATTATAGTCTTTATATTATTCATAATTACTTTAAAATTATAAAACTTTTATAAATAACAGTAAAACATACATTAAAATGTTAATTTTAATTTTTTATAATATATAAGACATTAAAACATATAATATTTTATAACTTTATAATACAAAAAACATATAATATTTTATAACTCTAAAACATACATTAATTTTTTTTAATATTAATAATTTAATTTTATTTAAAACATATTTAATTAATTTTATATGTAACAATTAAATTTATAAGAATATATGTGAAATACTTTGAACCGACAAAATTTTAGGACTAAAATGATTAAAAAAATATAATTTATGAGATTATTTATGAGATACATAAATCTAAGGATTGAAATACAAAAAAAAAATGAAACTTCAAATTTGAAGTTTTGAACAGTAATACTTCAAATATGGAGTGTCACTGTTCAAAACTCCAAATTATAAAGTATTGAAATATCTCTTGGAAGATATAAAACTTCAAATTTGAGGAGATAGAGTATCTCTCGGAGATGCTCTAAGTCACGGTAATATAGTTTTATAATATATTATTAATCAAACTTATTAGGCCGGCATAATGCATTGTCTATCGAATGAGAATTAGTCTCTGACCAATTGTGTATTAGTCACAGGAATAATATATATATATATATATATATATATATATATTTAAATAATGTTTTTTCAAGGGATGATGTAAGAAAAAAGTCAATGGGGAAGAGGTGTTGACAAGGGAATAAACAATAATAAAATGATTAAAAATATATCAAAATCAAGTTTTTGCTTAATCAAATCTGAAGCTTAATTAGCTGTCCTTTCAGAATTAGTTAGTTGAGTATCCTCCATTAACAACTTGCTAACTATCGGTTATCAAAAACTGTGGATGGTAACCTATGTTCTGTTTTTGGAAGGTGGGCTATATGCAAAAAATTATAAAATAAAAGTATATGCATTTTGAAAGTATAACATCGATAGTGTTTTCTTTATAATACATTTTTTGAGCTTAGAATCAGAATTTTGTTTTCAAATTACTATTGGTGTTAGTTGTATAATCTAAAACACTATAGGATTGCATTGCAAAATAATGATAAATCCCGATTTGATTATTTTCTCATAAATCGTAGGAAGTTGTACTTGTATTGTTAAAAGAAGATAAGTGAATATCTAGCAAATGGGGCAACCATGAACCTCGACGCATCTCTATCACGATTTTTCTTTCAACAGATTCATATATGAATGGCTGTAGTTTTTGTTGGATGTTTGTTTTTAGTTAATGATATAACACTTCAAAATAGTTTTGAATTTTCAATAAAAAAAAAGAATCAAATTATCAAAAAAATTGGATATTTGTTAGCTTTTTTTTTTTGTTTTTCTTTGTTGAATAACACACCATCTTTTGTTATAGAAAATCCGTTATTTATAAACTAGTAGTACATAACATACATATAATGCACTCGAGAAATATGAATGTTTTATACATATCTTCAAATGGATCGAAGTATAACGATGGCAATAATGATAGTAAAAGTCATCAAGTTGTGTAGGCAACTATTAATGTCTATAGATGTATCCAAAAATACCATTTAATAAGGGGTCCTATAGACATAGCTATGATAATTATTCATACTACAAGCCAACACCCGCGTAGCAATTTAGACATTGATACTACAGTACAGCGTTGTACTATTTGTTAAAAGTTTATGTCATTATATAAATATCAAATATGTATGTAGTTATGTATACTACAACCGAATGATGTTTACTAGAATTCCTCAATTTTTTTCTAAGTTTGTATTAATGTAAATAGAGGAAACCAAAAACAAGATCATAATATTTCCTCAAGAGCTCGAATTTCATACTACGATTAAGACCCAACATAAGCTGTAGTATAA
>NC_025693.1:25968029-26017946 GCF_000633955.1 Camelina sativa
GGGGGGGGGTGGTTCTGACATATTTAGTGGAATAGAGTGACTAAAGGTGCGTTTGAAACCGTAGAAGTTGCATAAGTGCGGTGGTAATAAACAAATTTGTTGAATCATGAATTTGATAGTAACTGGATTAGAGTGATTAAAATACTCATTCGAAAGTTTAATGGTATAGTCATGTTATACAGTGCTCAACTTTTGTGTTTTATTTTAGCTAGAACGGTGCATGAATCAAAATAATGTACAGTTGATTGTGATGTGTAAAAGAGAATTATTGCAAAGAGGAGTGAGTGGGCATCGTATGCTTATTATGTTGGTACCAATAATTGTACAACCCTTGAAACAATTTTTTTTTTCACCAAAATAGTTTTGTGAGATCAAAAGGGGAAATAAAACAAAGGAAATAATAGGGAAGCTTCATATTTCATATCTACAATGAGAAAGTTCCCATTGGAAAAAGAATCAAAATATTTGTTCTTTTGGGGGAAGAGAGAAAAAGAATTAAAAATGATAATTTAAAAGCTGCTTCCACAATGATCATCACTCTTATCTCTTTCTTCCCCCTTGAGGACAGTCACAATCTCCCTTTAGATTTGATCTCTCTCTCAAATCGTAACATAAATCATGACATTTATTACCTGTGGTTCTAACTTTTTTTTTTTTTTTCTTTCTTTTTTGCAGTTAAAAAAATATTTTACTAGTAACCATGTTTTTGCTGTGGACAACATGCATGACCCTGATTAAATTTCTAATTACTTCGTTTTTCAATTTTTTCCAAAGAATGATGATATTATTGTAGTTTAGCTAGGGAAAGTTAAAGATACTCCCAAAAAGTTTATGTAAATCTTCAAAGGTACACACACTAAACACTTTTACGGAAACAAACAGAAAAAAAAACACAATGGGTTGGGGGGGATTTGATTTGGTTTTGCTTTGTTCGTTTTAAAGTTTAAACCCTTTAGTAGTCTTTTGACCTCTTTTGCAGTCCGTGAAGATGTGCATAATCATAATAACGTTTATAGAAAGATGGGGGAGTCATGGGACCATGTCACGGTCTAGTCAAAGAACAATGTATTTAATTTTACATTAATTAATCTGTTGTATACGATCATATGAAGTCGTTTGCTGTATGTGATATAATCATATGATTTAGTCACATGTATATTTTTTTGCATAATGTTGACTGAGTTTCTCAACTAGAATTCATAAGATATGACATTTGAGTAATGAAGAAGCAGGATATAAGTTGGAGAAAAGAGGGTTTTTTTCCATCACATTGCTTAACAACGGCACGTTGTTCAAGAGTGTGTAACTAGAATGGTACGAAGCGTGATGATTATTCAAAACGGCACGTTTTTCAAGTGTGTGTATGTCGAATGGTATAGAGGTGTGGTAGTTACCCAAAACGGCACGTATTTTAAGAGTGTGTTGTGTTTATAGAATGTCATGGAGTGTGAAAACGATGTCTTGCTTTACTCTGAAAGAGAGATTTGGATTACACGGCATTTTCGTCACGGAGAGATCGAAAGCTGAAATGGCAGGAGAAGCAACGATGTACTTTAAACATAGCACAAACAAGATTCGATTTTTGCTCTATCTGTTGGGTTTTACTGGTTATTTCTTTCTGAAAATGGGTCGGAGCATTTCCGAAGTCGTCTCTCTTAAAAGGTAAGAAAGAGACCACCTTTGAGTTTTCGTTCCAGTCTGTGATTAGTTACTTACTGGGTAAAGATTGAAACTTTACTTATATTCTATTCTAGTATAGAGCCATAAATTTTTCTTGTCGATTGTGCTGTTTTTTTGTTGTCTCTTTGAAGACAATGGAAGCAAAAGGAGAGATCATTAGCACTATTAGAGCACGTGGATCAATGTGGTATCATTCAAGTTTTCATATACGAAAATTATTTGATGCCTCACTTGGACATATCATGTAGGAGCAGCGTTAATGTTCATATGATCTGAACTTTGTCTCTCTCTGTCTGTGCTGATTTCGATCACTCAATGCAACCGATTATTTGTGTTTGCCTTGTTCTGTGCTGCAATGTTATGATTTCTCTGACAATGTATGAACTCAAGGTAACTTTTGTTGTTGAGCAAAGTGGTTTTGTAGAGTCAAATTCCACTTTACCTAGTGAGTCTCGAATCAGCACAATGATTTTATTTTTATCATATGTAGGAAGCCTTAATGTAATCCAATCACTCTGAAAACAAAATTGAAACAATGTACACACTGTTTTGCATTGTAGGTAAAGTCTTGAAATATCGGGGAAAAACTTAGCAAGTTTGGAAGAATGCTTTTCTGTAATCAACGTTTTTTGCTGAGGAACAATACATCAGATAGTGAACCAGATGAGTTAATGGGGGAACGAAGTGGTGAAACTATGTGGGAATTTCTTGTTGAAGTTATTGGAGAACGGATTTGTGAAGCCATCAGGTAATGCAGTGGAGAACCAATGGGAGTATGAATTGGTGACGTGAGAGGCGACCGTAGAGGTGAATTTTGCGTTTGGTATAACGCAAGACGCAAACCCACTATTTCAGAAGGCTCTGTTCTGCTGTAGATGTGAGCATATGGTTCAGAGGTTAGTCCTGACTTCTCATTCTCTTTCTGAAAATGCTCTTTTGATATCTCCTCTTCACCTTCACCATCTAGTTCTGCCATTTTACTTGGAAATTTATAGCCCTCTGAAGAAACCCTTGAACTTAATGCTGGTATATCTTCTTCAGCATTACACTTTTTAAAGGTGTTCCATGGATTTTCTTGCTTATCTTGAGACATCAATACCATCCTCTCTTGTTCAAGTGTGCCGTCAAGACTGAGCCTGAATATATCATCTGCGTCTGGTTCATGCTTTGTCCCTACCTCACATTCGTGGCGACGAAATGTCAAAGTTCTCCCTGGTGTCCATTCAAATGTCTCATCTACTTTCATTGATTCATTTTCACACTCCTCCAAGTCCAGTGATACTGTATCTTTTGCCATTTCGCCTACTTGTAGCGGTTCGGTTCTGCCATCAATCACCAGCTGAGGCTCCTCCACATTGAATAACTGTCTTTCTTTTGAAAGTTCATGGTCACTGAAGGAACTCCTTGAACCATTATGTGATCTGCCATCAGCATCGTCGTCAAATTCCAGCATTGCCACTAGCTCAGACTCATGCAGACGAAATGTTGGAGCTCTTTCTGAAGTCCATTCAAGTGTTTCTCCCACTTTCATTGATTCATTTTCACATTTCTCCAAGTGCAGCGATGGTCCATCTTTCACCATAACACCATCTTTTAGCGCTTCGGTTTTTTTCTCATCCACTAGCCAGGGCTCCTCCTCATGAGACACAGAAACAACAGATCCATCTCCAACAATCTTGTTTTTACCAAGCGTTTCATTTGTCTCATATTCAGATCTGACTATGTCAACAGATCCATCGCTTGAGCTCTCACACTCATACTGGGAGTGCTCTATTATAGCATCTTGAGAATCATGAAGCATGACTCTCTCTTCTGATCCTCCATTTTCGTTGAAGGAACTTTGTGAATCGGAGTCTGATCTTTCATCAGGATCCTCGTCTGGTTCAAGTATTGTCTCTAGCTCATAATCATGCATGCAAAATGGTATGCTTTCATATTCCTCCAAATGCAACCCCGCTCTATCTTCCATTGTCTCTTCCCACGTTCTTTCACCTACAAATCCGCTTCCTTCTAAATAAACTGTTTCTAGTGTTCCATAGGAAGTTTCTAAATTCTCGTTTGGAGACTCCATTTGATGAGATACTAGTCCCTCTTCACCTGCCCCACTCGCCTTCTCGAGAGAAACAATAGATCCATCTTCTCCCACGTTGTTCAGCTCAAGAGTTTCGTTTCTCTTGTCTTTAGACTCCTCTAACTCACACCTGACTCGGTCTCTGATATTCATTTCCAACTCTTGTCTTTCTTTGAAATTCTCATACTTATGCTTGGACTGCTCCTCATGGATCCTACCTTCAAATAAATGGGCAGGATCGTTCACCAAAGATTTCAGGGAAGACTGTGGTGTAGTTGACATTGCAGCTGAATATATGTTTGAGATGTGCTCAATATCTTCCTTGACTGATGTATCCTCAAATGTTTCACTATTGCGTAAGCTGCTGTCATCGATTGAATCCCCAATATACTGTGATTTCCCCAAATGCATCGACGGTTTGTCTCCCATGTTCTCTTCCCATGTATGTTCGTTTCCACATTCTTCATTTTCTTGAGTCTCCTCCCATTCAAACTCGTCAGTGTCTCTGGTATCCTCAGACAGTACGCATGTTTCATAGACGTATTCGTTCTTGTACAAAAGTTCCTTACAATGAGATATCGGTCTCTCTGCAACTCTCTCAGCTTGTTCTCTTGTTTCCCTCAGCCTTTCGTTCTTGTATACTGGAACCTCCAGGGACTCACCTGATCCTTGTCCAACTACCTCTTCTGGCTTAATAAGTTCATTCTTCTCATATTCAGACTCTTCTAAATTGTACCTGACTCTTTCAATAATGTTATTATCCATCTCGGTTGACTTTTCTGAATGAGCTTCTTGAGATTGCTCTAGATGATTCCGTGAAGTCTCTGCAATAGTATCACTTGATGCAGGTTGTTGCTTTCTTGATCTGTGGTTCACCAAAGGTTTCAGATGAGGCTGCAATGCCTCCAATTTTGAATCTATAGAAATGCTAGATATGTTCCTTATGTTTTCTTTAGTGCCCTTATCCTCAAATGTTTCCTGGCTTCGGCTCAATATAATAGCATCGGTGCTTTTGCAGATTATATCTCCATAATCGTCGTCTAAACACGGCAGATAACTTCCATCTGGATAAATCTCTTCATGACCTTCTGAATCTGAATCCTGGTGATTAGTAATAGGCTCATCAGCAAAACCCATGCCAGAATCCAGAAAGCTAGGTGAATCCCGGACAGTATCTGTTTTCCCTCGAAGAGAGAACTTAAGTATACCGGAACAACTGCCACATCTCACTTGATATCTCTTATGTTTTCCTTGGGGAGACACCTGAGGAAGCTGTAGAAGTTCCAAGCAATAGGAACAAGTAGTAAAAGGCGCACCACCAGCTGAAGGAAGTATATGGCGCTTCACCACAGGATTCCTTTCTCTGACATACCGTTTTTTGTCCCTGCGAGAGCTCTTCTCCCTAGTTGTGTCACTCTTAGAAATCCCTACGGAATGCTTAGAGTATGTGGAGCGATGCGGGGCTGCAGCTGCTTGATAACTACTCTCAGAGTACACAGAACGAATCGGGGTTGTAGAGTTACTGGATTCATATAGATTATGATACTGAAGATCGTGCAGCTGAGACTGAGAAGACCGGGGATAGTACTTTCCATTAGATGTCTCACCTGGAAAACGGGTAGGTGAAGCAACAGAAGATTCTTGAAACGAGCCTTCTCTTCCATAATGCTTGAATTGGTTTGGTTGATGATGATAATAAGACTGCTCTGATGCAGAAACGTAAGACCCGTTAAAAGGACTACTGTAGCCATATTCATATGCAGAAGAAGGGGAAGGACTTGCTGGATAGAAAGGAACCCGAGGTGGGTCTTCATATCTTCCTTCATGTTGTTTCCATTGCGAGTCATTGCTGCGTGAGTTATACGGAGAGCTTCTTGCTGAAGCAAACGCATCAGAATCACCGGTCACGCTGAACTCATCAGCCCTTCTCATCCATTCTCTGTGGATATCGGATGTCTCATGCTTGTTAACAGTTTCCGAATGATATCCCCTTTCAACAGAAGGCGATGCCCTTGAATTGTACTTCCGTTGAATAGGAGTTCTACTACCACCTTCTGCAGATTCTACTTCGGTACTTAAACTATGGTTTTTAGAAGATAGAAGAGCCTTGGGATTAGTGTTTGTGTTATCATTGCCTTCCAGTTCCAAACGTTTTGCTACATTCAAAGAAAGAACACAAGAAACGGAAAACAATTATGCATGAGGTTGGTTACCTGTAAACGAGAGTAGAGAGACTTAAAGAAGGCTATCGTACCATGAAGAATCGAGTCGCATCCACCACATTTGTAGGAAGTCGCATCTAAAGGTTCTTGGAGAAGTTTGTGGCACTCGGGACATCTCACGATTCTAGACTGAGAAGATAATCCGGGAACGGGTTTACTCCTCATGCCTCGGAACATATGCTTCAAGTCTTTACCACTTGCCAACTACAAAGTAAAAAACAGAAAAACAAACACATCAGCTCAAATCCAGAACCCGAGAACCTGCAATAGGAAGAATCAAAGATTTCAAAGAGACAGAGGAAGATGATAAAGAGAGAGAGAAGCAGTCACACCTTAGAACGGATAATGGAGAGGAGTCTTGGTGAAGGTGAAGAATCCGAGGATGGTTCAAGAGTTTTCTTTGTAGAAGATTGGGATCTGCTCTGTTTCTTCTTCTTTATCATGGTTTGGTGATTGACTTATCTTTGATGAATGTTCTTTTTTTCTTTTCTGGGTATAAAAGTTTGTTGGTGATCTTTCAAGCAAGCAAGTAGCAGGGTAGGAGGTATATAATATGAATCAGATCAGGCACATGAAGTCATGAAGTACAATAACGAATATATAAATATATGCTTTATAAAAATTAAAATGTGTAATGGTCAAGGTAATGATGCTTTAACAGACTTGTATATACTAATTGATTTATTAAAACTTTGCTTCTTCTCGTTTTTGTTATTTGGAAAATTAAGATCTAAGAGTTGAATTGATTATTATCACCACTGGATTTGGAAGTTGAGGTCCAGTTCCTTTAATTAGATCTTAACGATTTGGATTTGAAGAGTCAACTTTGGAGATCGCCAAGAAACACACCTTTATAATTATTTCTAGATCGAATTTGCTTATTTTTAAAATTGTTTCTTTGTTTTTATATCAAGAAAGAACGAATCAAAACGTCATAATTTAATCATAATTTTTAAAATAAGAAAGAAATCAACGTGCATCTTAGTAATTTGCAAACATAAAGCAGATGGATATTGTTGACAAAACCATGTTTTGGGTTTGAAAATTACGTAATTTATTGGTGAATATTTGCTATGGAAAACCGTGTTTGACGTTTTTTCTTCTTTAGGTTTTCAGATAGGAATAACACAGTGAAATTAGACATAAAAATATTAAAAGAATGGATTAAACAAATATGCACAAGAAGCCATTCGTTTAGTGACCATTTGATAAAAGATGTATCTGCACAAAAGAGCTCAAAAGAAGAAACAGAGCCGTAAGCTGCTAATAAACCTTCATGATCACCAAACTCTTCTTCATCTCCATGTTGTGTTTTCGTCAGCCAGATACAAGACTTTGTCTGAGACAAAGTGTTAATAGGATTAGGCTTACAAAATCTGATCTGTAAGGATAAGATAATCCCAAACAAAGCAACAAAGAACTCATGATACTTACTTCATCCGCAAGTAACTTGTGGTTTTTGACAGAGAATGAATAACCTAACTCTATTCCGTTGTGTGTATGTGTGTGTGTGTTAGAGTTTATGGATTTTTGAGAAAGAGATCTGCAGCTGCTGCTGTCTTTTTCTGAAGCTCTGAGGTTTCTGCACCAACCAGTTTATCCATTTGTCTTCCATCTTTAAGGAACACTACCGTTGGTGTAGCTTCCACATTCCATTCATTACTAAACTCCTGTGTATTGTTTTTTCACCAACTCAATCTCAAATCCTAAAACAATCGATGATCATTCTTCTCAAAATACATAAGTTTTTTTTAGTTTACTTACAGCGAGTTCTTCGACATCAACCGTTACAAATATCATTGAAGGGTATCTAGAAGCAAGCTCCCTGAATACTGGTTCTATCTTCTTACAAGGTACACACCATGGCGCGCTGAAATTCACCACGAGCTGTTTTTGATTGAATGATTTAGCCTAGTTACTCTCAGAAGACTAGATAATTAAGAGTGAAAAATATAATTTGAAAAAGAAAAACTTACAATCTTGCCATTATTGTTTGCTTCTGTGATTTTTTCTTCCCATTTCTCGATTCTGCTTACCGGATGGACCTTACCTTTGGACCCGTGTTGGCTTCGGGTTTGAGTCTTGTTTTTGTTGTTGTTGTTGCTGCAGCAGCAGCATATACATGACCATAACTGTAAACACATATATGGACACATACTCTTCATTTTATTTCTGAAGATATGGCAATTAATGAAACATTAAACTGTTACAAGATTGGAACATTCAAGGATTTTTTCATTGTGGGGAAAAAGAATTAGATTACCTTTCTACAACAAGGTGTTCTTGCACAACGATTTCCCATCAACTCTTTACACAATCAAATCCAAATTTGCTTCTCATTGGCTCAGCATTCACACCCTGAATCAAATTTCATCAGGCCAAAACAAACATCAAAACCGTTATGTTTCAATAATCTTGAAAAAAGAAAGGTTCAAACGACCTATCTCATATAAGAGGTTAATTTGTGACCTTGATCGAATATATGTATGGAAAAAAAGAAGGGATTTGAGAGAGTTTATTATTAACCTTTAAATCCTTTCAAATTAGGTGTTTTGGTGTTCTTGTATTGAGAACAGTTTGAACCCTAAAGACAAGAGATTCAAAGAACACAATTTTCTGTAGAGGATTCAGAAGGTAAAACAAGAAGAATTCATCAGATAAGGGAGGGAGTCACAAGAAGATTCGATAGAAGCAATGAGAAACGTATATTTGGTACTTCGTTGGAAAACTATATCTTCTTGATGATGCAGGTGGTTTTGATGAACCATAATAACAGCTTGCTAATTTTGTAAAATGGTGAAATTGGTCAAAGACCACATGGATATGATAAGTCTCATACAGCCTTGACTCTTTTGAATTATTTATTGGTTTCGTTTATGTTTAAACCGGTACTTAACGGAATGACAAAAACATTACCCTTCTTCTAGCCAAAACCGGTTTACATAGGATAAAATGCAGCTTTTCTTCTGAAAAATTATAAACCCTGAAACAGTAAAGTACTCCGAAATTTATTCTGCAAAAGTTTGAAAGTTAGGGTTTTACACAGATTTGTGGTGATGTTCTATATCCACTGAAGATGTTAAGTTTGTGTGCATGTCTGATAGGACCAACTAAGAACTCGGTTTTCCGAGCTTCTCAAGTTCTTCACGCTCCTTTCTTTCCGCTTCTTCAAGTTCAATTTCTTCACGCTCCTTTCTTTCGGCTTCTTCAAGTTCCATTTCTTCACGCTCCTTTCTTTCCGCTTCTTCAAGTTCAATTTCTTCACGCTGCTTTCTTTCGGCTTCTTGAAGTTCTCTTTCGGCGTCTTCTTCCTCTTCAATTCTGTCAAGATTATCAAACTCTTTGGTAGCAGCCATTGCTTTCACCACAGGATCTCTTAACTCAGAGATCAAACCACCACCGACTCTGTACTCTTCTTCATCACCAATAAGGAATAAGCGTTGATCAGGACCAGACGCCATTGGAATATCCACTGCCAGTAGCTTCATATCATACTGAGAAAAAACAGACATCAACATCAGAAATACACCAAAACTCGCAGAGAGGTTCAGATACCGATATCTTTTACAGTTAGAACAGAAACCGAGTCAAAGAAGCAAATGAAGAATAAATAACCAACCAAAGCAAATAATAAGATACACCCTAGGTTTTGTTATAGAGAACCCCAAACCTCACCAAAATATTCAAGACCATAAAAATCACTAGTTAAAGTGGCATTGTTAATGAACTCTTTACTAAAAGCACCTAACATGTTTACATGGCTTATTTTGAAGGTAACCTGGGAAAACTTTCTGGAACAGATTACTAACAATAATAGTGATAACAATGTGATCAATCTAAGAAGAATGTTCTTTGCGTAGAGGGAATGTAGAGAAAGCAAAAACCTGGCCTTTCTTCTTCTTGACTTCGACACTAACGAGGCCCTTTCTCTCAGAACCTTGAACCGGGAATAGGAGAAAGCAACGCTTGTTCCTAATTGATGGCTTAAATTTCTTGAATGTTATGCCACCACCTGACATCACATAAGCACGCAAATCTGATCCTGCCAGAGGAGCACCCATAACTTCAAGAACATCAGCCGCCGTATTGAGCTTCCTCATGGTGATCCTATAGACTTTATCGGGATTGATCGTGAACCTTGCGCGAAGGTATAAACCCTAGTAATAGATATATATCATGAGAAGTTATAACTCTATTAAGATCAGAGAAGGATAATGTAATGATAACAAACCAAAGTTAACAACAACAATTCTTGATAGAAAGTTGAAGGCTATAAAGATGAACAAAGCAATACAGTTTGCAAAGGAAGATTCACACTTAAACTATGTCACAGCTCTGAGTTCAGAGACCCACCACTGAATCAATCCAAAGTTGTATATCTCAAAGTTCGAGTTAATGCCAGAGTTATCAGAGATAAGCACAGAGAGAGGCTAAAACTTACAGCAAATGCAACAATGGCAGAGGAGAGAGCAAGGAAGCCGTACTTGGTCATTCCCTCAGAGAGACCCACGAATGTGCTAGCAATTCCAAACATGATCCTCCACAAGAAAATACAAACAAACACAGCTCCTGCTCCAAACACCAAAAGGTTATTATTCTTCCAAAACGCGTCAACGTGCAACCCTAAAGCCATTCTGTATCTAGCAAACGTCGAACTAACAGCTTGGATTGGCTTGTCAACAACCTTCCTAGCGAAATTCCCATCGATTTTTCTAAACCCAGAGCTCGAAAACAATCTAAAAGCCGATGCAAAGTTCATATTCACACGGGGCTTAACCAAGGCTACGCCACAATTCTGCAAACTAGGTACGAGCTTAGGACTTGATAGAATCTGTGACAATCCCACATTTTTCGAAGTGGGTTTGGACAAAAAGCTGTGGAAACAAGTCTTAGGCTGAAGCTGAGAAACCCCATTCGAAGGAAGAATCTGGGAAAAGCCAAAGTTTTTCGATATGGGTCTCGACGAAAAGGTGTGGAAACCGGAGTTAGGTTGAAGCTGAGAAACCCCATTTGAAGGAAGAGCCGGAGAAGACAAAGCGGAGAGCTTTGAACGGCACGTTGCTGTGACCACGTTAACTCGACTGTAATGCGATTGAACAAGTCTGTGAATTGCTTTGAAATCGGAGGGTTTCACCATCTCTTTTTCTAGGGTTTTAGATCGAATCGTAGACAAAGGGTTTCACCAAAAACTATATAATCTCCCTCCTTTAGATTGAGAAAATGCAAGCGAGATAGAGTTCGATTTATGGATCAACGAGTCAGAGCTTGTTGCTTTGATGCCTCGGAGTCAAAACCCGTCACCGGAGCTGATGCTACGATGATGACCGAATTGAAGAAATATAGGCCGGGTTGGGCCTGGTCCAGGTTAAGCCCATTAAGCTAATACGAATTTTTAATCTAAACTATATATATACTTTACTTGTATTAGAAATAAAGTTTAATTGTATATGACGACAGTTGACTAACACAATACCTACAACGAATTAAAAAAAAAAAAAAAAAAATTCTGAAATTTTCTACGAAGATTAATAAAAAATCAAACAAGTTAGTATACAGAGACCGAGACGAACCTTCTCTCATAGCGAAGTCATTGATTTGAGGAGAAAGGTAGAAGATTATAGCATCAGGGATCGAGATTCGTTCGTCTATTGAAGCAGCATTATCGATTTTTAAAAGATCGTTGTTTGATTTCTTCGCGCTTCGGTGAGGATTTTGTTCATCTTCATTGTGCTTTGTGTTCGAATCAAACACAAAGTTGTTTTGATCGGAATCTGAAAATTGTGGTTGCTGTGTGTGTTATGTATTGTTTCTCAGGCGATTGTTGGAATGGAGATTGTATACGAAATTGGAATTGTGGATCCTTTGTTAGGATTTAGGAGTATGAACTTCTCGGTGGTTTTGTTGTTCGTAATGTGTGATGAATACTGAACAGATAGGGTTTTTAGGTCATTGAGGTTTGATCAATTGTCGAATTTGATTTCTTACATGGTTTCCTTTTGGAGATTTTTCTTAGTATGGAAGTGATTTTTGGATACATTTGACTGGTGGTATTCTCTATATTGTCACTAGTCTGTCATATCTTAGAGAAGAGAGAGCTTGTTCATCTGTTGGCACTTTGCGTTGAATTAGCTTAAGTTTCTATTAAGGAATTGTATTAGTCTTTGTTGGAATCAGATTCTGAAGCGTTTCAGTGTTGTATAGTCGCTGCTTTGAGTTTGTGTTTGATTGGCATGACACATACTCTTGAAGTTTAGTCGTTCAGCTCCATTGTTTGGATTTTCTGGACAGTGTGTTATATGAAGTGAGATCAATCTTAAAAATTCTTCTTTCTTGGTTATTGATTTCAGCTTGTGACAATTGCAACGCTTCACATATTAAAAGGGAAAATGGACTCCCATAAGAACCTCCAGCCAGGTGGTTATGACTCCCGGAATACCTTCATTTCAAGCTCTCGTGGGCCTCCAGAGCCAGATTTTGGTGAAAGTGACGAAGCAGAGTTGGTTTCTGTTTCTTGGAATCAGGATTACAGCTGTTTTGCTGCTGGCACGAGCCATGGTTTTCGTATATATAATTGCCAACCTTTCAAGGAAACTTTCAGGCGAGAGCTCAAGGATGGAGGGTTTAAAATTGTAGAGATGCTTTTCCGGAGTAATATCTTGGCCCTTGTTGGTGGTGGACCTAACTCTCAGTACCCTTCTAATAAAGTCTTGATTTGGGATGATCATCAGAGCCGCTGCATCAGTGAATTTTCTTTTCGTTCGGAAATTCGTGCAGTGAAGTTAAGAAGAGATCGAATTGTTGTTGTTCTTGAGCACAAGATATACGTCTACAATTTCCTGGATCTAAGACTTCTTCATCAGATTGAAAATCTGGCAAATCCAAGGGGTTTATGTTGCCTCTCTCATCATATGAATACATCTGTGCTGGCCTGTCCAGGTATTCGTCGAGGACAGGTCCGAGTTGAACATTTTGGGCTTAACATGGTTCAAATCATTAATGCTCATGATTCTAATATCGCGTGCATGACCATGACATTGGATGGCTTGCTCCTTGCAACTGCCAGTACAAAGGGAACTCTGATTCGAATTTTCAACACAATGGACGGAACTCGTTTGCAAGAGGTCTGGTAACTATGAACTAGCTTTCATTTTTCTTAACACCGTCATTGTACCATATGCTATTTAAGTCACATTTGATATGGGTTCTGTCTAGGTAAACGGTTGAGCAAACACATCTGTCATGATTTTGTTTGCTCAGTAGCTGTTAATAACAGTAACGGAATCTCTTATGCAGAGCATATTCTAGTTTTATATGCTCACTACTGATTAATTAGTCTTGTTAGTGAAATCCAATGCTGCTTTGCTTACAGGTCCGAAGAGGCGTGGACAGAGCAGATATCTACAGCATTGCTCTATCACCAAACGTGCAGTGGCTTGCAGTATCAAGCGACAAGGGAACTGTTCACATCTTCTCTCTTAGAGTGAGGGTCATTAGGGAGGACGCCAACTCCACTGAACATGAGACTTCTTCAAATTCCCTGCAGTCTCTTGTTTCTCCAGCCAGTGGTGCCAACCCCGGTTCGTCACTATCTTTTCTGAGAGGTAAGGTAGAAAATTAGGAGAACATCTGAAATGACTGTTACCGTGAAGTACGTTTGATATGCCTTGTTTCTCTTAAAAATGCTTATGGAGTGAAAGGACAGAAAAGTTAATTATATTGAGAGAATACTTAAGTGAAACTTCCAAGAAATAGCTTTCTTGGTTCATGAAAAAGTCAGTGAACTTTATAGAAGCTTGTGGCTTATAGAAACCTTGGGAAATTTTATGTGTCACAAAGAAATTATTTTTTCTATTTCATAGCTTTCCTCTAATTTAGCAAATCAAGGATTAGCTCATGCTTCTGTCTGGTACCTAACATTTTCAAACATTCTTGCAGGAGTTCTACCAAAATATTTCAGCTCGGAATGGTCATTCTCTCAGTTCCATGTACCAGAAGTCTCTCAATACTTTGCAGCATTTGGCGCTCAGAACACAATTGCGATTATCGGCATGGACGGAAGGTAACAGAGTCTTTCTAAATCTCTCTGAACATATTCACATCATCATCCACAAGTAGTCATATCCGTGCTTCCACCACACAAGCTAGAAATATCAAAAACATAAAATAACCAAGAACCACACATCTAATTTATCGGCCTTACAGTTTCTACAGGTGCAATTTCGATCCAGTGAATGGAGGAGAGATGACTCAGCTTGAACATTCCCGTTTCTTGAACTCGTAGAGCGCGAGATAGTCAGGACACGTGCTTGCTTCGATTTTTATGTACATAAAGCATTGGCTCGGTATATAGATTTGGTGAAACTGCAATACGGTTTGATACTTCCAAGCTTTACTTGATTGAAGGAATTGTATTCTTAATTGGAACATTGTATATACAAAAGGATTTATATCTACACTAATTTCTGGACATCAAACTGCGATCCAACTACGATTATTAAATTTCACGTCAGAATGTGGTCTGATAAATTACAATAAGACAGAGGATTATAAACCGAACATAAAATGCAAGATGGTGCAGCTTACATGGCCATTGCAATAACTTTCTTACTAGAATACAGAACCAGTGTTCTCCTTTGGCAACAGAGAGTCTATAGTTTTGAAGACAGGCCAGTCTTGTGGTCGAGAGCAATCATCACTTTTCCAATTGCCTTCCTGTCTTTGAGGTCACCAAATGCAAGATTGGCCTGTAATTCAAACGGTTAGTGTTTTAGTTTACATGTTTTGAGTTTTAATGTTATGAAGATGATGAAAATTGATGTTTTTACCTGGGAGAGACTATAAGTATGAGAGATGTGAATAGTGATCAATCCTCGGGAAAGCCATGAAAGTAACTCTTTGATGGAATCTTCAAGGACACTAGGTTGGTGGATCCTGTAGCTGCCCCAGTAAAGACCATGAACCGTCCAGTTCTGCACCAATTCGTTACCACAACTTATGAAGATTTTGATTCTCCCAAGTGAAAAAGTTTCATTCTTCTCTAATAAAGACAAATCATTTACCTTAACAAGGGCTATATTAGCAGGAATGAGGGGTACTTCACCGCTGGCGAAACCAATCACAAGAATCTGAGCTCCCCAATTCAGAACTTTCATGGACTCTTTGGTTAGTTTCCCTCCAACAGGATCATATAGAACATCAACTCCTTTAAGCTTTCTTGTCTTGATAAACTCTTTAACACTTGAAATAACATTTTCAGTGCCTAGATCAACAACATGATCCACTCCCATTGACTTCAACAGCTGAATCTTCTCAGTTCCTCTGTTCAAAAAGCTAGAGACTCAAGAAACCATAACCAAGAATCGAAGTCCATTGAAACCCAAAAGATGAAACCAGCATATATATATACCTAGCAACTGCAATAACAATGGCTCCACAAACCTTGCCGATTTGAACAGCTGCAAGGCCAACACCACCAGCAGCACCTAGAACCAGTAAGACCTGCATCAAAATCAATTGAATCTCTCTCAAGTCTCAACCTTTACTAACTCTATGAACAAGTGCTACATGTGAGAGATGAGATTTAATTACTTGGCCAGATGTTAAACGAGCTCTATGAACAAGAGCGACATGAGAAGTCCCAAACGCAACAGGGAGAGCAGCTGCATCAACCATGTCACATCTTTCGGGTACAAGGAACATGCTAGATTGATCGGCGACGATGAACTGAGCGAAGGAACCGAGATCGGCGAAGGAACAAACACGATCTCCGACTCGGAATTTGGTGACGGCGGGACCAATCGCGTCGACGATTCCGGAGTAATCGGAGCCAGGGATGAACGGTAAAGCAGGTTTCTCCTGGTACTTTCCGAGAATCTGAAGATAATTGGCGTAATTCAAGCTCGTAGCTGTAACTCTAACTCTCACGGCTGTATCTGATTTTAAAGGCGGGATCGGATGAGTCTTGCTCACCTCCACCGGTGATTCTGGACTACCTGGCTTCGTCGCCGTCGGATCTCCCAATTTCCGGCAAACCAATGCCTCCATTTTTTCTTTTTTTGCTATCCCTCTCTCTCTCTTCTTCTTCTTCCTTCTCTGGTGAAGAGTGAAGAACTTGAATTGAACATTACATTATCGACTTATCGTTCAATAAGTAATATGAGGGACTTTGAAATGGCGTCGTTTCAGCCGGTTTTTTGGGTCAACGTTTTTACAAATAAATTTATTCGTTCGTTATTAGTTCGTTAACCGTATTAAACCGAACCGGACTGTTTCCCACACAAAAAGTCAAGCTAGTCCGGTTTGGATGACTTAGAACGATCAGCGAGATCACCACTGGATCCGTCGTTGACCAAATCTTAGCGGGCAGGAGATTCGTCTCTCGTATCTTGTGGCTATTCCCGTTACGATTTCGCCGACCCTTAAACCTAATCCTTCACCATGGGTTCTAAAAGAAGGTCGAAGCTTGGATCGTGAGTCCGTTTTCATCCTTTCCTTTTCAAATTGGGATTTTGTAAATGTTGAAGCTTTCAATCTTTTGAGACTTTGGGTTTTTATACTTTTACAGGTCGAAGAAGAAGAAGACGCAAAAGAGGAAGAAGAGTAAGAATGAGAAAGAAAAGGACCAAACTTTCTTAGAGCTTCCTTCTGATCTCTTACAACTGGTAATTTCTCGTCTCCCTTTAAAAGACAACATCGTTGCTTCTGTTGTCTGCAAAACATGGCACAAAGCTTGTGTTTCTCTTCGTGTGGTTGATCCATCTCCATGGCTTATATACTTCTCCAAAACAGACGAATCCTATGAACTTTATGACCCATCAATGCAGAAAACATACATTCTTCAGTTTCCTGACTTATCCTGGTTTCGTGTTTGTTACTCCAAAGATGGTTGGTTACTCATGTACAATGCTAATACCTATCAACTCCTTTTCTTCAATCCATTTACTCGAGATCGCATACCCGTGCCTCCGCTTTGGAATGCATATGATCAAATAACGGCTTTCTCTTGTGCTCCTACTTCAACTAGTTGTGTCTTGTTCACAGTCAGTTACGTCACTAGGAATTACATCACTGTCAAGACATGTTGCGTTAATGCTAAAGAGTGGAACACATATGTGTTCAAGAATCGGTTACCGCGAAACTTCAACACTTTCGAGAAGATTGTCTTCTCCAATGGTGTCTTCTACTGTCTCACTAATACCGGATGCTTAGCGACCTTCGACCCATCTTTGAACTCTTGGAATATTCTTCCCGGGCGACCTCTCAAACGTCCTGGAAGCAACGTATGCTTCATGACAGAACACCAAGGAGATATCTTTCTCATTTACATGTACAGACACATGAACCCAACAGTGCTTAAACTTGACATTACAAGTTTTACATGGACTGAGAGGAAAACACTGGGAGGCTTGACAATCTACGCAAGCGGCTTGTCTTCTGAATCGAGAGCTGAGCAGCAGAAGACGAGTGGAATCAGAAACTGTTTGTGTCTCTCTGTGTTCCATGGATTCAAGAGGACTTGCATATGGTATAAGGTTGATGGAGAGAGTAAGAATTGTTTGAAATGGAAAAAACAAAATCCATATGAGAATATCTGGATTATGCCACCTCAAAATCTCATTGAGCTCCCTTTTCTTTGATCAACTTCTCTAACACAGTTATAAAATTACTTTTTCATACTTTGTATAACTTTTTGGAGACATGCTGATAATAGAAAAGGGGAAAAGTCTCAGAATCTGGTAACAGATAAAAACCACTCTTGGTTTTGATCTCACACTCATAACTCATAAGCTGATTAACAATGTTGAGTCCTAAGTGAAACAAAAATTTAAACCAATCAAACAAACAAACCAAACAAATATAAATGCTAATATATCAAACTGATGATCAAGCAAAAGAAAGAAAAAAAAAGAAATCTGCTGCCTATGATAAAACTCTATGCAGTAGAGAACCCAAACTTGCACCTTCCTCCTTTGAACCAGTGCGAAAACAAAAAACAAAAAAGTAGCCGCACACAAACACACAGAACAAGAAAATCCGGCGTCAGGGGGAAACAAAAATCAGGTGGTTGGTTAATGATATTGTCTGCTTCACTCAATCATCTGGGCCAAGCAGTGAAACCTGCAGATTAAAAGCAAGCATGTCATTGTAGTTTAAAATGGTAGAAAGTGCAAAACCACTGTGATTTTCAGAGTCTGAGAAGAGCATTTTAACAAAAAGATTGGACATTTCGGTTAGTTTTTGCTTACATTGCAATCAAAAGCGTATTTTCGAGCAAGGACTATTGCTGCATTACGTTCTTGTTCTGATTCAAAGGTAAGTATGAAAGTTAGACTCTTTCTTGGTTGCCAGAACAACGACTTGGTAGGAGTCTTTACATTGCCTCTAACTCCACAAAGCTGAATAATTTTATATACCAAAAAGCCATATAAACTTGTAAGAATCATTCATTTGAAGATCAAAGAAACGTTTCTGTGAAATGGAATGAAGATAGAGTCTCAAGATACCTGCATGGATGTCGAGTATATTTCCCTCGCCTTTGAGATCCATCCTCGAGACAGCTTTATCCTTGTCTTTCCAATGGTAAAGATATGAGACCGGGATGCATAGTCTTGTCCATTCATCTGTGATATAACCACCTGAAGCAGAGTTTGAAATGTTCAGCATATCAAGACATGTAAATCAACATTCTGAAATGCTTGAAGACATTGTTGTAACATACGCTGAATTCACTGTTAGATTTTCGCATCAGAGACTCTACGCGTGATTGCAAGGCAGAATCTGCAGTTCAATAAGCCAGACATTAGCTTTTTTGTCCACTCACAATCTTTGTATCTGTCTATAGTTTCTGTAATACCAACCAGGATCAACTGGATCATCGGTTGTAACTGTGAATTTTTGTCCATTTGAAAGAATGTCTGCCTGTAAGATCCTCCCAACATCAAATGGTTCTGGAGCATACATCGATTGGATGGCACCTAAGAGCAAAGATAATGAACTGCTCAAGCTAAACCTTCATTAACTAAAAACCAAATGATGAAGCAAACAGATAGGACAAATACCAGATATAGCTTCCCTTCGACTAGTTTCACATGCTGCACGATACCACTGGATGGAACAGCTGGAAATATCAGGAGCATTTTCTGAAGCATTAACACAGATTCTTAAGCAAGAGCCGAGACTTTGTTTGCCTTCCAGAACAAACGGACAGGACTTGGATTCCTCAGCTCTCTTGATTATCGCTATCTTGAAATGTTTGATGGTTGTTGATAAAGACAAGAACGAAGAAGTGAGCAAAGACTAACATAAACTTAAAAGCAAATATGTTGAAAACTGAATGCGCAGAAAAACATACCTCTTTATGAAGTTTAACAGAGTTCATATACTTCTCTTGGATTCGATTCCTTAAACCATAAAGCTCGTGCTGCATGCCCATCACCTGGATTACAACACACTCTTTTATAACACATTCATAACTTTTATGTGGCCATACTAGAGTGCAATGAGATTGATGAAGCACCTTTGTTGGGTGATGCATCCGTTTGATTTGCCTTGCTTCTTGAACCTCCTCAACCAATTTCTCCACATCCTATGAACTGAAAACATGAGTTGACTAGAAAAAATTACTAAATAAACTATGTATCTGGACTAGGTAGTAATACTAACCGGCCCCTGAGCTCTAGAAGCTTCAGAAATCCGTTCTTGTTCTTCAAATGCCTCTCCAAGTTTCAGCACAACGGCTCTTGCAGTTTCAATCTCAGCACAAGCGAATGACTTTTCTTGGTTTACCAGTTTCTTTGCATCTTCTGAAGTCTGTCATCATGAGAGTAACATTAATCAGCTTAAGTCGACACATTTTTGCATCAATATCAATCTATAACCTAGTAGCAAGACCTGCTTGAGGAAGTTTCCTAGTTTCTTCACTTCAAACTTCTCTTGAATCAATTCACCTTCATTTTGAGTTAACTTCACAGCTAGAGCTTCAACCTATTCTCAAGACATCACAAATTTGACCCAAGTCACACAAAAAACATTAGATCCAGAATGAACAAGGAACTTTATGTTTTGTCTAAAGAGAAAATGTGATAAAAGAAATGTTAACCATGGAGATAGCTGTCTCCACATCTTCCTTGTTTTGCCCATCCGTGCGTCCTCTCATGTATTCTAAAGCATCCCTTAGCTTCTTCAACATAACATGTCCTTCCAAAGAAGCCACCTCTCTTAATTTAGCCTAAAAAAGAGAGTTGCAAGAAACAGATTTAAACAGAAAAAGAGAATAATTGAATGAAAACAGAACAGAGAAAGCAGCTATGTGGAAACTAACCTCATCAGCCAAACTAACAGCTGCAGCCAGATTCTTGTCGAATTTACTAGCGAGGTCACGGACCGAGAGCCGCTTGTGCTGATCAGACAAGAGTTCGCTCTCTTTCTCGACGGTCTCTTTCACTGATGGACCTTTATCATCTTCCTTAGGTTCCTCTACGATCTGGTTATCAGGTCCTAATTTGTACGTTGGGAAATGATCAGAAGAAAAGCTCACATCTACTGATACTGGAACAGCTAATTTAGACAATGTCCCTTCTTCGATTTCAGGACATACTTTAGTCATTTTTCTTCCCGGGATCTTTATCTTTTTCAACAACACAAAAGAAAAAAAAAGCTAATCAAGAATAATCATTACATGATTCAAAAAACACGAGATTACTGAATACTAGAGAAAATGCAATCAAGAATCAAGATCAACCCCATAAGTGAAACAAGGACAAAATATTTCTAAGCTGTGTTATTGATCTGAATTGGAAGAAATTTAGCTCTATCTAAGGACCAAGACATAACAAGAAATGCATTACGCTAAATTGAGGCTGTCTAAACTTCTGCAACCAAACATCGACGTCATGAAACAGGAAACGACAAAAACTCAGGAGAAAAGCAAGTAGAGAATTATCAATCAAACTCAAAACACACAACACAAACTTACGGATATACACTCAAGACCAAGAAACAGAGAGAAGAATCTCAAGAATGGAAGAACAAAGAAGAAGAAGAAGAAGAAGAAGAAGAAGAAGAATAAAGAGAGACAACAGCTGGATCTTTAGTCTCTCTCTCTAGTCTTGGTCGTCGTTTGGCATCTTTTTTTCTTTTTTAGCTTTTACAAAAGCGTCAAAGACGACAGGATAAATGAGCAATGCAGAGAGAAGCAAAATAAGTAAGAAAAAAATAAAGAGACACTTTTGTTTCTCTCTCTCTCTCTCTCCTCAAACTGCTTCTTCTTCTTCTTTCTCTCACCCTCTCTTTCTCTTTCTCTTTCACACCATCATCATCGTTAGGGAAACCCGAAGAGTGCAAAAAAAAAGAAGAAGAAACGATTATTTTGTTGACAGTAAGTGTGTCTGGGTCTTTTTGGTTTGTTGGATTAGGCAAAAGCAACGACGCGCTGTTTACGTTGCGTTTATACCACGGACCCTTTAGCTTTTTGTTGTCGATCTAATTCGTAATTATGAGATGACCCTATCCCTTTAAGGCTTTAACCACCATTGTAATTATTATTATCTAGCCCACCTGGTTTATTTCTTTTGCACCTTAAGCAAATAATCTAATATACTAAGATACTAAAAGTACAAATCGAATATATAAAGAGTTGGAAAAAAATACATCATTACCGGTTTTTGACGACTAAAGGTCATATTAATTAGTTGATTTTTATTTTTGGGTTTTGGTTTAAATATTAGGTTTGAGGTGGTATTATAAAATAAAACATGCATTAATTAGCGAGACATATAAACCAAAATAATCATTGATATATCAAATTCCGAACAAAAACAGCGGATATATATGCCAAATCCTTCTACAACATGTAATGGTACTGTATTTTAATTCCATAACTAAAATTAGGTGATCTCGATTACTTAACTATTGTGTATATAACAAATATGCAAAAGCATATCCAAAGTTACCAACATTATAAAATAAAAATGGGAAAGGGAAAAGGAAGTTAACAACCATTATTGGGGAGAGGTAACATTTGGCGTGTAGTCATGAGTACTACATTTGGTGGAATCTATGTTTTTAGTTGAAAGGTCAAAACTTGATTAGTTACTTTTCCCTTAAATGTAGCTAGCTATCTTAGTATCTTACGCGTTAACATCAACGAGTTATATTTAGAATTACTAGGTTAATGCATGGAAAGTTGGATTCGTCTCTAACCAATAGTATATTAAAGTGAGCTTTTATTTCATTGAATCGTGTGTGGCACATATTTTTATCAACTGGTATAAACTCAGTGGGATAGCAATCGCTTCTACTACACGAGTAATTTTGTAAAAATATAAACCATCTCTTTTGTTATCAAGATTGACTGAATTAAACAATTAGTTAGGTTGATGATTATTAATATCGTGGCCCATGCATGGTTGTTTAATTCGATAACCCATCACGCCTATTATCATGTTTGGACAAATAAACAGAACAATTGGACAAAATATCATTAAGACCAGTAGTAGAGTGGGGCTATCTATAATCAATAAAAATGCTTTAATATTAAGGAATTTCCTTAATTAAATTCCTAAAGGATAATATTCTATTTTCAATAAAGCGTCAAAAAAAGGCTAAGCAGAGCATGTGATATATTTCAGGTCACGTTAACATGGAATAGATGGATGGTTCAAACATCATAATCGCACTTTTTACTTTCTGTTTGTGGTATAACAAGAGACAGTACTATATATAATGAAAGATGAAATTGACTTTAATTAGATATCAATCAATATACTCTTGTTTGTGGTATAACAATTAAGAGACAGTACTATATTATTTTATTTTAGTTTTGTAAGCTGTAAAGTATTATTTCTTACTTAGTTAATTCCTAGATAATAACCCTTTTTGTGCCTTAATGATGTGTTTGTGTCATCTATGACTATAATTAACTCTGAGCATTAAGCATATGCATGGGGTCCAAGTAGAATCCAATGGTAACCAAACCTACTCGCCATCACTTTTTTTTCACTTCTTCTCTTCTTTTTTCCTTTCTTCTTTTGTTGGCTTTTTACTTATTGTCTAGGACGACCACTTATTTTATTTTTATTTATTTTTCTCTAACCTCTACATATCGTACTACGAGTTAATAGGATCTGACGATTATTTTTGATAAAGCAACAACTGCATTTTGTGTTTAAAGTTTGTTGATGATGATAATTTTTTTTTCCCATACGATTGGATCAGTTAGTTTGTTTTTTTTTGATAAAAATCAGTTAGTTTGTTGCATAGACAATAATGGTCTGAAAGAACGTATGAAGAGGATGGCATGAGATTTTCTCTGCCACACCTTCAACTGAGTCTTAGCTTGATACTCTCAATGAGCTCACCTTGATGAGGAGACTCTCTTTAGCCATGAACGTTATATAAGTTTTGATTCCAGAACTCATTATTACCATGACATGGATTCCAATGTGTTGGTTGTATTTTGGCCATGTTCGTTTGTTCATTTGGATGGACCATCTAAATGGTTCATCCAAATGTTGTTCGTGTTTTGTCAAAAAATGAACATCATCCAGAATCATTCACATGGATCATCTGAATGAGTTTTAAAATTTTAGACAAAAATTTGAAACTCATTTGAATGATTCTAGTTGAACCATTTGGATGGAGATGCTTCATCCAAAAATAACAAATTACAAATATATCCTTATTATACAAAAAAAACTATTTATCTACAAAATTATAAATAATATTTTTACAATTCTTACAAAATGTCAAAAACAAATGATAAATTTCCCGCCAAAACTAAAATCAATTTTCCTACCAAAATCATAAAGTCAAAAAAAATTTACCAACAAAAAAATTCACTTTTTCCGCAAAAAAAAAAACACAAAATCACATTTTTCCGCCAAAAACGTAAAATTACATTTTTCCGCCAAAAACGTAAAATCACGTTTTCCCGCCAAAAACGTAAAATCACATTTTCTCGCCAAAAAACGTAAAATCATATTTTCCCGCCAAAAATACATTATCTAATTTTTCCGCTAAACCTACAATATCACATTTTCCCACCAATACCGTAAAGTCATAATTTTCTGCCAAAAACGTAAAATCACATTTTTCCGCCAAAAACGTAAAATCACATTTTCCCGCCAAAACCATAAATTCACTTTTTCCCGCAAAAAATGTAAATTCACAATTTCCCGCTAAAACGCAAAATCATATTTTCCCGCCAAAAACGTAAAATCACATTTTCCCGCTAAAAACGTAAATTCACTTTTTCCACACAAAAAAAAACACAAAATCATTTTTTCACGCCAAAAACGTAAAATCACATTTTTGTTTGGTATTGAATAAAAATATCAGTAATTAAAATTAATATAGTTAAAATTAAGATTAAAAAGGTATTATTTCAAAACATGGGCATATTAGTCATTTTCTATTCAAATCCATAGATGAAAAGGTAAATAAATCAAACAAACTCATTTGCATTTAGATGCATCATCTAAATGAACTATTTTTTTTCTTATTAATTAGGTCATTTAACGTTGAGATGAATCATTTAGATGTATCATTTAAATGAACCATTTAGATGGAAATGCTAAATGATGAAACGAATAGGGCTTTATCAAGAGCCAACTTCACCATTTATACGTTTGTTTTTAGTACTCAATAAAGAAGTGGGTTTGGTGGGCTTTGTGAGCAGTAGGGGCTTAATAAGCCCATACGATCACCTGATTAAGAAAAAACGGAAAAAAAAAAGAGTATGACGTGGCAGAAGATCATTGGTTGAAAAAAGAGATTGGCGGGTGAAGTTGTTGGATGTACCGTCGACTAATCTAGGGTTTTAATGAGCCACCGTGTTTCGATTCTATCATCTCATATCTCACCTGTCTCCGCCGTCATGGCTTCCGAGAAAAAAGCTGCTCTCGCTGCCGCCACTCCTTCCGACGATTCTCTCACCATGTAAAACCTTCCCTCCCTGTTACGATCTTAATGTTGTTGTAGCTTTAATTATTGTTCTTGAAGTAATGGGATGTCCTTTGTTGATGTAGTGGTGAAGTTGGTTTTGTTAACTATGTAATGATGGATGAGTACAGTGACTGAATTGATTGAGGTGCTTAGAAGAGTGAAACTGTTGCATAACTGTTGAAATTGCAATATTATTTTTGTTTAATTTTGTAGTAGTGACTGACTTGAGAGAGTTTTGTGAGAAGAAGCTCATTTTGATTTATATGTTTGTTCATTTCCATATAGCCTATTTGTAGATTTTTAGTTTGAATTGTTTTTGTTGAGCTGAATTGATGATGTTGTAACATGCAGATTTGACAAGATTATCAGCAAAGAAATCCCATCCACCGTGGTTTTTGAGGATGACAAGGTTCTCTCTTATAACCCTTTTGATAGACTTTATCCTCTTTTCTGCACATCTAGAGATACTCTAAGTAGCTAGCTCAGTCTGCTTTACCATTTGAAGTATTCTATGAATTTCAAATATAAAGATGGCCTCTGCTTGACTATGTTTTTTTAGTTTCTTTTGCCATGATAATGTCAGCGTTAACAACCGAAATTAGTTTCTTCATATCTTTACCACTTTAAAACTTGTCAGTAGTTTGCACATACTTCATTAACTGTTCCTGGCATGTTTGTTAAAATCATGTTCATTGCAGGTTCTAGCTTTTAGGGACATAACGCCTCAGGGTCCTGTTCACATCCTCCTTATTCCTAAAGTGAGGGATGGCCTAACTGGCCTCTCTAAGGTACCTATTTCTTCACTTTACACCTCTCAAAATTGAACTCGCTCAAACAAAATTCAGACAGAAGTCTAAAAGCATGGCAGTTGTTAGTTAGACTCGATCCCATTAAGAAAACACAATACTAAATAATGTATTGTTCTTCTACTGCAGGCTGAGGAAAGGCACATCGACATCTTGGGCCGCCTTCTCTACACTGCCAAGCTTGTAGCAAAACAAGAAGGCCTAGCAGAGGGTTTCAGAATTGTTATCAATGATGGTCCTCAAGGCTGTATGTATTTACTATTTATATATAGCTCCACTACTTCGATTAGCCTTTATCATATTCAACACATGAAAATAAAGAGACATCATGATTGATGATGTTTCTCACATTCTTCTGGTTTTGCAGGTCAATCGGTGTATCACATTCATGTTCATCTCATTGGAGGACGCCAAATGAATTGGCCTCCTGGCTAAAAGATCTTCTTGAAGTGGATTGTTGTCCTGATAATAAGATTCAGAGGGACGCTTAGAGTTTGCTCCCGTCTTCTTCTACTCTCTAATCTCTATAAATAAAATAAAATAAGCTTGGGACATGACTTTTATGATTGTAATGCAAGACCTTGTTTTATGTTATGAAAAGGATGTTTTTACTATTTTCTCTTCTGGAATCTTGTGCTTGCTTTATTTCTAGTGTTGACTCTGTAAAAATTGACTGCGTGTTAAATGTCAATATTAGAAAAAGCTTGTACCTTTTGAGAAACCGGAGAGCCCATCTTAGAGGAATATCAGAGACGCATGAATTGACCATGTAAACGTCAACTACGTGTTCATGAGCATCTAAACATTATACTTTATAAAAAGGTTGGTAGCGGTCACGTCTTTGCTATTTTCGTGTCTATATAGAGCTTCTCGTTGTCTGCAGAGAAAGATTTGGTTGGTTTTTGTTTATTTTCATCTGATTTCAGCTCAACATACGCTAGTTTCACTTTGTCTTTTTAAGTCATCTCAACGAGAATCATATCACTCATCGTACACCAAGTTCATGGCAGAGGGGAAACCAAGTAAGACCCTGACCAGCAGAGGTTCATTCAAGAACAAGAATCCGTTTAGCCGTGTGAAGGACGAAGAGGACAACCAAAACAAGACAGGATTGTCGATGAGGAAGTCGTGGTCGACGGATTCGCTTGGTCTGCTCAGCAACAGCAACCGGTTGGGGAAGACGATCTGTATCTGTGCCCCTACAAAGCATGAAGGCTCATTCCGTTGCAGGCTTCACCGTTCATCAGCCACAAGCCATGGTGCAGCTGCAATGCAACTTCATCTCCCAAAGCCCTTGCTTTCTTCTCGTCGTCTTGATGACCAATAATGTTCAGTCTCTTGCTTTGTTCACAAAACCAATAATGTCACATAATCTCTTGGGGTCCTGATTTTGTTGAAGATTGTTTTTTCTTTCCATGTGATGCATCCGTCTTGTATTCATTTGTTCGTATAATGTATGTTTGTGTACGTTAAAACTTCTTTTAGTTACTTTTTTGGTGGTGGGAAAGGTCACGTATATACATTTCTTGCCAAAAGTATCCTTGGAGAATAAAATTGTTAACACAAAAGTTTCAAAATTTGTTTAATTCTTTCATTAGTACACAATGCTACAAGTGTCTGAAGGTTTTCCTTGTTGACATGCAGAAACTAATGGTAAATAACATTCATATATGATGGAACTGATCATTGATTTCTCCATTTAGCCATGACCAATTCGCAGTGTCTTCACATTCCTCTTAATCTTTAAGAACCGCCGAACACCTGAATCAACAAAAAGAATGGACAAAACCATAAATTTGATAACATATGCATGTAAATGAGTTGTGCTAAACGCGAACAGCCAATGAAAAGCATAGTGGGGTCAGATATATATGATAGATTCGGGTTGAAAAGCTGAACTCATATACTATACGAGTCTAACCAGCACAATAGATATTAATAATCAGTTAAGCTTAAGATATAACAGATTGACTATGCATACTGATTTGAACCCTTAGGGAATACCAATGAGGTCTATAAACACAAGTTGGACTAGCAATGCATTAGCTCAACAGGTTTCAATGTGGGCACGATTCAGGTTTAAGCAGCTACTATATATGCTGACATTGATCTACCCCAGGCTAAGCTGCTACTATATATGCTGTTATGTAGACGACCTGTGATGCTTCTCACTTAATTCTACTAAACAAAAACTTATTTGTTCTTCAAACATAAGAGAAAGAGTACTGACCGATGCTAGGACATCCGTGGAGAGCCCAGGCTTGCTCTGAGATGTCTCATTTTTAATTGAATTCTTCTGTCTAAACTGGCGAATCACCCTCTGTGGAAAGACTGGTGCTGCTTCAGCATTGTTACCCGATTCTTCCCGAATCTTTCGTTTCTGCCCACCGCAAAAATAGAAACATTACAAACCAAATATCAGGTTAGAGTAGTGAGATTTACAGAGACAAACTAACAATAGAATTCCTCCTAACGAGAGGGCCTATAAGTCAACTCTAGAAGTTTTGATAGCACATATAGACAAGCAGACATAGACCATATAAGAAACAGTATTTTCTGAATTTACAATATTAGAAAGAGTGAGCACCTTTTCCATTCGTGCATCTATCTCGGTCATGGCACGCGACTTCTCTATTTTGGATAGATAAAAGTCCTTCTCTCTCTTTGCAGCAGAAAGAACCATGTTTAGTTTCTGTTCCCGTATAGCACTTTTGTATGCTGCACAACGCAATCCCTTTGTAGATTAGAGATCATATAAAAAAAAAGTAAATGGTCAAGAAGTTCAGCAGGAGAAGTTGTGAGGTTCAGAATACCGATTTCTTCAGTAAGATCATCCCATTTAAATTTAGTCAAGTACTTGATGTTCCAAATATCATAGTATATTGATGACTTCTTTTTCCCCCCTGAGAAAAGAAGACAACAAACGTTAACAATCACTTAAGTTTAGAATTTAACCTGTGGTAAACTACACATACTGATATGATTCATTAGGAATACCAATTTGTTCTCCATTAAGCATATCTGCAACCCGTTTAGCTACACTTTTCTTAGTAAACTCCACCCACCTACAGTCAATGAACAGAATAAGATATTAAAAAGAATCCAAATTATCAATGTGCATAAGTGTTTTGAACCCATATCTTTAAACATACCCTTCAGAAAACATTTGCCCACGAAATCCACCAGCACGCTTGCGGTGCACTTGTGCATCAGGATCTGAATAGAAATTGACTAAATGTATCAGCTAATTTCGAAAATACAGAATGACCACGACGTGTTTTTAACATTAAACAAGGACTCAAAAAGTATATAAAAAAAACTCACTTTCAGGTGCAAGATAAATCCTTCCAAGTTCTCCAAATTGAGCGAGAATCTGGCGAAGTCTAACGTGATCCATGTGTGGTGGGATACGACTCAAGTAGCAAACCCCTCTATTGTCAGCTTTAGAAGCTTCCTTAAGCAATTTCTCTTTCAACTTCTTCTTCTTTCGATCAGCCTTTTGACTACTCTTCATTGTTTCCTTCGACTCCTCCTCCTGGGAAATCCCATTCGTAAGCTCGTGAGATTCCTCACTCTGCATCCTTCTTCAACAGCTGCTGAAACCATCACACAAAAACAAATTCTTCCGATGACTATACAACAAAAGTATGAATTTTTTTTTATATCAAATCTACAATTTCATAAATTTGTGGACTTTCAACTTGCAGATGAAAGAAGCCCTCAAACCCTAGACAACCGAATCAACAAAATTTAATTACTGGACCTCCCTCTAATTGCAGATGACAATGAAGCAAGATGAATCTTCAACAAAAATCTCTACTTTTTTGTCGTTTCTAAAGGAAAGCAGGAAACTTTACCCAAAGTAAGCAAGTAAGAAGAAAAAGACGAAGAAGCTAGCGACGTCGGCGAACTTGTATCCTCTGTTCGGAAGATGACGAAGACGATGTGTAACTTTTGTTTAGCTTGTTTTAGGGTTAAAAAAAAATTCGGTTCATGTATAAAACCGGTATATCGGTATCCGGTTATTTTTCGGTTATTTAAATACAAACCGGTCTATCACTTACAGAGGATGATGTTACAGAGATAAAGATTCTATTCTATCTTCGTTTGTTGGACTTAGACGATCACACTTCGAGGGGGTATTGAAACCAGAATTTTAAAAGATTTTGGAGTTTTTTTTTAAATTAGGTGTTATTCAATTTGTGATTTTAGAATCTCTCCTCAAATCCCATGTTATTGAATTTAGTATTTACACAAAATCATGCAAAATAATTTACAATCTCTTGTTATTCAGTTAAGGATTTATAAAATTCATATCAAATCTACTGTTGTTATTCAAACTTGACAAGTAACTTTTAAAAAACTCTTTTTTTTTTTTTTTTTTGACAATCAAACCCTATATATTAAGTTATCAGAGATGACTCTCTTCGAGAGAGAGCCAATTAGGTACCGACGAGCTTACATGGGAAAAACAACAACCTCGTGCTCTTGCACATTTCGCAAGTTTATCAGCATGAATATTATCCTCTCGAAGAATATCTAATATTAAAATTAGTAAATCTATCTCTGAAATGAGTAAAATCCTTCAATTTTCATGAAAAGGTCGGCCAATCCTCGATATTAGACGTCATCCTTAAGAGGTATGAACAATCTGAAGCAAAAAGAACGTCATCCTTAAAAGGTCTGAACAATCTATAGCAAAAAGAGCTTTATCCATGTCCAATGTTAATAAGCACTCCATAGCCCAAATAAGGGTATCTAACTCTGCATGTAAAGGGGATAGGCTTCTGCGCGATCCTTTTAGCCCCATGTGCAGGATTCTATCGCCGATACACGCAATCCAACCATGCCCACTCCTATCCACCTCTGTATGCCAAGATCCATCTATAAAGCATACATGAGATTCTTGTGGAATTGGAGTCGAAGGTATGCCTGCTTCTACTACCGTTGGTACTAAGTCTCTATTATTTGCTTTTCTCCAAACTTCTTCTTCTTGCATAGCTTTCTCCACTGTATCTTGCGGAGACTGAAAAATATTTTCAAACACTTTCTTGTTTCTTGTCTTCCAAATGTACCACATCACCCAAGAGAATGTCCGCAAATTTTGATCAAGAGCACCATCGTCTCTACCGCTCCCATATAGAAAATCGAGATTGCTATATAGGGAAGATGAGGGAAACACCATAGGATGGGTAGAGATTGTTGATAAAGCCCATACTTGACGTGCTGGAGGGCATTCAAATAGCATATGATTTATAGTTTCCTCTTCCGCTCCACATCTAGGGCAATCCTTATCTCTACCAATATGGCGATAATGCAAGCGCTGACATGTTGCCAAGCTCCCAATCACACATTGCCACACGAAATGCTTAAGTTTTCGTGATGTTTTTAACTTCCATGCTTGCGCCTTGAGTGTCGTAACACTAGGTCCCTGAAGAGGGAGGTCGCAAACAGGGTGAGAGATAGCTCTCGCAACTTCGTATCCAGACTTAACGGTATAGTTCCAAGACTTTGTCATGGTCCACGAATACCTGTCCCTCGAGGCATTTAAACTCGGTTTAATTCCCAAAATAAGGGTAATTTCTTCTGGGGGAAAGAGTTCCCGAAGACGCTCCATTTTCTACTTTTTGTGTTGAAATCAATCAAGGTGTTAACACAGATCAAGGGATTTCTCTCATTAGTTAATCCTTGTGTCGGCCGTGCTGGCGTATCTGGGATCCATGGTTCAGTCCATATGCACGTGTTAAACCCCGAGCTTATGGTCTTATGGATTCTGTGCGAGAGAACATGTTTTGCAGCCAACATGCTCCTCCAACCATATGAAGGTAGATTTGATACCTGTATCTCTAATGGACTACATTATCGAAAGTATCTCCCTTTAAGAACTCGACTAAGGAGAGAATCTGGATATCTGAGTAATCTTCATAGCTGCTTTGCCAATAGGGCAAGATTAAATTCTTCTAGTGTTCGGAAGCCTAGCCCGCCTTCTGAGAGTTGAGTACACATTTGCTCCCATGAGATCTAATGTAATCCTTTACTATCTGCTTTATTGCTCCATCAGAAATCGGCAATGGCACTACTTAATTTTGAGCATATAGCTTTTGATAAGAAAAAACACGACATTACATATGTCGGAATTGCTTGCGCCACTGATTTTATCAGGACTTCCTTGGCTCCTTTGGATAGGGATTTTGAGGTCCATAAGTTTACCCTCTTATGGAGTTTATCCCTCACAAATGCAAACACTTGTGCCTTCGATCCATGAATCTTCTCAGGAAGACCCAAGTATGTACCCATGCCTCCTTCTTGTGATATCCTAACAATAGATTTGATCTCTTGTCGTATATGGGAAGGGACCTCTGTTCCAAACATGATGGAAGATTTGGAAAAGTTAATTTCTTGTCCGGATGCCTCACCATAAAAGCAGATTATATCGATAATTTCCTTGCATTGATGAGGATCTGCTCTACAGAAGAATAAACTGTCATCTGCAAAAAGTAAGTGGAAAACCCGGGGGCTTGCGGTCGAAATACGTAATCCCTGGATCTTCCCCTCTTTTTCGGAATTCTTAATCTGAGCGATTAGTGCCTCTGTACAAAGTATGAATAGATATGGGAAAATTGGATCCCCTTGACGAATCCCCCCGTGTTGGCCTAATCCGTCCCTTGGGATCCCCGTTGATCAAAATACGGTAAGAGACGGAAGTAATGCATTGCATTATCTATCCCACCCATTTTTGATCACCCCATTTTTTCCATCAAAGCTCTTAGGAAATTCGATTCCACTCTATCATAAGCTTTACTCATGTCCGTCTTAATTGCCATAAATTTCTTTCGGTTGGCCTGATTGGAACAGAGGGCATGAAAATTTTCTTGAGCAATGAGAATATTATCTATGATTAACCTTCCTGCCACAAATGCAGATTGGATCTCGGATATAAGTTCCGGTAAAAACCTCTTGAGTTGTAAACTCAAAATTTTTGAGAGGACCTTTTAGCTCACGTTACACAGGCTAATAGGGCAAAAATTTGATATTTCACGAGGTCGTTCTCCTTTCGGAATTAAACATATATATTTGTTTCATTTAGCTTACCATCAAAAATTTCAGAGCTAAAGAAGTTCTTCACCATCTTAGTGAGATCGCCTTTTATGGTTTCCCAAATTTTTTGGAAGAACAGAGAAGTCATCCCATCCGGTCCTGGAGCCTTTCCCGGATTCATGGAGAACAAAGCTCGTTTGACCTTCTCTTCTAAGATTTCTTTCGTGAGATGCTCATTCATAGCAGGTGTGACTAGTGTAGGTACATCCTTAATGGCCAACGTAGGGTCGCTCGCATTCGAGGATGAAAAGAGATTATCGAAATACTTCACCGCTACTTTTTCTATTCCTTCTTCTGTATTAACCCAGACTCTAAGTTGATTAAGAATGTCAGTGATCTTGTTCCTTGCCCTCCTTTGTTTTGTGGAAGCGTGGAAGTATTTTATATTTTTATTGGCACCAAAGTTCTCTGCTTTTTTTGGTGCCAATAAGCTTCCTCTTCCCTATAAGCTTCACAGAGCCGCCATTTTAGGTTGAGGAGAGTTTATGACGATGCTTGATCGTCTCCATAGGTCTCATCAATCTTTTCTTGAAGTTCCTTTATAAGCTTTTCTGAGTTTGTTTGATTATTTTTCTTCCAAATGGAGATTGCTCTTTTACAATTTTGGATTTTTGTATGATGGATCGTTCGACATAATTGTCATCCCCTCCCCATCCATCAACCACCGCCTCTTTGAGGCCTGGCTTGTCTATCCAATGCTTGTCAAACATAAACCTTCTCAAAAACTTTTTTGGACGTGAAAGAATAGATGCAAGGAGGGGACGATGGTCTGAACCCCACATCTTCATATACTCCACATTAGTGTGGGAAAATATATTGTGCCACTCTTCATTTCCCATGGCTCTATCCAAGCGACACCGAATCTTACCATTTGACCGTTGACCAATCCATGAAAATTGGTTTCCTTGGTAGGGGAAATCAATGAGACCACATGAATCAATCATAGCACGGAAAGGTAGAAAGGAGGCTTCCGATCTTTTTCCCCTCCCTCTTTTTTCGTGGTTCCCTGTTATTTCATTGAAATCTCCAATAATAAACCAAGGCTCGGACCTCGCAACTCCAATACACATTAGTCTTTCCCACACATAATCGCGATTTATAGGGACAAGATCACCATAAATAAATGACATATAGACCCGATTTCCATTAATAATTGTTTTGATGTCGATTAACCGGTCATCTAATAACAAAATATTTACTGGAAAATCATTCGAATACAATAACGCTAAACCGCCGCTAGTGCCCTCACGCTCGACGGTTTGAAGGTTATCAAAACCTAAATCCGCTTGCACGTCTTGCAGATAAAACTTGTCGTTTTTGGTTTCCGATAGAAATAAAAAACTTGGCGAGTATATCCGACACATCTCACGCAGTCGACGACGAGTCAATTTGGCTCCCGCCCCTTGACAATTCCATGCTATTGTCCTCATTTATTTGTTCTGGAGGGAGAATAAAACCCCACCGTACTAACTTTGAAACAATTGATTATAAACTCTAGCAATGGCACAATAAGTAAGTAATGTTGCAAGAATAAGCATTCCTTAAAGGAAAATTTTATAAATGATCTCTCATTTAATGAGGAAGTTATTACAAATTGGCCAGTGATATTGTGCTTTGAACTCATCCTCTCTACTAAACCATCATTATCCCACACCAAATAATTTGTAGTAGAGGCCCACCAAAAGGAAACAGCTTGGAATTTTTGGAGACAATCTGACGCGAAACCACGTCGAAGCTTCTCCTTTCTAACTAATGTAGAGAAATCCAGCGATAGGATCATCACTTTGTCATTCAGTTTTCTCCATGAGGATGTGTCTAAGGTTGGAGTCCTTGGATCCACCAACTGGATCCAGATGTTCGGCCGATGAGAAAGGTGAGACAAAATCAGCCGAGTTAACAAAGGTTTCATCGCCGACCCTAGATCTGGCCTTGTTAAAAAGGTTGACGTTTGAAATGGTTGTTTCATCGGTGAATAGCTCACCAGATTGAGATTTATCTTCAAAAGTGGCATGGGCCAGGGGTTGAAACGAGGTCGATGACATCTCTTCACACCAAGTGAGACCGGTGAAGACAAAACGGGTTGAAGAGTCTGTTTCGCTGATAAGGACCAGAGGTAGATAGGCGGAGATAGTTCCCATTTGAGAAGTTTCAGAAGCTCCTTCACAACTGTGAGAAAGTCCTTCGATCTGAGACTGAAGAGTGGTCTCACGAGACATAATAGACTTGCATTGAATAACCGCCATAAAGAGAATGCAGAGTAAGGAAAGATCTCACCAGAAACCATGGTGGAAACAAAGTGGAAGTAAGAATAGCCTATGGGATTCGTGCAGTCCTTGTCATTTAATATGTCTTGTTCCTTCCATGAACAGAGAGGTGAGGTTGTCCTTGAGCCAAAGACCAATAGGTGAAGAAGATGACTTAGCATTTAGCTAGAGAAACATCTGTAGAGCTTAGCATAATGCTAGAGTGATTCTTCTGCTTCATAAGGTTGAGACTTGAGAGGAGAGATAAGCAGCACTGATAGAAGCTGTACTTGGAGAAGGAGAGGGAAAATAAATTGTAGATCTAGGCCGAAATAGCAAATAAATTGTAAAACTACTTAAAAACTGATTTTGAAAGATTTGGATACATTTTTACTTGAAAAATAAGGATGAACAAATCTGACCTCTAAAGGTGTTATTTTTGAAGGATTTTAAAAAGAGTTCACAAAGACGGGAAGATATATTCTCATCATCACTCTCGTCAATGTCGTCGTCATCACTCTCGTCACAAAATGAACAAAAAAATAGAATAATTTTCCACACTTCTTCTTCTTCACAATTCCAAAACAGGGCTTCAATGGAGGGATTCTCTTTTCAATTTCAGATTGAACCCATATTTCAGTTCTCCAACCAATTTCATATCTTCCGTACTTCTTCTTCAAATCCTCATACTGTGGTATTTATTTGTATCTCCAGTGAAAATTATTTTACTCAAATACCAATTGATCCCCTGAAACTGCATATGAGCTTTGAGGATTCCATTTTATAAATTTATTCGGTTTCTCTTGATATGCTAACAGAAGAGTGAATGCAATCGTGTTTTGTGTACTTGGCTATGCAACACCACCAAACGATTGGTGCTTATGCTTCTCTTTATACTGTGTAAACACCTTTTTATTATTATTTTATTTCTCTTTTGTTGTTAGAGCATCGCCAGCGGGAAAACACTGATACGTTGCTCAAATTTTTTGTTTTTTAATATATTACTAATAACAAACTGACAGCTGTAGAAAAATGAGCAATGTTTCTATCTAGAGTAACTCAAGCAACGTTCTCTCTCTTCATTTTTCCTTTTTGTATTTTTTATTATTTTTAATAAAAGAATTTGTGGGAAGTAACTACCAGTAAAAATGGTCTTAGAAACTAAAAACGACACTGAGCATCAAAAATGAATAGAAAATTGTTATAAAGATGAGTCTGAGCATCAAAACCTTAAAACTAAGGACGAGGCTGGCATAAAAAATCCCAAACGTTTCCAAATACTACAAAATCTTCAAACAAATCTCCTAAAATAATGATTAGTATTTAATTAAAAAATCACAAAAATCTTCTAAAACTCCATCAAATCGTTGGAAATCCTTCAAAGTCTCATAAAAACTAAAATCCACCAAATATTTTAAAATCCTTGTTCAATACCCCCTTCCATATTCAGGATTCCTAGTAGCTATTTTAGTCTTGACTCGTTCATGAGAAACATTGAAACTTGTAATCGATAAGTAAGATACTCTCTCATTTCTCACTTTTGATTGATCACTCTCGTTTGTAATCAGATTAATAGAAAATCCACTATATATGTTTATTCATACATTGTCTTGAGGTCCACACAAGTCGTGGCCTTTGTCCATATTTGCCAATAATTCATCAATGTCAAAGAACTCGGCGGGATTCCACAGATACGGAAAGTCATAGTCCTCGTTCGTCATCACATTCCCGGATGTTGAATCGTCTTGACCTTGAGGAGGAGGAATCGGTGTACTTTACTCTTGTTGTTGCTCCTGAGTATTGACACCATCTTCTTCTTCTTCATTACTGAATAATGCATCAACGTCAAAGAAGCTGTCCTCGTCAGACATATCAAACAAGTCTTCTTCGGTGCTGTTGTCGTTGCTGATCAAGCGTGTCATGGCTATCTTGGATCTTGAATCTTGATCACCTTGGGGAGGAGGAGGAGGAGGCTGACTCAGCTCTTCTTCTTGATGTTTAGTAGCGCCAACATTTTCTTCCTCTAGCGTCGTCGTCATGAGAAACTGTTGTTGTAGATAAGCAAAATCATAATAAGGCTGAAGTTGGTGCCCTTGAGAAGGAGGAGGAGGTTACCGGTTTTACGAAGCGGTGGTTACCGGTTTTCCATCAGCCCCCTCTCTCCAACTCTCCTGTTTATTGAACCACCTAAACTGCATCATATCAACTTTTTGAAGTCCCTTCATCATCGCTTGAGGAATTGTGGCATTATGACCCCAACTCCAAGGAGTTGTGGTTACCTCAACCCTTTCAAGCAAAGCCCAGCAAGCTTTGAAACTGCAACCATCAATCAAATTGCTGACATTCTGAACTCTTCTACCCATGCTCAACCCCTATACAAAGCCCTACCGTGTGTAGACCCTCTCATCCCAATGGGAGTCCCAGCTTTGGCCTCTTCAACGCCGCTTAGTCTTTGACACAAGACAGTGGTCACCTCTTCTTCCATTGATTTATTCATGGAATATGCTGCGATATCTCTTGATCTCACAGGTTCCGAAATGCTGCTCAGCACTTGGTCCATAGCTCTCAAGTTCCCTCTATCGTTTGCCTTTATCTATCTCTGTTTCTTTGTCGCTGTTAACTTTGGGAAATATCCCTTTATGGTCTTGTTTAAACAATTGCTGTTGCTTGTATGGTTGTTCAAAAAAAATAAAGAGAAGGAGGAGGAGGAGGGAGAATCGGTGCACTTTGCCACTTGTAATTTTAATTTTTAAAAATAAGAGTACAGATGTGAAATGTCTCTATCGTTAAAATATGCATCATAAAACAAAATTTATTTATTTGAGTTGATTGGCTTTACGACAAATCTCCTATATGTATCTCACCAAAGTTCAAACCCCCTAGTTAGAGTTTAACATATACATCAATAGTATCGATTATTTTGAACACAAAAAATATTTGTGGCAAACAAGCCAATGATAATTAAACTTTGTAATCATTAATTACAATAAGACTACGAAATATCCCATGCTTAAAGCACGGTAACATTTTAAAAAAAAATTATAATAGAACAATAAAAGTTAATGTTATATTTTTTTAAAAAAAATTATTTTGTTTGAGATAATATTTATTTTTAATTGTTTTGTAAATCTATATATGTTTTTTTGAATACTAATTATTTTAGAATATTATAATATTTTATTTTTGACGTATATTACAGTTTTATATTAGTTGTTTGTTGTATTTGCATCATTATTTTGTGAAATATGAAATAGTAATTTTAATATTATAATATATAATTTATTAATTTATCAGCTATATAAATTTAGTTTTACCAACCCGCCAATGCGAAAATTTAAACGCACATTTTATATTCATAGATCGAGTAATATATCTTTGTTTTTAAAAATTCAAATCACAACATATGCAGACAAAAAATCTGCATTTTATTACTCATAAGTATTATATGAAAATTCCAAATAATTTGTAAATAAAATAAAATAAAGATGATAGGAGAATCATAATTTGAAATTTTAACAAAATCTTTGAAATCTAGTTATTAAAAACAATTATCTTGACTACTTGGATATAAAATCTTATTTTTTGAAATTCTGATTTTAAAAAAAAAATATATTTTGTAATCTTCGTCCATAATTTATTATAGAGAGAAATTTTTTTTTTTTGAACTAATAATTATTGAAAATCATTGGCCTGACAATGTAAAACTAAATAATAAAATAAAATCTACTTGAAAAAAATTTATCAGTATTTAAAAAAATCTTAGCAGTTAATTTTTTTTAAATACAAATTAGTTTTGATTTAAATAGATTTTTTTATATTTGATTTGTCAGCATTTTTATTTTTTAATTCATTATATTTAATTAATTAATTTTAATTAAGTTTTTCTAATGGCAATTGTATGTAATTTTTTATACATTTAAAGGTTTGTTTTATATTTGTACTTCTCAATTAATATAGTAGGATAAATGAATACTACTCAGTCGACACAAGAATAAGAACAAAACCATCTCCATTTAATGAACTGTCGGCAGTTTTCTATCCTCCACAACCAAAAACGCATAGTGTTGATGACTCCACCGGCGATAATTACTCTTTTAAATCTGATACGTTTTCAGGAGTGTCGTCGATCAATACCGGTTTACTAGAAGAGATCATAAAGGAAGAAATGAAAGAAATAAAATATTAACAGTTGATCTCAAAACCCCTATATAATGGAGTGATTTAATAATTTGCGTTTTTAACTTTTCCATATATATATATATATACTAGATAAGGGCCTGCACGATGTGCAGGTTTAAAAATTGTTGAAAAAAAATAAATCCTAAATCTTAAACAAATTTTTAAAAATATAAAAAGAAATTTTATTTCCTGAATTAGATATATAAATAATTCTAGTTAGAGAAAAATCATATTTGTATATACCTTCATACTCTTATTTATATTTCTATATTTTTAATATATTATAAAAATTATTACAATAATTTAAAGCTAAATTATTTCCTACCAAAATTTTTGCCAAATACTAATCATTACGAATATTATTATTTTCAAAGTTTAAAAATGTTTCACAATTTATTCACAAAATATGTTACATGCAAATAATTCATCAAAGCAACATCTAATTAGTAAGCATGTACAATTTTACTCTATGTTTTACCATTAAAAATATGTTCTTATATCCAAAAAAAAATTATTGTTAAAGTATGCTCTTTATCACCACCTATAAAATATCTTCTGATCAAATGAAACAAATTTTATGTTGCTTTACTTTTTTTTAGCATAATTATAGTTCTTATAATTACTAAAATTGTTTTCTGACATATTTTTTTGACCATGAATTTGTTTTACTCTAAAAATATTTTGGATGAACAACTGGTGAAACTATCTACTCTATCACAATGATCTTATGACCAACCTAATAAAAGTTGAGAAACTGAGAAAAAGTTAATATGCATAATAAAAATTAAAAATTGAAAATATAAGTTTTAGATAATTTATATATATAAAATAAAAACTTTATAAACAATCAAAAATATTACATATGTCATAATCACGTTAAGGATCGACGACCTATTTACTCCTCAGATGTATCACACTGTACCAAAATTACTTAAAACTAAGACCTCGTCTCAGATATTCTCGAATCATAAATTCTCAACTTATTTTTACCTGAATCAAAAGTTCTCATATATTTCTCCATATACCTAAGTTTAAACAATTTACGAACCAAATCCGAGAAAAACCACATAAATCCAGTTTGAAACCAATTTTAAAACGGTTTACCATTCCAACTTCCCAAATTTGAAAATCACTTCTCAGTTATTCGATCAAGCAGCTCTTGTTTCAGTACCGGAATTATCAACATTTTTCAGAAGAGAAAACTCTAGATTTTGACCAGAAACATCAATCATCCGCTAATCTTCCGAACTTATAATGCTACTAACTGTAGAATCACTTTTGAAACCTCCATCAATGTCTCCATTCGCGATTAAATTAGCGAGCTTTATATATTTTTGATTCTATTTCATTCCATCTGATAGCTTCCATTGAAGAACCCGCACGAATCAAAGACCCACGCAATAGATCGACAAAATTATATTCGAAAAATAAAATCAAAGATTAAAGCTTTCGATATAAACATATCATATTTATTTTTTGTCAATATTTGGGCTACAACAGGTCGGCCCATTAGCCAAATCCCTACATTTGTAGAGAGCGGGACTCGATCCTTGGTATGATATTCCTCAAAGTTCAAATTTAAACCAAAGACAAGAAATAAAAGAGATAACCGCCTTGGCCTTGCGCGGGAAGCAACTTGGCTTAAGGCGTTGTGCGTTTAGCTCCATGCCTCGTTAAAACCTTCTCCGGTAAATCCATTGGGAAAAACCCGGAGTAAGGAAAAAGAGTACACTTCCTTGCTTAACGACTTGATCGTCTTCACTCTTGGGTAAGAGTGAAGACTAAGCGGACTGAGTCTTCGGAGTATTCATGGGATGGCTGGCGTTTGACGAATGATCGGACAAATAAGTTGAACCGCTGCTTGGCCGCCTTTGCTGAGCTCCTGGAACGCGTGGTGGCTCCGGGAAGGATGGTTGGAGCCTTGGCTGCGTCTGAAGAGGTTGTCCTGGTCGCGTCCGATGCGTCTTGGTCAGGCGTCTCGGTCGCGTGCGGCGTGTCTTGGTCTTCTTTGCCGAGGTCGCGTCCTGCGATCACATCATCAATAGTATCGATTGTTTTGAACACAATAAATATTTGTGTTTACATGTGGAAAAAAAAATCTCATATTTATTAAGCATTAACACTTTTATATATCTTTCTTATTCAAAAATAAGAGAAAAAAAAAAAAGAATTGACCATTTTTGAGAGTTAATTTGCAGAGATTGACATCGGTTACCAAAATGTGTATCAAAAGCTTTCAGTCGGCAAATTATTGTAATAAGGGATGATAGAGTTCGATTTCATCACTTTGCATGCAGCTGCTGTTTGTTTTTGCAACGAGTACTGGTGACAACAATATTCTCAGTCAAGCCTAAAAAAAGGTTTTTTTTTTTCATTTGCTTGGTTTACTCTCTATCAGACTTAAAAAAACCTGGTCAATACGGATCGGAATCTTGATTCAAACATTTAGGCTTTCAGAGGAAAGCAAAATCTCAGGAGAAGAAGAAGGCATCAGTACTGTTTTATATCTATATCTTTAATTATGTGTTAAGTGTAATATAAGAAGATGTTGAAAAAATTGTGTATTAAGTGTGTTATATTAATTAAGACATTAAAAGCAAAGAGAATTATGTCTCTGGTTTTGGAGAACATTACATTGGCCATAAAGAAGGAAACAGAGCTATTAACAACTAGTAAAAAAAACACATGGAAATCTTATCTCTGATATTGACCAAAATGCAAAAGTATGAGTAGGCTGAGATGATCAGTTAGTGCAATCTTTTATCATTCCTTGTGTGTCAAAGCCTTCAAATAAACCATAACTGCTGGAATCCTCATCTCCGTTCAGTGAATGTGGCTTAATGAAATCAGCGAAGAAATCTTCAAAATCCTCTGGGATCACTGGTTCCTGCTCAAAGCTGATCAACTCAGGGAAGTTATAAGGAAAAGGCTGCGTCTGCGGCTTCTGATGCTCTGCTGGAAGTAAACAGTAGTCTGGCTGTTGATGAGGAAGAATCGGTGTACGTTGCTCTTGTTGTTGCTGCTGAGTATCGACACCATCTTCTTCTTCTTCTTCATTACTGAATAATGCATCAACGTCAAAGAACCTGTCCTCGTCAGACATATCAAACAAGTCTTCTTCGGTGCTGTTGTCGTTGCTGATCAAGCGAGTCATGGCCATGTTGGATCTTGAATCTTGATCACCTTGCGGAGGAGGAGGAGGAGGAGGCAGACTCAGCTCTTCTTCTTGATGTTTAGTAGCGCCAACATTTTCTTTCTCTAGCGGCGTCGTCGTCGTCATGAGAAACTGTTGTTGTCGTTGTTGATAAGCAAAATCATAATAAGGCTGCAGTTGGTGACCTTGAGAAGGAGGAGGAGGAGGGAGAATCTGTGCACTTTGCTCTTGCTGTTGCTTCTCAGTTACGACACCATGTTCTTCCTCATCATAGTTTAATAATTCATTGATGGGGTTAAAGAACCCGTCTTCTTGACTCATCACCATCCCGGTTCTTGAATCTTGACCTTGCGGAGGAGGAGGAGGAGGAGCAAAACTCGGCTGCTGTTGTTGAACGCCACCATTATCTCCCTCTAGCATTTTTATAAATTGCTGATACGCAGAATCATAATGTTGGTGTGAATCTGGCCGGGCTGCCCAAAACTGCCTTTGATGCGTCCGGTAAGAATCTAGCGGGCCTGACCAAAACTGCTGCTGCTGTTGTTGATACGCCAAATCATGATGAGGCTGCGGTTGATAAGAATCCAGCGGGGCTGGCTGAAACAGATGTTGTTGTTGATACGCAATATCATGATGAGGCTGCGGTTGATAAGAATCCAAAAGGACATGCGGTTGATGATACTCGACAGTAGGAGGCTGCTGCTGCACAACCTTCTTCTGCCTCTTATTCTCTTCTTCCTCTTCTTTCTTCTGCTTATTTATTGCTTGTGGGCTCCGATAGATCTTGCACATAGAATAGTCCTACGTATACGCAACAACCAAAAGAAAACTCACAATTTTTAAAGAATAAAAAAAAACTTAGTAACTTGGGAATCAAGAAACGCATACATACCTTTACTTCATCATCAGCAGAAGGACACTGATCAATCCAGTATTCATGCATCAACCAACTAGTTTTTTTGCCATTAGGTCGTTTCCCAACGTAGTAATCTAGTGCGGTTTTGTAACCAACGAGGCCTTGCCCAGCGTCAATCTTCTTGGAAGCAACAGTTGCCTTCCAGTATCCGCCTTTGGCGTCACGTTTCTGCCTTTTGCCATCTTTACCCATCTTGTTCCTCTTCGATATAAAGAACCTATCTGTATCATTAGCCTTCTTGAATTTTTCTACGTACATATTTCAAAAACATACATTAAGTAAACGTTTGCCCAAAGAGAAAGAAGAGTTAGAGTTGATAAAAATAAGAAGTAATTAAATTGTTGTACAAGGAGACGACAAACCTGAAAGTTCTTCAGGATTGGACTCGTAGATGTTCACGAGATGTATAGAGAGGGTGGCCAATAACTCTCTGTTTCCGCCCAAGTAGTATTGTTTCCGTCCAAGTAACGAGATGACCTCCAAGTCTTTTGGTCTATAGTTGACACCTGGTGGAAAGCAAGGTCTCGTCGAAGGAGAAGAAGACATGTGATGATCATCAGCTGAAGAAGAAGGAATCTCTGACGGTTCCGGTTCCGGTTCCGGTTCTGGCAAGGTTCTTTCTTTACGCTTGTTTCTTCCAGGCATCGACATCATCTGAGTAACCTTAGACAATCAGATTGAAAGTAGGTAATATGATTTGTAAGAGCTTCAACGTAGGTTTATGATATATGCATGTATCTTTTATTTATATGGATTGTAATAAGCCGGTGGCTATGATTTTTATCAAAATTTTGAAACGATATACAATATGTACTTGGATTCGAAATTGATTAGATTTAGATATGTTTCGAGACTTATTTGATATTATCTTCGTTCATCAAAATATATTTTAAACTTTTTTTTTTTTTATCTTTGTTATTCAAAAATAAGAGAAAAATAAAAAAAAGAATTGACCGATGCTAGGACATTTGTGGAAAGCTAAGGTTTGCGTTGAGATGTGTCTCATTCTTAATTAGTTGATTTCTTCTGTGTGAACCTTCACCCTAGCTAGGTTGGATTGAGAGATTGGTATCAAGTTCATAAAATTGTCGTTGATGACAAAAAGCATTCGAACAGAACCGCTCCTACTCTCTCTGATCTGTGTTTACGATCTACAGATACATTACAGTGAAAAAGTGGCTATTTCATATGGATTGGGGTGAGAACTCCTGCAGGAACAAATCTCCAGATCATAAAGAATCTGAGAGTTATTTTACAGAGATTGACATTCGTTTACCAAAAATGTGTATCAAAAGCTTTCAGTCGGAAAATTATTGCAAGGGATGCTGTAGTTCGATTTCATCACTTCTCATGCAACGAGTACTGGTGACAACAATATTCTCAGTCAAGCCTAAAAAAAAGGTATTTTTTTTTTTCATTAGCTAGATTCGTGTGCCTTACGCTAATGGATAGTTATTCGCAAGTTTTACTCTATGATCGGTGTTTTGTTTCCGCAATGATTTGTTTACTGAGGATGCAGATGAACTAAATGAATTTTCTGAAACATCAGACTTAAAAGAACCTGGTCCATAGCAAAAGCTACACATATTTAGGCTTTCAGAGGAAAGCAAAAGCTTATAGGAGAAGAAGAAGAAGACAAATTGTGTATAAGTGTGTTATATCAAGACATTTAAAGCAACAAAGCATGATCGACCTACAGACACCAACCAAAACTAAACTAATATAAAAATCCAAACATCACAATCTTAATAGCTTGGAACCCAAGAAACAAACACATACCATCTGCTTATCGTCAGAAGACTCAAACCAGTATTCATGCATTAACTAGTTTATTGACATCACTTTGCCATCTGGTTATCGTAGACTCAAACCAGTATTCATGCATTAAATAGTTTATTCACATCACTTTGCATGCAGGTGCTGTTTGTTCTTGCAACGATACTGGTGACAATATTCGATACAATGAGTAAAATGTTAGACAAAGTGTATATGGAGCCGGTGATTGCAATTAGATAGAAAGAATGTCTTTGGCTTTGGCCAAACGTGCCGAAGAAGAAACAAAACGTAATAGCTACTCTCTGTATTTTTCTCTGTTTTTCATGAATTATGTAGCCAAAACACTTACAAACCGAAGTAGCTAGGTTGCAATTGTCACAGACCAGTTTAGTTTACTTGTGGCTATCTGAATAAAGTCCCAGTGGTGGCCTCTCACATGATATGAGCATGTTAGCATACAATGTAGTTTACAAAATTTATACTTGTAACAAAAATCTTATATATACCTGAAAAAAAGACCTGAACTTTGTTTGTTTGGTGAATTTTTGTTGTATATGATATTGTAAAACTAGGCAAAGTGAATATATGCATGCAAACTCTCTTCTAATATAATATTATAAGTGCAAATACAAATTATTGGGTTTCAAAAAAAAAAGACAAGAGTGATTTTCATAACAATCTTAGGAGAAGAAGGAGGTAGATGAAGAACATATCCATGGTCTTCCTCTCTAATTATAAAGAAGACCGAAGAACACTGCAGGGTTATCAACACTCTCTCCATCTTCGGTTATCGGCAAATCATGAATAACTTGGGGTTCAATCTCCTCGCCAAAGACATGGCATAAAACCAAATCAGTATCCGCGACAGTTCGTGGGAGGCTAATCTCATCTATGAACCAATCATATTTTGGAGCTTCTTCTTCATCATAAGATAAACAAGAATCATCAGATCCTTCTTCCATCTCAACGAGACCAAACCGACGGCTGAAACCAACTAGAGCATCGTTATTCTTGGGATCTAACACATCAGATTCTTGTTCGATTGGTGTCCAGAGATTGTGAGGGTTAACTTGGCTGTCACGTTTCCTGCAAAAATAGTACCAATGCGTTTCTCCCGGATAGCCTGCAAGATAGATAATTCAGTTAGCGCATCAACGGAATAATAAAAGATCCATGGGATATATTTATTATTCTCTCTCACCAGGGAGATCACGAGGATGCTTTGAGAAGAGATCATGACACTCTTCTTCAGGTATCGAACGAGCTTCCATGGGAAGTCCTAAAGCTTTGTTCTTCAAAAAATAGATTGCAATCTCACAGTTGGAAGGACTAAAGTGGAACCCTGGAGGCAAATCTCTGAATATTGGATCCATTCGATCTCAGCAAACAAAAAAAAAGACGAGGAAGAAGAAACTAGAGAATTCTAAAAGCTTGTTTCTTTCTTGAGCGGATAAAAAACTTTTGGCTCTCGTGATCATACATATATTTATAGATTGGCTATACGTTAGTGCGTTCCTAAGACCACAAAGTTTCCTATTTCTAATTCGATTTCAATTTCTTGATGTACTGTATAAATAAAATGTAGTTTCCAAAGTCGTGCTATGCACATGCTTGCTTCTTCACTAACCGTTTATGATATTCACTTATTGGTTTTATAAGCTTGTTTCTTTATTTATAGTTCAATTACGTTTGAGGTTGTTGGTGCTGCGAATGTGTAGGGAAAAAGTACACAAAGAAGAGACACTCTTTGTCTCAGGATGTGAAAATTGAGAACTTAAGTTCTGAGTTTTAATGGCGATGAGAACTTAAAATTTTATAGCTATTTAAGTCTTGACACGTTCACGAGAAGCACTGAAACTTTTGCAGCAGAAGACAAGTGAGAGAGAAGTGAAACTTGTGCAGCTAGCAGCAGACATTTCAAGATTAGGGATGCAGATGAGCTAAAGGAATCTTCTGCAACATTAGACTTGAAAGAAGCTGGTAACTACGGGCCTGTAATTTCTGTCCATAGCAAAACCTACACACATATATTTTCTAATCAGAATCTTGATTCAAATATTCAGGCTTTCAGAGGAAAGCAAATGCTTATGAGAAGAAGAAGACACCAGTGTTTTATATCTACATCTTTATATGTGAGAAGTGTATGTATTGATATCTAAGACAATAAGAGAATGTTTTGATTATATCAAGGCAATAAAAGCAACAAAGACATTATCTCTCTGGTTTTGAAGAACATTGTCGATAAAAGAAACAGAGCAATTAGCAACTGAAAAACTAGTACATTGAGTGAAACCAAAATGAAGAAAAAGTATGAACAGGATGAGACCAGTTAGTGTAATATTCCATCAATCCTTCTGTGACGAAGCATTAAAAAACAAACCAATATTATTGTATTCTTCATCTCCATCCAGCAGTGTATATGATGACTTAATGAAGTCAGTCCAGAAACCTTCAAAATCGTCTGCGATCACTGGTTGCTGCTCAAAGCTAATGAACTCAGAAAAGCCATCCAAGTTACAAGGAAAAGGCAACTTCTGCGGTAGCGGGTTCTGATCTTGTGCTGGAAGTTCACAGTACTGTTGTCGCTGATACACAATATCCTGAGGCTGCGGTTGATTCAAATCCAGCTGCACAATCTCCTCTTCCTCGGATTTCTTCTTCTTCTTTGCTCCCCTTGGAGTCAGATAAATCTTGCACAACGCATGATCAACCTACACACACCAACCAAAACAAAAACTCACAATCTCAATAACTTGTAACCCAAGTAAGTAAAACAAACATACCCTTTTTACCTTATTCTCGTTGTTATGATCATCATCAGAAGAAGAAGACTCAAGCCAGTATTCTTGCATTAGCCAATCCCCTTTTACGCCATTTGGTTGTTTCCCAACGTAGTAGTCTAGTATGGTTTTGTAGCCGACTATGCCGTTCCCAGCGTTAATCTTCTTAGCAGCTACTGTTGCGCTCCAGTATCCTCCATTGCTGCCACGTTTCTTCTGTCTTCCGCCTCTGCCTCCGCCTTTACCGAGTTTGGTCCTCTCCGAGATAAAGAACCATTCTTTCTCATTACCCTTTTCATATTTCTCTGTTTTCAATTTCAAAAGAACAGAGCCATTCATACACAGAAACCAAAAATTAGAAAGGATTTTGAAGAAGACGAACCTGTAAGTAGCTGTGGATCGGACTCGTAGATGTTAACTTGGTGAATAGGGACACCGAGCAATGAGTATATGTCGCCTTGCGAGAAGGGTTTCAAGTAATGGAAGATGAGTTGTTCGTCCTTTGGTACAAACTTATAACCTGGCGGGAAAACGAACGGTTGCGTCGTCGGCGGAGGAAAGAAGTCATCAGCGGCAGAAGAAGAAGGAACGTCAGGGTTGTATGGTGGTTCCGGCGGTTGGGTTTGTCGTTCCGGCGAGGAACTTGCTTTGCGCTTGTTTCTTGGTGGAATCGCCATCGGAGTTTTGGTTCGTTATCAGAGACTTCACAATTTGATCGATGGCTATTAAACAAACACAACATAATTAATGAGCAGTCTTATTATATAGAAATCTAATCAAAATGTGGCCAACTATGGGCTTGTTTGTTCACAGAATGGTTTTAGTTGGGCTTCTATAATTTAGGCTTAATCTATAATATGAAAGTTGCTCAAACTCTCTCCATCATTCTGCCACATTAACACTTGAAGAGATGTCATGTGGATAATCAAAAATAGTCTTTTCCCTAGCAGATCATTGTCTTTTCATCTTCACTATTTCACCCATTTCACATTTTTAATATCACTCCTTAATAAAATCACAATAAATCAGAAAAACATTTAATGTTCTCATTTTCTCATTTTCACAATCATAGGGTCATCACTTATAAAACTTTAAAAATGCTAATTTATCAAAGAAGAATACAAAGACTACAAAAATTAGAAGCATTCTCAACAGTTAGAAATTGGGTTTTTGGTTTTTAAAATTTGAAAGCTAGATGCTTCTAATATTGGTTGCAGCAGAGAAAGAAACAATGAATTGGGAATTGGCGAATGATGGACAAGAGAAGACGGTTTTGAAACTCCAGCTCACATAGACATTGCATGCGTATTCAATTTATCTCCTCTCATACTTATACTTTTAAGGTTAGAAAATCTCAAATGTCTGCTCCAGTTACAAAGTTTTGTGTGAATCATATTTGCTTGCTCACAATCGTCAATATAACTTTTATTCTTTTTTTGTATGTTTATGTTAAAATGAGAATCACACACATTGTGTTTGATCGATTTATTGAGTAGTAAATCATATTTTTTATGCACAGGCCATCATCGCCTCTCTCTCATGCTGTTTGATATGCTCAAATTTACCCTAGAGCTACTCTCTCAAATTAAGAGATCACTGCAGTACTTAGGGGTCGAATTCCACAAGGACTCAAGACTACACAATAAATTATAGAGTTTTTCAATTATGCTAAACAAATTGATTTAAATAAAGAAAAGCAATGCAAAATATTAAATAAAAACTGTTGTAAATTCAATGGATCAAAAAGCTAGGTCTAGAGAATTTCTCAGGAAATTATGAATTATAAATCAATCAATAAATTAGGATTCAAACAATTAAGAACATATCTAGAACTCTAAACACTTTTGTAAAATAAATCAGTTCTCACTGCAAATATTATCTAAATTTAAAACCAGAAAATCCAAATCTCTTTGTAAAATTCTAGGTTAAAAATCAGCAATAAAATCAGGTTTAGATTGTTCACAAAATTATTAAATCAAATCTCTTTGCAAGAAATAATTTTGCTCATCAAAAGGTTTTATCAGGAAAATCAATTATATTCTCATATCAA
>NC_025693.1:26018113-26021368 GCF_000633955.1 Camelina sativa
AAATCAGCAATAAAATCAGGTTTAGATTGTTCACAAAATTATTAAATCAAATCTCTTTGCAAGAAATAATTTTGCTCATCAAAAGGTTTTATCAGGAAAATTAATTATATTCTCATATCAATTTATTTTCCTAAAGTATTAATTCTAGATGGCCAATCAAGGATTAATATGAAGAACAACCTAAGATGAAGATCTAGCAAGATAAAGAATCCTAAATAATCAGATCTAATAATTCATAAAATCCCTGTGAAAAACCCTAAACCTAACAAGCAAACTACTTAGACATAATCAATGAAGAACAAAACATGATTCTGAATAACAAGCAATTGAAATTAAAAGAGTAAGAAGGAGTTTAAGAATTCTTCTATCAAAGCAGTTCAGATCTCTCTCTCCAATAACTCTCAAAAATTTCTCAGGGTTGCAGAAAAATAAAAATCTCTAGAATAAAACTTAAGGGTTTGGAAAACCTAAAAATACTATTTATATGTCCTAAAACACGTCAGGGACTTATGTTGCAAATATGGAAAACTTTGGGGCAGATTTGTAAATTTTCCAAAACTTGGGTCTTGAGTCGGCAGAGATGAGTGTCGATCGATGCCTCCTGTCTTGGTGTCAGTCGATGCTCCTGCTTTCATCCGAAAACAAATTGATTCTTCAAGATTTATGCTCCAAAACATCCAAATTGCTCCATTTTGCTCCTTCCATGCTAAAAACCTGTAAAGACTCAAAAACAATCTAGAAAACAAATCAAAAGACTCTAAAAGACTTCTTATATCATGGTTAAAAACCATAAAAACCATGATATATCACTGTTTCTTTTGATGTTGTTAGTAAGGATCGAGGCGTTACGTTATAGCTTTAGAGGCAGATTCTTGTTGAGATTCATCTATAAATAGGTGACCAGACTTTGATCAAGTTAATTGGTCATATTTCTAAGAAAATGGTATTGCAAATAACATATATATATCTACTAATTTTATGACTTTCAATCATCAGATTTTATTTGAATTTGGCTTGCTTTTGATGTGTCATGTCATATTATTTTAATTTCGTCTTCTCGTAAAAGTATGTTCAATGGCTGCTATGGATAATACCTGCAACATATCATAAGCGAAGGTCATTAAGAAGATTTTCACATACTTATATATGTATTTAGAAATATGAGCTTTTAACAAATAGTTTTGAGATTGTCGTGTTATCATATTTTAATATATATTAACATGTCGATCTAAACATTTTAATAAATATTTCAGGTCATGGTCATGCTTCGTTCTCGTCTTTGGAGTGTTTGTAAATTGTAATTCCTCTTATGAATTTGGACTTGGCTATTACCACTAGAAGCACAACAACAATAGTTAGGTGCTCTCTCATGATTTTCATCACTTTATATAACTCCATGTGAATGAATGAATGTATGTGTTTTTTATGTATTTGTGTATATGTGTGAATAATAGATTGAGATAAAAAACCTCACCATCTGAAACATAGTTGGGGGAAAAATCTGGTCCAAAAAGTCTACAAAGCAACACGATTTCAAACTTTATAATTGATCTCATCGCAAAAAGTCTTGTGGACGTATAACATATTCTACATAACTATTGGATGTTGTTTTTCTTGCTTCAGCTTTCTCAAAAGAATTCGATTCTTATTTGAAGTATTTATTCAAGTATTCATACATGGGTTGAAGGTAATGTCATCATACTTTCTATTTAACATTAAAAAAAAATCATGTTGTATTTATCTTCGATACGTTTCTAGCACTTTTTGTTTTCTTAGTATTTGGCTCTTTGCTGTCATGGGGCCTAGTAACTTCTCGGGTGAACAAAGATATACATAATCAGAGAAGAAACCAAATAATGTAATCTCCAGAATAAGTATTTCCAGTTGCTTTGAAGGAGGAAGAAGTGGGCCTAGAGACTAGAGCTAAACAAGATAGGCAAAAAAAGATATCATGGACATAAGAAGAGGATCGGTTCTTCTTCTTCTTCCAATTTTTATCTCCAGAATCCAAACCCTTAAAGAGTGAGAAAAAGATGTTACCTTTTTAAAATATTTGAGATTGTTTCTTTTGGGTTTGGTAAATATTTGGAAAACGAAATTTGAGGAGCATTCTGATAAACTTTGTAATCACATTGTAACAGCAAGTGACACGTATTTGGCTTAACCAATTAACAGAGATAAGAGACTATATTGCATTCATGACAAAATATAGTTCTAAACTTATGGTGCTGCTTAAATATTATTGTATATAGAGTTATAAACATAGAAAACAATATAATTCACGAATCAAGTACGGTTATGTCTTATTATAGATTTTTGTTTCTTGCTTATTTGTTTAGCAAAAGTAAACATAAGTTTTGATATCTAACAACTTCTTGGCATGAGAATATACATATATATATATATACTAGATTATGACCTGCAGTACACCGTGGGGTAAATTTTTTTCTATTTTTTTATTAATGTATTATTTTAAGACTAATTTTGTTAATGTACTCTTTTGTTAATTTTAGATTATAACTCGCGGCATACTGCACAACAATTTTAGATTATGACTCGATTATGCTCTATGGTATACCGCACCATAATTTTTGTTTAATACAATTTAATTAAATCAGTTTGACTTGACATATTTTATATGATGTTGTTAAAATAGTAAAATAAGAATTTAATCCGTATTGAAATATCATATTAATGATATTTTATTTTTTACTATTATCAATTCAATCATGTAATATCATATAACCCGTCATGTAATATAACTCATTTGTGTTATTTTAAAATTTTAGTATGTTTAAATATTCATAATTTTAAGCTTTTTATCAAGTTTAGATATATCAGTTATAAATTATAATTTTCTTAAAATTCTATAAGTTACTATATACGGTAAATTTACTATATATGTATGTTGAACACACACTTTTTATATTAATTGAGTAATATATTGTAACATCCGCGAACCAGATTTTGTGATTTTGGGAGGAGTGTCGATCGACACCCTAGTGGCATCGATCGACACCACTAATTTCTGGGTTCGACCGGTTTGATTTAATTCGCGATTTTTCGATTGGGATGGTTTGGTTAGTGGTTTAACCGGGTATTTAAAGGGGAAATCGACAAAATAAGGGTTTAGTTTTTGTCCTCTGTCGCCGTTTGTGTTTTTGAGAGAAAAAGGGAGAAAAGTGTGTTCTTGAGATTCCTAAGAGAGATTTAGTGAGATTGCTGGCTATTCTTGAGTTTTCTGTTGCTGGGAAC
>NC_025693.1:26021805-26023319 GCF_000633955.1 Camelina sativa
TGTAACATCCGCGAACCAGATTTTGTGATTTTGGGAGGAGTGTCGATCGACACCCTAGTGGCATCGATCGACACCACTAATTTCTGGGTTCGACCGGTTTGATTTAATTCGCGATTTTTCGATTGGGATGGTTTGGTTAGTGGTTTAACCGGGTATTTAAAGGGGAAATCGACAAAATAAGGGTTTAGTTTTTGTCCTCTGTCGCCGTTTGTGTTTTTGAGAGAAAAAGGGAGAAAAGTGTGTTCTTGAGATTCCTAAGAGAGATTTAGTGAGATTGCTGGCTATTCTTGAGTTTTCTGTTGCTGGGAACAAAAGAGAAGCTTCCTAAGGAGTTGTTCTACTGTTCTTCGACCTTTTCCTTCTGTATTTTGAGGTGAGTGCTTGACCATGGTTGATCTAAGCATGAGATCTCTCTTGTTTTGGCTGTTTCCTTGTCTTTTGTGGTGTTTGCTTGCTTGGGTTCTTTGTTTTCGTGATTCCCAGTGATTTCTGAGGCATTTGGGTGAGTTTAAGACGATTTCGGGGTGGATTGAATCGGAAGTTCGTCGTTCGGATTCGCGCAGATCGTGTCTGCAGAAGAGGCATCGATCGACACCTTGGGTGGAGCATCGGTCGACACTGTTTGTGGAGCATCGGTCGACACTCTCTTGTGGCATCGGTCGACACTGTTTGTGGAGCATCGGTCGACACTCTCTTGTAGCATCGGTCGATACCAGTCTCAACCGAGACTTGTTTTTCCTGGTTTGATGTATTGCTTGTGTTTGTTTGCTTGCTTAGACTTGGGGGTTCTCAAATGCTTGTGTGTATAACCTAGTAGATGGGAGGACGGCCTCACTAAGTATTTATGATAATACTTACGCATCTCAATTGTTGTTTGTGGTGTGCAGGTATGTGACGTGGAATCATGGCGATGAGGAGGAGGATGAACTAGGGTCTCGTTTGTGTGTTGTTGGTCTTTGTTATATTGTTTAGGATGGAACCTTGGCTAGAGATATGATAGGTTGATCGATAGAATGCTTAGGATTGTTATTGTATGGTTGGTATGTTTCCGCTGTGTGTACTGGTTGTTATTGGTTTAATTTAGTAGTATAGGCAGCATAATTGTTTACATTGTATTTAATTGTTAAAAAAAAAAAAAGGGGTCGGGTTGTTTCATTTTGGTATCAGAGCCTTTACGGTTCTAGGATGGTTAGAGCGGTTAGGAATTTAATTGGGTGAATTATTTTCCTTTTGCTTGATGCATGATGTTGTGTGAAGAAATTGATTATGCATAGTTAGTCAATTTGTTTGTGGTATGGAGTCCTAGTATCATCCTCTTCGAGCCTTCAATGAGATTCCACGGTAAGTGATTTTGTGTTGTTAGTTGTGTAGTGTTTTGAGCTTCGGTGCGGGAGGTGCAATTGGCTATTGAAAAGTTGTTGGAAAGTGGTGGATCACGCCGGTATCGGGAAATACCGTTGGCGGTGACTTGTGTAAGTGGATGTATTGCAAATGGAGTTTGTTTGGATTTTTTT
>NC_025693.1:26025720-26082545 GCF_000633955.1 Camelina sativa
TTTCTGAGGCATTTGGGTGAGTTTAAGACGATTTCGGGGTGGATTGAATCGGAAGTTTGTCGTTCGGATTCGCGCAGATCGTGTCTGCAGAAGAGGCATCGATCGGCACCTTGGGTGGAGCATCGGTCGACACTGTTTGTGGAGCATCGGTCGACACTCTCTTGTGGCATCGGTCGACACTGTTTGTGGAGCATCGGTCGACACTCTCTTGTAGCATCGGTCGATACCAGTCTCAACCGAGACTTGTTTTTCCTGGTTTGATGTATTGCTTGTGTTTGTTTGCTTGCTTAGACTTGGGGGTTCTCAAATGCTTGTGTGTATAACCTAGTAGATGGGAGGACGGCCTCACTAAGTATTTATGATAATACTTACGCATCTCAATTGTTGTTTGTGGTGTGCAGGTATGTGACGTGGAATCATGGCGATGAGGAGGAGGATGAACTAGGGTCTCGTTTGTGTGTTGTTGGTCTTTGTTATATTGTTTAGGATGGAACCTTGGCTAGAGATATGATAGGTTGATCGATAGAATGCTTAGGATTGTTATTGTATGGTTGGTATGTTTCCGCTGTGTGTACTGGTTGTTATTGGTTTAATTTAGTAGTATAGGCTGCATAATTGTTTACATTGTATTTAATTGTTAAAAAAAAAAAGAGGTCGGGTTGTTTCATATACGTTCATTTAAAAAAAATTCAAATCACAATATATGCAGGAAAAAATACACATTTTTATTAACTTTATGTATTATATGATGATTCACTACATTTAAATTTTAAAATAAAAAAAAAAGATGATAGGAGAATAATTTTTTTCTTTAATATGAAATAAATATTCTAAATATCTATATTAATTATAGAATATTATATATATGGATATTTAAAATATTTTAATTTTGTTTGGTTATAAGGAAAGTAGAGAAAATTAACTAAACTTGTTTGTATATGAATATAAGCATTCAATGGCATTAAATGCAAAAACTTTCCAAAACAGATTTTTGAGCAAAAACTGCTGCAAAAATACTATTATACTAGGTGATATCCCGTGCTACAACACGAGATTATATATTTTGTTAGTTATTTTTTTGTAATTTTTAATTCTATAATATAGTGTTTTATTTTGACTTATTTTCTTTGTTTATATAGTGTTTATTTGTATATTTGGGGTTATACAGTAAATTGGAAATCCTAATAGAGTAAGTAGGTTGTAGAATGTATATTTTCATGGAAACAGACACACTGTAATATTGGATAGTAGTTTTGTAAGAGAATAGACACTCCGCAATATCATATAGTAGTTTTGTAGAGGATAGACACACCGCACTATCGGATAGTAGTTTTATAAGAGGATGAGTTTTTTTATTTTATTTTGGTTTGTCGTCAAAAAAGAAAAAGTTGTTTGTTAAATTTTAGTGTGAGATATTTCAATGGTTAGGAAACCATTGTATTTATAGTGAGATTATTTAGGTTAACATTTAGAAGTTAATATTTAATATATCAAATCTCAGCAAAATTATAAAAAACCAATTTAATTTATAGTTTGATAAAAATACATGTTTTAACGGGTTTAACTCAAACTTTTTTTTATATTTTACAAATTTTAAGAGTAAAAATATTAATATTACTTAAATATTTTATAGAATTAAATATATTATAATATTTTAAACTTTCGACAGAGTTTAAATATTTATAATAATTCTATAAAAATTTAAATAATTATAATATCTTAAACTTTTTAAGAAAATGTAAATATATTATAATTTTTTACTTTTAAAAAGTTTAAATATGCTCAAATATAGAACCAAATTAAACTGTTAATTTTGGATACCTGATAAATCAAGCTTTCTGCTCATTTGTACTCAAAACATATTAGTTGTATATTTATAGTGATTATGAACCATATTCCAAAATATTTAGTCGATGTGGAATATGCAATACATATTTTCTGTAAATTAGTTTACAACTTTATATATATATAATTTCTGCGTTATTTATTCTTTCCATCTTTACTAATCATAATTAATTACTATAATTTCGTTAAGGAAATATTAAAAAATCTAAATTAAATGATGATTTATTTTTATTTAATTGTATTAAGTTGATTTATTGTTTACTTTCCGTAAATATCTCACAATATAAAAGCAAATCAAATAAGTTTACATATATATACAATTTCGTATTTAATATATTGATTATTTTGGAAGCAACAAAGTCACAATTATAGGGATCATTAATATTCGTAATAATTATATGGATTAAATATGGTAGTAGTTAATATTTGATACTAGGGAGGTACCCGCGCTTTAAGCACGGTAATAAGATTTTAACAACAACAGTTTTGTTACTTCATGATATGTTATTTTTCTGATTTAACATATAATAATTGACAAATTTAAACATAGTATTTTTCTTCTGAAAAAGTTTAAAATGTTTTATTGGATTGTTAAGTACTTTTTGTGTTTGCATATATACATAAAGGTTTCTCAGTAAGGGCCCGTCTCAGGACCCTTCTCTTACAATTTCTCACTTAATTGATAGTCGGACAAATTCATGGCGACTGGATGTGCTCACTGAGCATTTTGATCCTGGAGATGTAGCGTTAATAGGAGCATTACCTTTAGGTAGTGGTCCAAAGAAGGACTCTCTGGGTTGGCATTTTACAAAGAATGGGAGGTATACGGTGAAGTCTGGTTATCATGCGGCACGTATGACGATAACTGGGCCTTTTAAGGCACATGGGGACGGGCCGGAGATTACCTCTCTCCTAGCCAGTGTCTGGAAGGTTAGATGCCCGCCAAAACTCCACCACTTTATGTGGCAAGTGTTGTCTGGGTGCATTCCTGTTTCACGGAACTTACGGCGGCGGGGTATCGCGTGTGATTTGGGCTGCTCCCGGTGTGGTGCGGAGGAGGAAACCGTCAATCATGTTCTGTTTCTTTGTCCACCAGCACGTCAGGTGTGGGCCCTATCTCAGATACCGGTAGGCTCACATTGTTTTCCGGTGGGCTCTGTTTACGCTAATATGGATCATTTCTTGGACCCTAAAAGCCAGGGATCCCATGTGTCTGCCTACCCGTGGATTCTCTGGTATTTATGGAAAGCGCGTAATGCAAAGGTTTTTGAAAATATTACGGAAAGACCGGAGGAGGTGATTCGGATAGCTGAAGGAGAGGCTTTATCCTGGCAGCAGGCTCAGGAGGAGGGTGATGATGCGGATTCGATTGGCCAGCCATTGGTTGTTGAGCCTAGTTTTCGGAGGACACCCTTTTCTCTTCCAATGGTTTTTACAGGCGTTCGTTGTTTCGTCGATGGCTCTTGGAAGTCAGGTGACCGTTTTGCAGGAGCTGGCTGGGTTTGTACCAAGCCGCAGGATCCGATGCCAAGTATGGGAGCTACTAACTTTCGAAGGAGTCTCTCCCCCCTACACGCTGAAGTCGAGGCTTTCATTTGGGCAATGCGCTGCATGATCGGACATGATTACCATGACGTGGCGTTTTACTCAGACTGCGCTGACTTGGTGAAGATGGTGTCTTCGCCAAAAGACTGGCCGGCGTTCTCCACTTATCTTGAGGACATCACGATGGACAGGGAGGAATTTTATTCTTTTTCCTTATCTTTTATTCCAAGGACTGCAAATGTAAAAGCGGATCTCTTGGCACGCTGTGCGCGCACATCTCCGCATAATGTTCTGTATGTAAACAATTTCCCTCCGCATTGGCTCATCTGAGCTAATCTTTTGTTGACAAAAAAAAAAAAATAAATAAATAAAGATAAATAATACTCTCAATGTGAAATATTAATTGAGTCTTTTAAATAAACAACTAAACTTTAGTAAACAGATATTGAAATTCAATAAGTAAATTCAAAATTTTTAAAAGCGCAAGCAATTTCTAATAGTTCAATATTATAATGTATTATCTCAATTACAAAATAAAGATGAGAGTAATGCAAAGTTGGATTTCAAGTAGCGGTTAATACAAACATACTAAATTTTATAGACATTCAAAATGAGTAAAAATAAACGGCCAACATCCCATTCTTTACATTTGAGTGTCTGAGCTTTCACCTTGTTGCTTCATCACATGGTTTATGTAATAACGTCCAGCAAATTCAGACCTGTAAATATATAAAATGTTTTAAGAAATTTTACTTTAACATCATACAAAACTTGTTTTAATATACATAATTACATCTTACATAGTCTGGTGATGCTCCAGTCCTTCAAACTCTGGTTTTATGAAGATCTTCGAAGAGGCCAAAGTGTTTTCAAGACACGGTGCACCTACAGACATTTATAATTTAAAGTGAATATATTGGTTACCTTATGATGATTATATCAGAACTAATTTATGTTACATACCTTCATATTCTCCCACCCTCATAAACCGCATTACACATAACACAGGTTCGGATTTGTATATGAGATGGCACCCGCTTGATTGCCATACGGTCATGAATTGAGAAGCGTAGTTGTCTTTGAGACGACACTTCACAGTCTCACACCTACATGTTTATCAAATAAATAAAAATCTTAACAGAGACAACTCTAAAACGTAACTGTCTTTAAGGTAGAGTAAATATCTTTTTACTTGCCATTCAACAACATGAGAACAACTTTATTAATATCAATGACACTCGCAGACTTTCTTCTATCTTCCACATCCATTATACACGCACAAACATCTAATTTGGGAAAAAGACAGAATTTAGGTTTCCAAAATGTTGCTAATCTATTTTTGGTAAAGTTTAAGTCGTACTTTTCTATGAGAAGGACCAATACACAAAGTTTCATAAATCCTAAAAAGAATCTAGTTTTTCGAATACAAAGATACCAATTAACTATATTGACGGATTGTACCAAAATAATATAAAATCAATTAAAGAAATACTTACCGAAAGAGATGGGATGATATATTCTTCCACGATATATGTCATCCAAATCCTCGAACCGAAAGTAATTCTTAGGACTCAATGATTCGAGCAGCGTCATATTGGTATCATCCGTAAATTTAATCTGATAAGGATGATGAGTATTCCTCTCCTCCATGGTTGGATTGATCACTTTGAAATTTCTAATATTGTACCACTCACCATCGTCGATATATTTCGGGAGTTTAGCGAGTGTATCGGGTAAATAAAGAGCTTCAATTTTGTCACCTTCACAGTTTAACAACAATTTTGTAAGAAGTCTTATATACAATAACTGTTAGAACTTGAAATTTAAGTAAAAATCATTCAACTAACAACCCTAACTTTTACATCCACAAGAAGCAGAACTCGTTTTGTAAAGAACTCTCTGACTCTCCAAGAATGTAAGACCTTGGCATTGATACACCAATTAGTTCTTCCGGGTAGCAGATCAGCAATATAATCGAACCTCATGATTTTCTCAAATTAGGTTTTTACTTGAATCTTCTCTTTTATCGAAAACAAAAAGGGGATTTTTGATTTGTAAGAATACAAAGAGTCACGACTAAACGTTGCGTCTTAATCTTTTTAGTTTCTCACATTTAGTCTGATTATTAAAAATTCTAATATTATATAAATAAATACAGTTTTAATATAAGGTTTTTCACACTTGCATGTACAAAATACAATTTATGTTAACATATTGAAGATGTTTTCACGTTTTCATTTTTAAAAACTTAACACTTAGATATTGATATGAAAAAAGTAATATTATTAAGGGGAAAAAACTGAAAATCTGATGACAATTGTATGAGCTTTGCAAACTCGATCACACTTCATAATATCTCGCAAACTCCTATCCAACGTTTCAAAACAAAATATGTTCATCATTGGAGACTCATCCCATATAATGAGCTTTGCTTCTCTAATCAACTCGGCAATATAGGATTGACCATCTATCGAACACGTTGTATATTCGTCCACATTGATGGATATACCAAATCTAGAATGAGCTGTCCTACCACCTTTCATAAGTAAAGCAGGTATACCATTTGATGCAACATTAAGAACAATATCACCCCTAGATCGTATATCAGCGCCAAGAATACTTCACAAGAATGTTTTTCCAGTGCCACCAAATCCATGAACAAAAAATATGCCTCTATTGTTTCAATTCACATCAATAATATCTAGGAAGACACTTTTTTGCTCATCGGTTGATATACGTAACAACCTGTCGTGATCCTCTCTTTGGTCAGCACGTTTATAGTTCCTCTCATCTATGAGAAGCCTATTCTCATTATTGTTCATCATAGATTGGTCTAGTTTAGGATTCACAATAGTTGACAGAGAGCTTCCATTAGACCGCATAATCATTTCAATCTCAGCTAAATATAAGTTTGTTATCTGATCATGACTTAACATTAGACCTGCATTATAGAGTATTTTGATTTTAGTTGACATATTTATGATCAGAATAATAATCGTAAACGTCTGTGTACACCAATATATCATAAAATTTTCTTATATATATTTATATAAAATAACTATATATGTACTTTGATTGTTCGTACGATTCCTTTGCAAATACAAAATATCTTTGCATAATATATTTTTTGTAGCGACCCAGAGATCGAGAGGCACTGAAATACCTTTTGAAAGCAATAGTATGACAAACAACTTCCTTAAAAACGGCCCAAAACATCATGTACTTTCCTCTTTTATAGCTAAAATATATTCTTTGTCGTCATCCAATAATCCCAATGCAAAGCAGGCATCTTTAAATTCCTTGTACACATCTTTACCAACTGACGAATATGATCAGTTTGTGATCTAAGCTCATAATTATTTCCGTTATTCGCAACCATGGAATCTTTTATATGATCCCAAGTATTGAATCACCCAACATTGGTTACTTTTCCAATGACGTAAACTCATATCAAAATAGTACATAGTACATTAGAAGTTAATTACAGGAGATTTTAAAATATGGAGCAAATGTAACCTACCGACCAAGTAATCATCACAATAAGATTTTTCCATTCGTATTTTGAAGGATTCAAACGTGAAACACGATCAGTTAGAGAATACATGACCATATTATAACCTGCACTAAACGAAACCAGTAATTATAATCAAATTTAGATTTTAAAACGCATTGAATGAAGAATTTTTTAAGAACCTTGGAAAATATTTGAGATTTGTAATCAATCATAAGCTCTGACCGACGTCTATATATATAACCTAAGAGATTGCTATATATTCCTAAATATATAAAATTATTTAATAATATAAAATTTGTGTATTTATAATAATAGATATGTGTAAATATATAACATATATATCTCTTCTATATGTTAATTTACTGATTTAAACAATACTTACTTACATCCTAATCTATCGATTATATAAAATCTAAATAAAAGACTAACCAAAATATATTTATTTCCATCTTTATCACTTTAAGTTTATAATAAATACAAATAATCATCCATTTAAAGTAATTATATATAACATATTTATATATATATTTTCTGAGATATGATAATTTTATTTTTCAACAATAGTTATTTCCATCTTTATCATTTCAAATTTGTAAATTTTATTTGAATCGTAAATTTTATCCTTTGCCAGTATGATTTTTACAAATAAAGGTATATAACAGTTATTTGAGTTGTCTAATATGTATATGTAACTGACCAAACTATATTAGTTATGATCTTTAGATTTAATTGGGCGTCTGGTGCTTGTTGAAAGCTCCGGATACCTTTCGGCTAACAACGTGCACACTAAACTTTTTTTCGAAATAAAAAACAAAGAGTAAGCTCCGGATACCTTTCGGCTAACAACGTGCACATGCACACTGAACTTTCTTACATATATTTATCGTCTTAAATTTACCAAATTTCAAAAATTTGAAGTTATATACACGATTATTTCGTCATTCATTTATGTATAATTTATTAATCTATTATAGAATAAATTAGAACTTTTTCAGAAACCTTTATAAATAAATATTTTCATAAATCCAAGCTTTATTAAAAATTTAAGATTCTATTATACAAAAGTCATAAAATAAATAATTCTATTGTTAATAAATTAAATAACCTTTAATGTTACAATTAAAAAATTAGATTAAATTAAAGAAACAAATATTATAGGTATATTGTAGGGTGAAAAAATTGTCTTCTCTTTGATCTTGGCTTCCACATCATGTCTTTGTGATACCAAACAGATGGACTTGAAATTTCAGCATAAGCGATTTTTTTGGCTTGAAGAGCTTGTGTATTGAATATAATCCAATCTGAGAATATAGTTGTTCTAGTCGTTGAAGGAATCATAACATCATCCTCAGGACCATCCTCATTGTAGTATTCTTTAGGTTTAACCTGTTCAATATTTTTTTTATAAAGAAAAGTAATAATTAAAACATAGAATTATTATCAATTCTCATATAACATGATTATTTAAATAATCTACATGAAATTTAAGCTAAAGATAAAAATTAAACAATTTCGTTTCTATATTCCCAAAAATATACATGGTTATTAACGATCAAAGTTATCCTGCAAATATGGCAATCCAAGTGTAATCAACTTATGAAAAAGAAATTATATATAATATAAATAATTTAACACGTTAATCATTCCAATTATATAAAATAATACCTGATATTTATTAGAAACAAATTTATTTATCGATATTATCTATTACATTAACAGGAAAATAAAAGAATAATAAGATCCATATGCAATATATTTTTTAAAAAAGATGGAAGATAAATATAAGAATATATTATAAATATTCGATTGAAGAAGTTTTTTTTTTGAACGTTATTATAATTTTGAGAACATAATAAAAGAATTAAATTTATAACCTCATCAAAAAGCATATTTATTATATCTTTTTTGAAAGGTGAACCAACAACAACTAAAGCTTTATGATTTATGGATTTGCTTTCCAAGAAACCACTATACAAACAAAAAAATAAAAAGAATGAGTCAATTAATCATAAAACAGAAAATCGGAATACAAATAAAAAATGTTGGGAAGATGATTAAATAATTAAACGTAAAACCTCAACAAAAAAGCACAATATTATAGCTTTTTTGTAATGTGAACCAACAACAACCAAAGCTTTATGATTTATTTATCTTGCTTTCCAAGAAACCACTATACGAACATGAAAATAAAAAGAATCAGTCGATTAATCATAAAAATAGAAATTCGGAATACAAATAAATTTTTTTGTGAATATGATTAAAGAATTAAACGTAAAACCTCAACAAAAAGCACAATATTATACATTTTTGTAAGGTGAACCAACAACAACCAAAGCTTTATGATTTTTGGATCTTGCTTTCCAAGAAACCACTATATGAACAGAAAAATAAATAGGATCAATCGATAATCATAAAAAACAGCAAGATCGGAATACAAATATAAATTTGAGAACATGATGAAAGAATTATTGAAATTGATAAAAATATAAATTCAATAGAAGAGAGTTTTTTTTTAGAACATGATTAAAGAATTAAACGTAAAACCTCAACCAAAAAAGCACAATATTATACCTTTTTGTAAGGTGAACCAACAACAACCAAAGCGTTATGATTATTGGATCTTGCTTTCTAAGAAACCACTATATGAACAGGAAAATAAATAGGATCAGTCGATGAATCATAAAAAAATCAAGATCGGAATACAAATATAAATTTGAGAACATGATTAAAGAATTATTGAAATTGATAAAACTATAAATTCAAGAGAAGAGAGTTTTTTTTTTTTTTTCTTTGTTGAGTTATGGTGAAAGCAATCGATTGTATTTATAGTTGTGAATGACCTATATTTTTAGGGTTTCCAGTGAGGAGGTGTATTTTCTATGGGTTTTTTTTTTCCTGCAGAAGCTCATTAATCTATAAACAATCTAAGCCCATTAATTATCTCAAATCTGTAGAATTTATAGTATAAAACAGAACTATAGTTGTAAAAGGATGTTTTCCAGGAAATTTAGGGATTAATTTAGCAAATTCTATTTGTGCAATTAACTTTTTATGCAATTAGATTATTTCTAATCTGATTTTTGATTTTTTTTAGTGCGAAAAATAGGTAATTTTACGTCCAGGGGCAAAATATTTCAACGTGAAGGGCAATTTCATTAATGGTATAATGGTAAAATTTTGCTGAGATTGAATGTGGGACGTTTTCACTTCTCATTTAATATAATTGATTACTGAAGCTATTAAATACTCGGATGCCAGTTTCTTTATTTATAGGGATTATACCTCTGTTTGGTTGTGTGTTTAACTATTCTTGAATCAAATAATATACAGGATCCGAAAATTATTAATCTGGAGTACAAACAGAACCACATATTTTTTCTTCTATTTTCGGGTCAGAGAGGATCCGCGTCCCGACCTGGTCGTAAATAAGTGATCGACCCAAGGGTATAATCGTCTTTTAAGGAATTCGAAACTATAGGTTAATTTAATTAAATTAGGTGATTCTCTAATCATTTTTAATGAAAAACCTACCAAAACAAAGTCGGTCCAATTTGAGTGTATGGGAGTACTCTTGCTTTAATAGTATAGATATATATATATATATATATATATATATATATATATATTATCATGCATATGTAAAGAAATAATTTTATTATAATTTGGTAGAAGAATATAATGGTGGAAGGCAAGAAACAAAACCCTTCCAGAAACTAAGTCGGCATGAGAATCTACACGTTAACAATCTAAGCATTTTAAAACAATTAAAATGACACTAAAACACCTTATATATGTAATTCAAAGCATTGTCATTAAACTTCTCAAAACATTGTAGTTAAACTTCTCAACAAAAGACTATAATCTAAACATTAAAAACATGAATTTTCGAAAAAAACATATATTGAAAAAACCCACAACATAGCGCAGGTATTTACCTAGTAAATAAGAAAAGATGGGATGTGCTCTGTTCTTCTATGCTCTGACTCTATACTACGCTTCTATGTCTGAACTGAATTAAAGAGGAGGAAGTGGTCTAATGGCACCCACCCCTATTCTGCTCATTACTAGTGCTAGTGATTATGAATAAACAAAATAGTCTTAACCCTGGTTTTTTGTTTTTGATAATCGTTAATTGAATTCTCAGCTTCTTTTATATGATTATTAATATGAGAGTTACAAAAGATGTGATAGAATATGAAATTTACTAAAATATGTAAGAAGATGCACCAAAAAAATACATTTATTAGTTGTTTTGAGTATTAATTTTTAGTTAATATAACTATAAATATATGATAGGAATTTCAACCTAATCAAATTAATATGAGAGTTACAAAATATGTTATAGAATATGAAATTTAATAAAATATGTGAGAAGGTTCATAAATCAATACATTTATTATTTTTTCAAATATAAATGGTTACTATGACTAATAATATATGATAGGAATTTCAAGCAAAACAAATTATAATTATATATATATCTATTGATTTCTTTCTTTAAAAGAGATATACTACAGTTATATCTCTCTAAATATTTATATTCAAATATATATATATAAATTTAAATATACTTTAGTTTGTTTTAGTTAGAATCAAATTGAAAAATAATGTAATAATCATATTATGTTAATTATTTCTATTAAATTTATGAAATAAAAGAGAAAATCATTATTTTGGACAATATGCTACATAAATTAAAAAAAAAAATTGAACATCTTATAATGAAATTGAAAAATAATGTAATAATCATATCATGTTAATTATTTCTATTAAAGTTAAGAAATAAAAGAGAAAATCATTATTTTGGAGAATATGCTACATAAAATAAAGAATAAATTGAACATATATATAGGATAGACTGGTAGGGTAAAGTATGTGGTATACATGAACTTTAATACATGAACTTATAATGTATAATATCAAATTATATTTTATCTTAAATATAAATATAAATAATATAAAGAATGTCATACAAAGTCAGTTGAAAAAATATACTTAAAACATTAAAAAAGACAATAATACATGTCACCAAAAAAAAAAGTGAAATAGCAACTTTTTAGAGCTTGTAAAAAGAAAACCTTACTTTATTACATAAATTGTGACATTATATATAGGATAGACTGGTAAACAAGCCAACGATAACTAAACTTTGTCATCATTAATTACAACGAGATAAATGAATACTACTCCGTCAACACAAGAACAAGAACGTGGGAAGAAGCTTTCTCCATTTAATGAACTGTCGGCAATATTCCATCCTCCACAACCAAAAACGCAAAGTGTTGATGACTCCACTGGCGAATGCTCTTTCAAATCTGATACGTTTTCAGGAGTGTCGTCGATCAATACCGGTTTACTAGAAGAGGTGGTAAAGGAAGGAATGAAAGAAAGAAAATATTAACAGTTGATCTCAAAACCCCTATCTAATGGACTGATTTAATAATTTGTGTATTTAACTTTTCCATATATATATATATAATATTGCCCACCATTGTAATTTTAATTTTTTAAAAATAAGAATAAAGATGTGATTGTCTCTATCGTTAAAATCTGCATCTTAAAACAAAATTTATTTATTTGAGTTGATTGGCTTAATTAACAACAAATCTCCTATATATATTTCACCAAAGTTCAAACCCTTAGTTAGAGTTTAACATTATACATCAATAGTATCGATTGTTTTGAATACAATAAATATTTGTGTTTACATGTGGAGAAAAAAAAAACTCATATTTATTAAGCATAAAACCTCATTGATCAGTTTTCATAAAAAAATATTGTCATGTTCATAGGAAAAAATGGAAAATTTAGCGTTTGGTTTTAGAGTTGCATTCTGTGGACAATTGAAGGTCTACTTAACCTGCATGTGAATCGAGTAGCTAGCATCATTCGACGATGTGGCTATGTATGCAATCAATAATTCCAAGGATTCCACAGATACAGAAAGTCATAGTCCTCGCTCGTCATCACATTCCCGGATGTTGAATCGTCTTGACCTTGAAGAGGAGGAATCGGTGTACTTTGCTCTTGCTGTTGCTGCTGAGTATCGACACCATCTTCTTCTTCTTCTTCTTCATTACTGAATAATGCATCAACGTCAAAGAACCTGTCCTCGTCAGACATATCAAATAAGTCTTCTTCGGTGCTGTTGTCGTTGCTCAAGCGAGTCATGGCCATCTTGGATCTTGAATCTTGATCACCTTGCGGAGGAGGAGGAGGAGGAGGCAGACTCAGCTCTTCTTCTTGATGTTTAGTAGCGCCAACATTTTCTTCCTCTAGCGTCGTCGTCGTCATGCGAAACTGTTGTTGTTGATAAGCAAAATCATAATAAGGCTGCAGTTGGTGACCTTGAGGAGGAGGAGGAGGTGGGAGAATCGGTGCACTTTGCTCTTGCTGTTGCTTCTCAGTTACGACACCATGTTCTTCCTCATAGTTTAATAATTCATTGATGGGGTTAAAGAACCCGTCTTCTTGGCTCATCACCATCCCGGATCTTGAATCTTGACCTTGCGGAGGAGGAGGAGGAGCAAGCTGTTGTTGAACGCCAACATTTTCTTCCTCTAGCGTTCTTATAAGTTGCTGATACGCATAATCATAAGAAGGCTGCAGTTGGTGTGAATCTGGCGGGGCTGCCCAAAACTGCCTTTGATGCATCCGGTAAGAATCTAGCGGGCCTGGCCAAAACTGCTGCTGCTGTTGTTGATACGCCAAATCATGAGGCTGCGGTTGATAAGAATCCAGCGGGGCTGGCTTAAACAGATGTTGTTGTTGAAACGCAATATCATGGTGAGGCTGCGGTTGATGATACTCGACAGTAGGAGACTGCTGCTGCACAACCCTCTTCTGCTTCTTATTCTCTTCTTCCTCTGCTTTCTTCTTATTTATTGCTTGTGTGCTCCGATAGATCTTGCACATAGAATAGTCCTACGTATACGCACCAACCAAAAGAAAACTCACAATAAAAAAAAAAAAAATAAAAAAACTTAATAACTTGGGAATCAAGAAACGCATACATACCTTTACGTCATCATCAGCAGAAGGACACTGATCAATCCAGTATTCATGCATCAACCAACTAGTTTTTTTGCCATGAGGTCGTTTCCCAACGTAGTAATCTAGTGCGGTTTTGTAACCAACGAGGCCTTGCCCAGCGTCAATCTTCTTGGAAGCAACAGTTGCGTGCCAGTATCCGCCTTTGGCGTCACGTTTCTGCCTTTTGCCATCTTTACCCATCTTGTTCCTCTTGGATATAAAGTACCATTCTGTATCATTAGCCTTCTTGAATTTTTCTACGTACATATATCAAAAACATACATAAGTAAACGTTTGCCCAAAGAGAAAGAAGAGATAAAGTTGATAAAAATAACAAGTAATTAATTTGTTCTACAAGGAGACGACAAACCTGAAAGTTCATCAGGATTGGACTCGTAGATGTTCACGACATGTATAGAAAGGGTGTCCAATAATTCTCTGTTTCCGCCCAAGTAGTCTTGTTTCCGTCCAAGTAACGAGATGACCTCCAAGTCCTTTGGTCTATAGTTGACACCTGGAGGAAAGCAAGGTCTCGTCGAAGGAGAAGAAGACAAACTATGATCAGCTGAAGAAGAAGGAATCCCTGACGGTTCCGGTTCCGGTTCTGGCAAGGATCTTTCTTTACGCTTGTTTCTTCCAGGCATCGACATCATCTGAGTAACCTTAGACAATCAGATAGCAAAGTATCAAAGTACGTAATATGATTTGTAAGAGCTTCAACGTAGGTTCATGATATATGCATGTATCTTTTATTTATATGAATTGTAATAAGCCGGTGGCCGCCATATATATATATACAGTATATGAATTTTATCAAAATTTTGTAAAGATATACAATATGTATTTGGATTCGAAATAGATTAGATTTAGATATTTTTCGAGACTTATTTGATATTATCTTTGTTCATCAATATATATTTTAAACTTCTACATATCTTTGTTATTCAAAAATAAGAGAAAAATAAAAAAAGAATTGACCGATGCTAGGACATTTGTGGAAAGCTAAGGTTTGCGTTGAGATGTGTCTCATTCTTAATTAGTTGATTTCTTCTGTGTGAGCCTTCACCCTAGCTAGGTTGGATTGAGAGATTGGTATCAAGTTCATAAATTTTTCGTTGATGACAAAAAGCATCAGATAAGTAATTATTTACTTATTTACTCAGAACTCAGATAAGTAATTAATCCACTTCGCCATTCTTGCTGGTTACAATCCAGAGTACTCGAACAGAACAGCTCATACTCTCTCAGTCTCTCTGCAGATCTGTGTTTATGATATCCAGATATATTGTGATAACTCCTCACTAGATTTAGATAATGCTCAATCTATATAATCTCTATCTACTTCCTTCTCTTAGTCCTTATCTCGTTACTATTCTAGCTCTATCTCATACGCATATCTGCTTGTATAAATATCAGACTACCTCTACATGAATAAAGCAACCTTTCTACAAACTATTTCATGGTATCAGAGCAATCTCAATTCTACTAAATTTTTTTCTTCTACAAAACACTTTCTCTCTTGCTTTAACATCATGTCTACTGACAATAGCACCATCATCCCCACCGATGGTACTGCTCCTCCAGTTACTAATCCTCCTCAAACTACTACTACTACTGCCACACCCGTTCTTATGGAGTCCTCCTCATACTACCTTCATCCATCTGACAATCCTGGTGCACTAATCACCTCGGTAATGCTTCATGGTGACAATTATTCTGAATGGGCAACAGAACTTTCAAACTCGCTGCAGGCTAAACAAAAACTCGGTTTCATTCATGGAACCGTGGTTAAACCTGCAACGGATCCAGAACTTTCTCGCTGGTTAGCCACAAATTCAATGATTGTCGGATGGATTCGTACATCCATAGATCCTAAAATTCGTTCTACAGTCACGTTTGTTCCCGATGCACACAAACTTTAGGATAATATCCTCCGCCGCTTCTCTGTTAAAAGTGGTGTTCGTATTCATCAACTCTGTGATGAAATCAGTAACTGCCGTCAAGACGGTCAATCTGTTCTTGAATTTTATGGCCGTCTATCTAAACTTTGGGAAGACCTTGACAACCTGCAGACTTCTCGTTCCTGCTCATGTGACGCTTCTGCAGACATTGAAAAAGAACGAGCAGACATCCGGATTCATCAATTTCTCCTCGGTCTTGATGAATCACGTTTCCGCAACATACGTTCTAAACTCATTGATGAAGATCCCCTGCCGGATATGGCTAACGTCTACTCTCGTGTTATTCGCGAAGAACAACTCATCCATTCAGCCCGATCCAAGGAACTTAAACCCGATGCTGTTGGTTTCTCTGTGAAGAGTGATTCCAAAGACGATCCTACGTCTCTTGTTGTAGCTGCTGCGGTTCGCTCACGTGACCCTAATCGTTTCTGTACCCATTGCTCTCGCAAGGGCCATGACAATACAGAGTGCTTCCTCCTTCACGGTTACCCTGATTGGTGGTATGATCAACAACGCTCCACGCCTCAACCTGGTACTGTCTCTACTCAGCGTGGTCGTGGGGGTCGTTTTTCTGGTTCAGGATCTCGTGGTAGAGGTCGAAGCAATCCGGCTCGCGCTAACTTCTCCAACACGTCAGCACCCGCTACAACTTGGAGCACTGATCAGATAACACAACTACTTCAGCTGCTTCAAACACCTCGTACTACGCTCTCTTCCGAAAAATTGTCCGGTAAAGCACAATTTTATGATATCATTATAGACACAGGCGCCTCTCACCACATGACAGGCAATCTTGCCCTGTTGACCGATGTCATCGACATTCTTCCATCTGCCGTAGTGTTCCCTGATGGGAAACTCTCTCGTGCAGTCAAACGCGGAAAGCTTACATTGAGCCGCGATTACTACTTACTTGACGTTCTCTATGTTCCCGGCTTTAACTGCACATTGATTTCTGTCTCTCGTCTGTTAAAGCAAACTGGCTGTATTGCAATATTTACTGATACTTTGTGTGTCTTGCAGGACCGTTTTACGAGGATCCTGATTGGGGCAGGTGAAGAACGTGAGGGGGTTTATTATTTTACGGGAGTCTCTGCTGCACGAGTACATCGGACTGACACTGCAAAAGCTTCAGCATCGGACCTTTGGCACCGTCGTCTTGGACATCCCTCTTTTCGTCTTTTATCTACATTACCGGTTTTAGACAAGTTGTCTTTTGATTCTACTCAATCTACTTCTTGTGAGATTTGTTTTCGCGCCAAACAAACGCGTGGTGTTTTTCCTGAGAGTTCTAATAAAGCTTCTGAACCGTTTTCTCTAATTCATTGTGATGTTTGGGGGCCATATCGACACCCTTCTTCTTGTGGTGCACAATATTTTCTTACTGTTGTTGATGACTACTCTCGAGCAGTTTGGATCTATCTAATGCTAGAAAAGTCTGAAGTAGCAAATCTTATTCAACAATTTTTTGCACTTAGTGAAAAACAGTTTGGCAAACCAGTCAAGAAAATCCGAACTGATAATGGTTCTGAATTCATGGTTCTCAAGTCCTATTTCAAGAAGATTGGTGTTGAACATCAAACATCCTGCGTGGATACTCCACAACAGAATGGACGAGTAGAACGTAAACATCGCCATCTACTCAACGTCGCTCGTGCCTGCCTTTTCCAAGCTCGTCTACCAGTTTCTTTCTGGGGAGAAAGTGTCCTCACGGCTGCTCACCTCATCAACTACACTCCTACACAAGTCTTAGATGGAAAGTCACCTTATGAAGTTCTCTTTCAGAAGAAACCCGACTATGACCACTCGCGTGTCTTTGGTTGTCTGTGCTACGCTCATCGACGCTCCCGTGATAAAGACAAATTTGGAGATCGAAGTCGTCGCTGCATCTTTGTCGGTTATCCTTTTGGTAAGAAAGCATGGTTATTGTATGATCTTGATCGTAACGAGTTCTTCTCCAGTCGCGATGTTGCGTTCTCTGAGGATATTTTTCCTGGTGTTGGTAAGGAAGATTACGTTACACCTCCTATGAATCATTATGATGCTGCATTTGATGATTGGCTTGTTCCTGACTCACTTACGCCTCTAGCGATTCAGCCTCTGTCTTCTACACCATCACCACCGCTAAATCCTCCATCACCAACTGTCCTACCTCCGGAATCCTTACATACTACACCCTCACCTGATCAACCACCGGTTGCTGTTCCATCCACTTCTGTTCCGGTGCAACCTTCTCCAACTACACAACCTGTTGTTCTTGACTCTGTTCCTGCCTCTGCTACTCAACAGTGTCCTGTTGTTCCCGATTCTCCACTCTCTCCTGTTGCTATTTCAGCACCGCAACCCTCTACTAACATACCTGTCGACTCTGAAGAACACACTTCTTCTCCTGGACTTCCTGAACTACTTGGCAAAGGTCACCGTCGTAAGTTTCCGTCTATACTGCTGAAAGACTACATCACCGACTCTTCTCCACATAAACCCTCGCACGTTCTCTCTCCTCCTGATCAAGGTTCTCCTACAACGTCCTCAGGTAACACTCCGTATCCCATTGCTAATTTTGTTACTGATGCTGCCTTCTCTGTTTCCCATCGTGCATACATGGCGGCTATCCTCCATTCAGACGAACCAAAATACTACAAGGATGCCGTCAAACACAAAGTCTTGTGTGATGCTATGGCCAAGGAAATTTTTGCTCTTGATGGTCAACGTACGTGGGATGTTACAACACTTCCTCCAGGAAAGAAAGCTATCGGTAACAAATGGATCTTTAAGAACAAGTACCGCTCCGATGGCTCTCTTGAACGTCACAAGGCTCGCCTTGTTGTCCTTGGCAACAATCAAACAGAGGGTGAAGACTTCACCGAAACATTTGCTCCGGTCGTCATGCTAAAGACAGTCCGTTTTCTTCTTCGCCTTGCAGCTTCACACAACTGGAAAGTCCACCAAATGGATGTCCATAATGCGTTCCTACATGGTGATCTTCAAGAAGAAGTCTATATGAAGCTCCCTCAAGGATTTGCGTGCTCTGATCCGACAAAAGTTTGTCGTTTACGCAAGTCTCTCTACGGTCTTCGCCAAGCTCCTCGCTGTTGGTTCGCAAAATTGTCTTCTGCTCTCCTCAAGTTTGGTTTCTCTCAAAAATATGCAGACTACTCTCTGTTCTCTAAAATCCGAGGCAACATTTGTCTGCATATCCTCGTTTATGTGGACGATTTTGTGATTGCGTGCAACGATAAACCCACTCTGCAACAGTTCAAAGCCTACCTTCATGAGTGCTTTCACATGAAGGATCTTGGCCGCTTAAAATACTTTCTTGGTATTGAAGTTGCTCGCAGTTCCTCGGGGTTTTTCTTGTCACAACGCAAGTATGCTCTGGATATAATTGCGGAGACTGGTCTTTTGGGCGCTAAACCTGTTTCTACTCCCATGGAGATTAATCACAAGCTACTAACTGTCAAAGGCTTCCCTGCAAATGCTACACGTTATCGTCGCCTTGTTGGTCGCCTCATTTATCTGACACATACTCGTCCTGAACTAGGTTATGCCATTCACATCCTCTCGCAGTGTATGCAACACCCTCTCCAACCTCATTGGGATGCTGCAGTTCGTGTTGTTTGCTATCTAAAAGGTTGTCCCGGACAAGGCATTTTACTCGGTTCTGATCCTGATCTCACCATCTCTGCTTTCTGCGACTCTGATTGGAATGGTTGTGCTGTCTCTCGTCGCTCTGTTAGCGCCTACATTGTCTTCATTGGGGATTCTCCTATTTCCTGGAAGGCTAAGAAGCAGGACGTCAGCTCTCGCTCTTCTGCTGAAGCAGAATATCGAGCCATGGCATATGCTCTTTGTGAACTCAAATGGTTCCATGAGCTGGCTCTTTCTCTTCGTATTCCTCGAACCACACCTATGCGATTATTCTGTGATAGCAAATCAGCGATTTACATCGCCACCAATCCTGTCTTTCACGAACGTACTAAACATGTGGAATCCGACTGTCATCAGGTTCGAGATGCGGTCGATGCGAAGCTCATCACCTTGGTCCATGTTTCGACACACAACCAACTCGCCGACATTCTTACTAAAGCGTTGCCTAGTCCAGCATTTGAAGCACTACTTTCCAAGTTGGGTATTCGGCATCTCACACTTCCAACTTGAGGGAGGGTATTGTGATAACTCCTCACTAGATTTAGATAATGCTCAATCTATATAATCTCTATCTACTTCCTTCTCTTAGTCCTTATCTCGTTACTATTCTAGCTCTATCTCATACGCATATCTGCTTGTATAAATATCAGACTACCTCTACATGAATAAAGCAACCTTTCTACAAACTATTTCAAGATACATTTAACAGTGAAAATTTTGCTATTTCATATGAATTGCTGTAAATAATCTGAGAGTTAATTTTCAGAGGTTGACATTCGTTTACCAAAATGTGTATCAAAAGCTTTCAGTCGGCAAATTACTGTAATAAGGGATGATAGAGTTTTGCATGCAGCTGCTATTTGTTTTTGCAACGAGTACTGGTGACAACAATATTCTCAGTCAAGCCTAAAAAAGGTTTTCTCATTAGCTTGGTTTACTCTCTATCGGTGTTAGATTCGTGTGCCTTACGCTAATGGATAGTTATTCGCATGTTTTACTCTATGATCGGTGTTTTGTTTCTGCAAAGAGCTAAATGAATCTTTGCAACATCAGACTTAAAAGAACCTGGTCAATACGGATTCAAACATTTAGGCTTTCAGAGGAAAGCAAAATCTCAGGAGAAGAAGAAGCCATCAGTACAGTTTTATATCTATATCTTTAATTATGTGTTAAGTGTAAGTTTTGATATAAGAAGATGTTGAAAAATATTGTGTATTAAATGTGTTATATTAATTAAGACATTTAAAGCAACGAGAATTATGTCTCTGGTACGTTTTGGAGAACATTGCCCATAAAGAAGGAAACAGAGCTATTAACAAACTAGTAAAAAATACACATGGAAATCTTATCTCTGATATTGACCAAAATGCAAAAGTATGAGTAGGCTGAGATGATCAGTTAGTGCAAGCTTTTATCATTCCTTGTGTGTCGAAGCCTTCAAATAAACCATAACTGCTGGAATCCTCATCTCCGTTCAGTGAATGTGGCTTAATGAAATCAGCAAAGAAATCTTCAAAATCCTCTGAGATCACTGGTTCCTGCTCAAAGCTGATCAACTCAGGAAATTTATAAGGAAATGGCTGCGTCTGCGGCTTCTGATGCTCTGCTGGAAGTAAACAGTACTCTGGCTGTTGATGAGCAAGAATCGGTGTACATTGCTCTTGTTGTTGCTGCTGAGTATCGACACTCACACCATGTTGTTCTTCCACATTTTTTAGCCATACATCGATCATGTCAAGTAAACAGTACGGTGGCTGTTGATACACCATATCATGAGGCTGCGATTGGTCCGGTTGATGCAAATCCAGATGTTCAACCGCCTCTTCTTCTTTCTTTAGCTTCTCATTCTCCTCTTCCTGATCTGCTTTCTTCTTCTTTGCTCCCTTTGGAGTCAGATAAATCTTGCACAAAGCATAATCGACCTACACACACCAACCCAAACTGAAAAAAATCCAAACATCACAATGTTAATAGCTTGTAGCCCAAGAAACAAAGACATACCTTCTCGTTATCAACAGAAGAAGACTCAGACGAGTATTCATGCATTAACCAACACGTTTTCACGCCGTTTGGTCGTTCACCAACGTAGTACTCTAGTACTTTCTTGTAGCCGACTATGCCTTTCCCAGCGTTAACCTTCTTAGCAGCTACTGTTGCGTTCCAGTATCCTCCATTGGCACCACGTTTCTGCCTTTTTAGACTTCTGCCTTGCTTGGTTCTCTCCGATATAAAGAACCATTCTTTCTCATTACCCTTCTCGAATTGCTCTGTTTGTAATCACAAAGAGTAAAGAACAGAGCCATTCGCATACAGAAACAATATTTAAGGAAAAGAATCGACGGAGACAAACCTGAAAGCTGTTGTGGATTTGACTCGTAGATGTTCACGTAATGAATGGGAGCACTGAGGAGCCATGAGTTTTTGTTTTTTTGCAAGAAGGGTTTCAGGTAATACAAGATGAGTTCTTCGTCGGTGGGTACAAACTGATAACCTGGCGGGAAATTGAACGGTTTCGTCGACGGAGAAGAGAAGTTATCAACGATCGAAGACGATGAAGAAGGATTGTCGCGGTTCTGTTTTGGTGGCGGTGGTTGCGTTTGCCATTCCGTCGGTTGGGTTTGCCGTTCCGGCGAGGATCTTGCTTTGCACTTGTTTCTTGGTGGAATCGCCATCGGAGCTGGTTCGTTTGAGAGATTTCGAATCTTAATCGTTTTGCACAAGTAACAACATAATGAGCATTTTTTACCTCTATTTATATTAATTCTCACAATGCTCCTATGCGAGGGCAGTGTAGTTTTACTAATCATGATCACTAATATTTTGGATATGTGAATATAATGATTTTTTAATTTATTCAAATCAAATACAGATTAAATTTTACACTTTGTTTCGAAATTGAGATTTGTATAGAAATAGAAATCAAGCTCTGTTTTCTCTCTGTTTTTTTTTTTATCTTTAGCCAAAACCACTTACAAACTGTCAGCAAACCAGTTTAGTTGATTCTCACTCGTGGCTACATCAACAAAGCCCTCGGTTTGATAAGATCTCTATCACTGGTACTCGCTTCGGTTCTTCTCTTTAAGTGTTGCAATCCCAAAGAATGCTCTCAAGTCTCACACCTTCTGCAATTTCTTGGAGGTTGGATGCTTCTTTTCTTTGGTCCCTCCCCAGAGATTTTCGTGTCTTTGTTATATTCTTGTTCCAGGACATAATCACGACCTCTGCCAATCACAAAATAGTGGTCAAATTTTATAAAATCAAGAAACAAATAACTAGGGGGCTACACCTCAAATCATAATGACAATCTGTATATCAAGGTAAACCATTGTCAGACTGTCTGACCCATCTATACAGAGAAACCTGGCTCCACAATTTTAATCACAACCACTGATGGCTCGAGATACTATTGGAAAAACCGACAACATTCACAAGATAGAAAGTTAGACATGATGCACAATAGCATTAATCTATCAGACCCAAAAGTTCCAACACGATAAGCAGCCAAAAAACAACAAGTTGGGATTTCCTCACTACAAGATAACACTAGTGAAATGTATTAGCAATGTGATGATACATGTGGCAATGATTGTCTCATCTCTGTCTCTCTCCCTTTTCCATTTAAGGAATCTTGTGGTGATAATTCTGTAAAAGAAACGGAGTTCATATTGACATCGAATCAGAAAATAGAACAAATTGCAGAAACCAAGAGAGTAAAACATGTGAATAACTATCAATTAGCGTAAGGCACACGAATCTAACGCTGACAGAGTAAAACAAGCTAATGTCAAACCTTTTTAGGCTGAATGAGAACATTGTTGATTGTTATCACCAGTATTCGTTGCAAGAACAAACAGCTCCTGCAAAGTGATGAAATCGAACTCTATCCCTTACAATAATTTTCCGACCGAAAGCTTTTGATACACATTTTGTAAAAGAATGGCAATCTCTGCAAACTCTCAGATTCTTTGTGATCCGAAGAGTTGTTCCTGCAGGAGTTCTCATCAATCCATATGCAATTGCCAATTTTTCACTGTGAAATGTATCTGTAGATCCTAAACACCGATCAGATAGAGTAGGAGCAGTTCTGTTCGAGTCCTCTGGCTTGTAACCAGCTAGAATGGCACGGTGGATTACTTCTCTGAGTTCTGAGTAAATAAGTGCAGACTCTGGATGCATTTTGTCATCAACTACAAATTTGTGAACTTGATCACCAATCTCAATCCAGCTCCAGCCTGGAACTGTCCGTAAATCATGGATTCTTATTAGTTTTCGCATACTAGCAAAACCTTGGGCATCATTCGCTGCAGAATATATGGAAGTCAAAAGCACATAATCCCCTGCATTGAAAGCCTTGAGTTTCACCAACTTCTTCATGGCCACTTCTCCTAATTCCACATTACCATGGATTTTGCAAGATCCAAGTAAGGTTCTCCATAATACAGGATCGTCATGGCAGGAAGACGCGTGTATCATCTCGAGGGCCTTTCCTAGCTGACCTGCTCGTCCATAGAGATCCACCATGCATCCATAGTGTTTAATATTCGGGACCACATGGAACTGTGAACTCATGATTTCAAAATACTCAACTCCTTCGTTAACTAGACCTTGATGACTACAACCTAACAACAACCCAAGGAATGTAATGGCATTGGGTCTAACCCCAGAAGCCACCATCTTTCTAAAAAAAGATATAGCCTCTACGCCATACCCATGAACTCCATACCCAATAATCATTGAGTTCCAGGTCAACACATCTCTCTTGTGCATACCATTAAAAACACCAACAGCATTTTCAAGGCTACCACATTTTGCATACATATCGATAAGAGCATTACTCACAAAGACACTACTCTCACATCGAATGTCACAGGCGATCCTGTGTAGCATAACTCCCATATTCAAAGCACTAACGTGAGCACAAGAAGATAACAAAGCAACTAGCGAGTAAGCGTCGAGGCACACACCTTCATTTACCATTCTCTTGTACATACCCAACGCCTGATGATGTAAACCAGCATGAGAAAAGCAAGAGATCATAGCGTTCCAAGAAACCACGTCTCTCACAGGCATTTCGTCGAACAGTTTGGATGCAATATCAACACTCGCGTTAGCAGAGTAACAACGAACGAGACCAGTGGAAACATTGGCATGAGCATGAAACCCAGATCGAATAATCGAACCGTGAAGCTCCAAACATTTCGGAATCGAGCGAAGCCTCTCACAGGCTTTGAGAGCAAAACTCAAAGTGAAGGTATCGGGGCGTGAAACAGAGGAGTGAAGCATTCGATTGTAGAAGAGAAGCGAATAGAGAGGAGAAGAGGAAATGGAGAAGCCACGGATAAGGGAGTTCCAAGCCGAAGTTGATGGATCAGAAGAATCGAAACGGTCGAAGAGAAGCAGAGCGTAAGACAGAGAACCGGTGACGGAGACGGCGCAGAAGCGGAGGAGATTGTCAAAGATGGAAGGATGATGTTGGAGACCATTGACGATGACATGAGAATGGATCTTGCGGAGCTTGTTCATGCTATTGCAACCTTGTAGCATTCTCACTATCACTTTCGCTTTCTCGCTCATCCTCTTTCTCTCTCTCTATCTCCCGCAAAAACAAAACAAAATATACATTATAACTTTAAAGTTTTAAAATATATATATAAGTTTCAGAATATATATTTATCTATAGTAGCAATCTGAATAAATGCCACCAAAAGTTGTGTTTTTTCTATCGTACTTTTTGGATAATTTTTTTAAAAAAATCTATAGAAACAAAAAGTTGCGATTGTTCATTATAATAGTTTTTTTTTTTGTAAAGTTGTTCAATGTAGAGTTGTGTTTATTTGAATAGTTGTATTTTTTGAAATCTATATATATTTGTCTATTTGAACTGATTTTATTTTTTTACCATGACACAAAATAATATAACATTTAAATCTTTTTTACAGTTTTCTAAAATATTCTCAAGCATTCATTCTTCGAAAACTAAACAAATTAGATTCATAAAAACATTACAATATTCAAAGAGAAAACTCGTGAGAGAGAGAAAGAGAGAGAGAGAAAGTCGCCGTTGTAGTCGCTCCGCCTCTCCGGTTGCATTTCCGGCACCGGAGAGGGCTCTGTCCTTTTAGTTTTCTTCTTCTTAGTAGTTCCCTTTCAGTCTCGCTCTTTGTTTTATCGTCGTCGTCGGTTGGGTGACTCTCGAAGGTGGTTGTTTCGGTGATTCCTCGGCGCGTGAAGCGGAGATCCGTCGGGTGGAGGTTGCTGGTGAAGGCTCAGGTGCGGACGTTGGAGGACAGCGTCGAATCTTGGCCAGATCTGGTGGATCTAGGGAGGCGGACTTCGTTTGCTGTTTTGTCACCGGCGGTTTGTCGGTATCGGAAAGCAGTGAGGGCTGAAGCTTTCTTCAACGAGCTTTAGTGGTCGGATTTAGTTTCTTCTTCAAATCTTACCTCTCATTCCAGCAGCGGCTGCAGCAAGGGGGTGTTGTCGTTTGTTTTGTTTTCAGTCCGACCAAGGTTTGTGTATGTCTCGTAACTTGATGGAAGGGATGTTGCTACTTCGAACTTGCACTGTGAGGTGATGATATGCTAATCTATGCTCCAATCTCTAATCCTTAGATGATTAGCATTCTGGTTATTGTATAGTTAGTTCGTAGAACCATCTATTTCGCTGGTTATTGTAGCTTCATAACTCTTGGACGGGTCAGTCGGATGTATTGTCCGTTTTAGGTTTAAGACCGGAACAGTGAAAGTCGGAGAGACCAAGCTTTTCTGACAATGTGCCTCTGGGTTGAAGCTATTGAGACAAGTTCTACACGTTGATCTTGAGGATCTCATAGCTAGGATTTGATCTGTTTTCAGTTTTGGTTTAGGTCTTCTCTGTGTTAGTATTTGTTTTCGTGTCATTGAGTCATTTTAGGTGGTCTAAGAGATGATTTCACTCCGAATTTTGGTGTGTTATCTATCTCGTTGTGGTTAAAAAATGCAATGGTTATTGATTAGGTAGCGTTGGTTCCGCCTAGTGTTCTAGGGTTGTACTTGATCAACCATTGCATTTGCTTTTGGTCCAATTCTATAGAGGCGAATGTAATGTGCTTTAGAGGCGAATATAATGTGTCTTGGATTTGGTTGTAATATCTTGGTTAATGAAGAGTTGATGTTGAGCCAAAAAAAAAAAAACAAATTAGATTCATTGATAGACTTTTATTCAAATATTCAGTGATAGTAGATTGTCTTTTTTAATAAAACTATTTTTGAGATTTGTACATACTCTTATTTCATAATAATTTAATACTGTATAAGAGATTGTATTTAGTTTACTTGTCTAATTACTCCAATTTCTATTAATTTATTCATTTATTTGTTTTCTAACACCCATTTTAAAAGGGGTTTTATGATTCCACAATTGGTTTTAGTGAAGAAGAGGAATTCAGAAACATTGTCAAGTAGGGGTTTTGGTGATCCATTTACCGTCGCATCTGAAGGACCCAGATCACACTTTTGGTGTCGTTGGATAGATCCTGCTGCAAGGAAGAAGTAGCAACTTTTGGTTCTTTATTACGAGGTAAACTCCACAATTGGTCAAGTTACAAGTTGGTGAAAATTATTGTTTTCTCAATCCAGAAATTAACTAAGTTTCAGAATCAGTTTTCAGTTTCGACTTGAGGTTTTGGTGGAAGAATTCCGGCGTTACCTTAGCACTTCAAGTCAGTTCGACGGTTGTTACAAATAGAAGGGGTGTTAGGGAAGCCACCTGAGCCATCATTTTTACCAGAAAAGGTAACCCTTAGCTTCTGCGTTGGTTGCTTGTCGGTCAAGAATCATCTTCTTCTGTCAAAACCCAGAAACCCTAATCTGTGTTGAACTGTTTTTCTTCTGCTGCAAGTTTCAGATTGTTGCTAGCTGCTTCAGCCTTTCTTTCCAGTTCTTGCCAGCTCAAAGTCAGGTGAGGGTGGTATTTGCGGATATGCAGTAGCCTCTTTCCTTGTATATTCGTTGATAGTTGCTAAGTATAGGCTTGAGAATTGTTTTTGGGTGTTTTATGATTACATGATGAATCATGAAAGTTAGGTTGTTAGTAACTTGAATGTGAGATGTTAATGTTTAAAGATACATGTTAAGGCAAGTTTACAATTTACATAAGCATATGAATGAGAATGAGAATGAGAATGTTAGTGTGGGAGTAGTTGTGCCATGAGAGCCTTTCTCTAAGTGTGTGAGTAGTTGTGCCGCAAGGGCCTTGCTCTGAGTGTGATATTTAAGGTGCATGATCGCATGATAACGAGATATATTTAAGGCAAAGCAGCTGTTTTAGACCATATCATATAGTAAATGTTTTAGCGACATATATTTGAGAGATTAGGCAGGTCTGTTGGGTCTGTACCATGCAATTATTTGGCAAGTCATGAGTCCAAGCCTTCAACTCTGCTAGTTCGTTTACAGTTTTTTTTTTCCTTTTTTTTGTTTTTTATTTACAGGTTTTAGTTTTGGTTTTTGTTTTTTGTACAAAAATTTGAATTAACTTGACTACAAGATATTATAATATTCAAACAAAACTAAAATTTTATACAAGAATATCGAAATTATTTCTTCTCCTTAATCTTTATTTTATTATAATAATATATTATTACCAACTATTTTTGATTAGCAATAATGTCTACCGAGTATTTACTATAATAAAAGTTAGAAAAATTAAATTTTAGATTGTTATTATATTTTTTCCATGTTTTTAATTCTATTTTAGTATTGTAGTAAATATTAATTTTATATAATAAATAAAATTATTTTTTTATGTTTTGTACCACCAAAATTCAAGGACGGGTCCTGTTAGGAGATGCTAAAAAGTCAGCAGAACCAACGAGATAGTGTCGCCATGATTGTTGTGTTGTAGCTGAAAGCCTGAAACCCTAAAGTTAATTAATAAACTAATGAAGGTAAGTCGTTATCATTTTTGGATTAAAGAGTTACCAAGATTCCTGCTTACTCTGTCTATGACAACAACTAAATCAATTTTATTTCAGACAAAAGAAAAAACAAACATAAAAACTAATTTATACGAACATAAGTTGACTTTTTAAAGATAAATGCATGTTTTAAAAAAGAGGAAAAAAAAGATGGCAGTGCTAATTGTGGCGACATTATGAACTTGGGAAAATCAGAAAGAAGAGAGAAGTGATTAAACAAGGATAACCAAGTTGCAAATTTTGAATATAAATAGATGACCACACCTAGAATTAAAATCATCAAAGTTAAAAATTTATCCAAAAGAACAAGTTTTATCGAAGGCAAAGCATAGAGGAAAAGAAATGGCAAAGAACCTCATCAACTCCGTCAGCTTCACTGTTCTCTTGGTTGTCCTCGTGATAGCTTCAACTGGTACAATATTAGTTTACAAAGTTGATCTCATCTATATATTGTACTTTTCACTTGTCTCTTAATTATCTTGTACTGATGAAATTTCAACATCTACTAGGAATCCTTAAGAGCGAGGCTCAGGGTGTTCCATGCCTTGATGGATGTAGTCCACGTGCGTTCCTCGACGAGTGCCCAAAGGCCCACAATACAACAGATGTTGAATGCTGTCTGTGTTGTGCAACCACATACGGTTCTCCTCCAGTCTGCTTTGCGATTATTGAGGGATCTGACAGACACTGCCACTGCTACAAAAAGGCTTGAAATAATTACATCATATAAGTATCAAGTGTGACTTTTGTTTCCATTCGGTGTGAGGACATGATATTTGTGTGTGTTCATGTTCAAGTTTCTTTTGCTTCCAAATAAAACATCCAGGGCAAAGCTTATCATTGCTTCCCCCCTCTCAAATGTAATCTCATGTTCGGTGCATTTTTATTTCAATCATGATATATATAATTAACACGTTTTGAATTTGTGTTCGTCATTCCATTCCCGCCTAACTCTGTAATATCGGTTCCTAGAGAGAGAGAGAGAGAGAGAGTTAAAGGAAAAAATAGATAACCTGAGAGGTTAGTTCTGTGTTTATCGACCAAATCTTCTATAATCAAAATCCAAATGTTGTTAGTTTATGGCGGAAGAAGAATAAACAAAATCATATGATCCAAATACTAGCTAGGTAAACGACACCAATTAAGCGACACAAACACAAAACATTTATATTAAATAACACTAATTAATGTTTGCTATACGCTAGACGAACGGCAAGGCACTATATAGCGTATAGATGTATACGACCGTTTAACAAGAATTATATGGTGGATATTTTTTGTTAAGAAAAATTATATAGACATTAACTTTGTCAATATATGCGTATATCCCCTTTATAATAAAACGGAAGTACACAACATTGTTTTGGTAGACTTTATAATTTTAATAAATGGTTACAAATAGGTTATACATATATTATAAATGAATCCATATATTAATTGTAACAAATAAAATCTTAATTGTAACAGAAAATCTTAAACGGGTTATTCAAAATTGATATTTCATGGATATTTCAAACTTTATTTCGAAAGATCACGTATATGGTTCCAAATATCTAGAATCACAATATTACCATTTTATTTTCTACATATTTTATTGATAAACCACATCAATAAAAAAATTATTAAAGGGATAAAAATATACTCTCAATCATAAAAAATAATCAAATCTCGCTAATTTAACAAGATTAATCGTGATCTTCGGGATCGTATTCAGAAATTAAAAATTAAACATTAATGCTAGATTAGGACCGTGTTAGAACACGGGTTAAAATTCATTTTATTTATATTACAATTTTCGAATAAAATATAATTTATATGATTGATTTTAAAAGTTTTTAAGGTCCTAATCTAGCATTAATCATAATCTTTAGAATCATATTTTATTCTAAAATTATAATATAAATAAAAGGAATTTCAACCCGTGCTCTAGCACGGGTCCTAATCTAGTAATCTGTATATAATAGCAATCCGAATAAATGCGTTTTGTTTTTTCAATCGTACTTTTTGGATAATTTTTTTAAAAAAAAATCTGTAGAAACGTGATTGTTCATTGTAATAGATTTTTTTTTTAAAGTTGCAACTGTTCAGTGTAGAGTTGTATTTATTTGAATAGTTGTATCTTTTGAAATCTATCTATATTTGTCTATTTGAACTGATTTTATTTTTTTGCCATGACACAAAATAATTTAGCATTTTAATCTTTTTTACAGCTTTCTAAAATATTCTCAAGCATTCATTCTTTAAAAACTAAACAAATTAGATAATTCATTGATAGACTTTTATTCAAATATTCAATGGTAGATAGTCTTTTTTAATAAAACCATTTTTGAGATTTGTACATACTCTTAGTTCATAATAATTTAATACTGTATAAGAGATTGTATTTAGTTTACTTGTCTAATTACTCCAATTTCTTGTATTTATTTATTTAATTATTTGTTTTCTAACACCCATTTTAAAAGGGGTTTTATGACGTTTGCATTGTTTTTTCGTCCATGTTTTCTTAAATTTTTGAAAGAAGGTTTTTACTATATTATAAGGGGTACGTTTTGATATTGATTTGTATGTTTATAGAGAAGGCTGATATGGTTGATGGAACCGCTATTTCGACCATGTTTTCTTAAATTTCTCAATGAAGGATTTTTCTGTATCATCATGGGTTTGTTTTGATATTGTTTTTTCTGTTTATAGAATTTATTTTGTTATTGACCAGCCAGTCAATGATTTGATCAGCGGTTCACTTATCATACATGCCACTTTTTCACTGTTAAGTGTATCTGGAGATCGTAAACACAGATCAGAGAGAGTAGGAGCAGTTCTGCTCGAGTGCTCTGGATTGTAACCAGCAAGAATGGCAAGGTGGATTACTTCACTGAGTTCTGAGTAAATAGTGCAGACTCCGGATGTTTTTTGTCATCAACGACAACTTTATGAACTTGATACCAGTCCCTCAATCCAACCTAGCTAGGGTGAAGGTTCACACACAGAAAAATGAGACACATCTCAACGCAAACCTTAGCTTTCCACAAATGTCCTAGCGTCGGTCAATTCTTTTTTTTCTCTTATTTTTGAATAAGAAAGATAAAAAAAAAGTTTTAAAATATATTTTTGATGAACGAAGATAATCTCAAATAAGTCTCCAAACATATCTAAATCTAATCTATTTCGAATCCAAATACATAATATTGTATATCTTTTTCAAAATTTTAATTAAAATTCATATATATGGCCACCGGCTTATTACAATCCTTATAAATAAAAGATACATAACCTACGTTGAATCTTCCTTACAAATCATATTACGTACTTTCAATCTGATTGTCTAAAGTTACTCAGATGATGTCAATGCCTGGAAGAAACAAGCGTAAAGAAAGATCCTTGCCAGATACGGAACCGGAACCGTCAGGGATTCCTTCTTCTTCAGCTGATGATCATCACATGTCTTCTTCTCCTTCGACGAGACCTTGCTTTCCGCCAGGTGTCAACTATAGACCAAAGGACTTGGAGGTCATCTCGTTACTTGGACGGAAACAAGACTACTTGGGCGGAAACAGAGAATTATTGGACACCCTTTCTATACATGTCGTGAACATCTACGAGTCCAATCCTGATGAACTTTCAGGTTTGTCGTCTCCTTGTAGAACAAATTAATTACTTGTTATTTTTATCAACTTTATCTCTTCTTTCTCTTTGGGCAAACGTTACGTTTACTTATGTATGTTTTTGAAATATGTACGTAGAAAACTTCAAGAAGGCTAATGATACAGAATGGTACTTTATATCGGAAAGGAACAAGTTGGGTAAAGATGGCAAAAGGCAGAAACGTGTCGCCAAAGGCGGATACTGGCACGCAACAGTTGCTTCCAATAAGGTTGACGCTGGGCAAGGCCTCGTTGGTTGCAAAACCGCACTATCATACTTCGTTGGGAAACGACCTAATGGCAAAAAAACTAGTTGGTTGATGCATGAATACTGGATTGATCAGTGTCCTTCTGCTGATGATGAAGTAAAGGTATGTATGCGTTTCTTGATTCCCAAGTTACTAAGTTTTTTTTTATTCTTTAAAAATTGTGAGTTTTCTTTTGGTTGGTGCGTATACGTAGGACTATTCTATGTGCAAGATCTATCGGAGCCCACAAGCAATAAATAAGCAGAAGAAAGCAGAGGAAGAAGAGAATAAGAAGCAGAAGAGGGTTGTGCAGCAGCAGCCTCCTACTGTCGAGTATCATCAACCGCAGCCTCACCATGATATTGCGTTTCAACAACAACATCTGTTTCAGCCAGCCCCGCTGGATTCTTATCAACCGCAGCCTCGTGATTTGGCGTATCAACAACAGCAGCAGCAGTTTTGGCCAGGCCCGCTAGATTCTTACCGGATGCATCAAAGGCAGTTTTGGGCAGCCCCGCCAGATTCACACCAACTGCAGCCTTCTTATGATTATGCGTATCAGCAACTTATAAGAACGCTAGAGGAAGAAAATGTTGGCGTTCAACAACAGCTTGCTCCTCCTCCTCCTCCGCAAGGTCAAGATTCAAGATCCGGGATGGTGATGAGCCAAGAAGACGGGTTCTTTAACCCCATCAATGAATTATTAAACTATGAGGAAGAACATGGTGTCGTAACTGAGAAGCAACAGCAAGAGCAAAGTGCACCGATTCTCCCACCTCCTCCTCCTCCTCAAGGTCACCAACTGCAGCCTTATTATGATTTTGCTTATCAACAACAACAGTTTCTCATGACGACGACGACGCCGCTAGAGGAAGAAAATGTTGGCGCTACTAAACATCAAGAAGAAGAGCTGAGTCTGCCTCCTCCTCCTCCTCCTCCGCAAGGTGATCAAGATTCAAGATCCAAGATGGCCATGACTCGCTTGATCAGCAACGACAACAGCACCGAAGAAGACTTGTTTGATATGTCTGACGAGGACAGGTTCTTTGACGTTGATGCATTATTCAGTAATGAAGAAGAAGAAGATGGTGTCGATACTCATCAGCAACAACAAGAGCAATGTACACCGATTCTTCCTCATCAACAGCCAGACTACTGTTTACTTCCAGCAGAGCATCAGAAGCCGCAGACGCAGCCTTTTCCTTATAACTTTCCTGAGTTGATCAGCTTTGAGCAGGAACCAGTGATCCCAGAGGATTTTGAAGATTTCTTCGCTGATTTCATTAAGCCACATTCACTGAACGGAGATGAGGATTCCAGCAGTTATGGTCTATTTGAAGGCTTCGACACAGAAGGAATGATAAAAGATTGCACTCACTGATCTCAGCCTACTCATGTGCTTTTTAGTTGCTAATTGCTCTGATTCCTTCTTTATGGGCAAATGTTCTCCAAAACCAGAGACATAATTCTCTTTGCTTTTAATGTCTTGATATAACACACTTAATACACAATATTTTTCAACATCTTCTTATATCAAAACTTACACTTAACACATAATTAAAGATATAGATATAAAACAGGTTCTTTTAAAGATATAGATGGCTTCTTCTTCTCCTGAGATTTTGCTTTCCTCTGAAAGCCTAAATGTTTGAATCAAGATTCCGATCCGTATTGACCAGGTTCTTTTAAGTATGATGTTGCAGAAGATTCATTTATCTTTTTATGACATGTATCATTTTCTCTTTAATATTTTTAGTATATTTTTTTCAACTGATTTTATATGACATACATTATATTATTTATATTTTAAGATAAAATATAATTTGATATCATACATTATACATTAAACATTTTGCTTATTCATGACTTTAATTAAAATCTTGTCTTTTCAAAGTTGGATTTAAGAAAATCTAGCCTAACTAAATGTTTGTGCTAAATGCTTCGAAATATATCAATTATTAGAAGTTTTTTATAAAAAACCCTTAAAATGCATTAATAAGAGTTATCGAATACAGAGTTGAAATCAGACATAATACATAGAGGGATGAAATGATGTAATATGAAATATGTGCCCATGAATCTTTGTGACTTAGCTAAATTATCATCAAGTAGGTTTGCTCGACGTGACGTCCATCTGAAAGAAACATTTTCAAATCTTGTAGCCCATCCTCGTATGTCTAGCATCCAATCGTAGATATCAAATCTTGAACTATTACTATTGATTGCGATGATCAAAGTTTGACAGTCACCTTCAAAGATGACGTTTGTGAAGCCGCTATTCCAAGATTGTTGCATAGCATAGATGAAACTCTGAGATTCAGCCTCAAGAGCAGGCGTAACCGCAATACCTGTTGCTTGACCCACTTCTTTAAACTGACCCTGATCATCATGAACCAACCAGGCTGATGTGGATCGTCTTTCTCTATTGATGAAGTTACTGTCATAATTGCATTTAACCTAACTAGAAGGTAGTTTCAGCCAGTTGTTACTCACGGTTATGGAGCTCATGTGGTTATTTGGTAGATGGTGAATGGATCTTTTGCCAAATATTTCTATTGCAAGCCATTCATCAGTTTCTTGTTTTGCTTCTCTTAGATCCCGTTGCCAGCTATGGTTTAGTTTCTGAAAGGTGAGCTTGTTACGATTTGTCCAGATCTTCCATAAGATCCAGAATGGTAGAAGAAAATGTTGGTGTCACTGATCAGAATCAACAACAGTAGCCAAGTCTTGCTCCTCCTCCTCCTCCGCAAGGTGATCAAAATTCAATATCCAAGATGGTCATGACTTGCTTGAGCACCGAAGAAGACTTGTTTGATATGTCTGACGAGGACAGGTTCTTTGACTTGATGTATTATTCAGTAATGAAGAAGAAGAAGATGGTGTCGATACTCAGCAGCAACAACAAGAGCAAAGTACACCGATTCCTCCTCCTCAAGGTCAAGACGATTCAACATCCGGGAATGTGATGACGAACGAGGACTATGATTTTCCGTATCTGTGGAATCCCGCCGAGTTCTTTGACATTGATAAATTTTTGGCAGATACGGAGAGATGCCACTACTTGTGTGGACCTCAAGACAATGTATGAAAAAACAACATATATAGTGGTTTTTCCGGGGTACAAATCCCCAGCGAGATGTAGGGTTGGAGACCCGAACTCGTTAAAGTTTTTGTGTCCTCATTTATTATGCTTCTTTACTTAGTAAAAGTTTATTTTAATCTGATTACAAACGAGATAAATCGATCAAAAGTGAGTAGCTTACTTTATCAGGTTAGTGTTTAGTGAGTACATATAAAAGAAGCTGAGAATTCAATTAACTATTAGGCCAAAAAAAAAAAAAGCCTCGTTAGGACTATTTTGTTTTGAGTTTCTCTCTCTTCTCTCCCTCAATTTTTCAGAGAGAGAAACTCGACATCGGACTTCTTTTCCGATGGTATCCGTCCAACACCAGATCTGGTGTTTGGATCGGTCTTCGCTTCCGTCATCGACCGTTCTCGTTTGACGGTGATGGACGGCTTCGCTTCCGACATGAGTTGGCTTCCTTGGCGATTCATGTCCGGCTTTGACTTTGGTGTGCGTTGGCCTCTTTGGCAACGTCATATCCGGCTTTTGACTCCGGTGTGCGGTGGCCTCTTTGGCGGTGTCATATCCGGCTTAGATCCGGCATACGTTGGTCTCGACGGCAGCGGATGTTCGGTTTAGGTTTTTAGCTTTTTTCTTTTTATGTTGTTCTGTTTTTTTGGGTTGGGTAGATCAATCACTTTGTTTGAAGATTGATAGTTTTTGGAAGAAGAAGATTAAGATTTTCACATTTGATGGAGTCTTCGTCTCAGCAATTTGGAACACACCTTTCCTATGAGTGCAGATCGAGCTACCTCCGTTGTTCGCCGGCGTTTTTGGTCGGAATAGACGTTTTCCGGCGATACTTCCCGATGTCGGTGACCGGAGACCTGTCGACTTCAGACTCTTCGACTTTGCACGTGTCCTCTTCAGCGCTTCTTTGGTGCCACGTGTCTAGTGATTCACAGAATTAATCTTCAATGAAGGATTTCTACCTTGGGCTTGGACTTTTTTTGGTTTATGTATTTCGATTTCTGTATTTGGCTTGGGCTTCTATAGTTTGTAATTTTGGCTTGGCCTTTGGCTTTTAATTATAAATAAAGACAATAGTGAAAAAAAAAAGACTATTTTGTTTTAACATAATCACTAGCAAGGAATAGGGGGGTGCCATTAGACCATTTCCTCCTCGTTAATTCAATTCAGAGATGGAAGCGGTAGTAGTCAAGAGCAAGGAAGAACAGAGCACATTGGATCTCTTTCTAATTTATTGGGCCTAAATTATAGAAGCCCAATTAAAAACATTCTGTGAACAAACAAGCCCATAGTTGGCCACATTTTAATAATACTTATGTTGTGTTTGTTTAATAAGCCATCGATCAAATTGTGAAATCTCTCGAACGAACCAAAAAACTCCGATGGCGATTCCACCAAGAAACAAGCGCAAAGCAAGTTCCTCGCCGGAACGAGAAACCCAACCGCCGGAACCACCACACAAACCCGACGTTCCTTCTTCTTCGGCCGCTGATAACTTCTTTCCTCCGCCGACGACGCAACCGTTCGTTTTCCCGCCAGGGTATAAGTTTGTACCAAAGGACGAAGAACTCATCTTCCATTACTTGAAACCCTTCTCGCAAGGCGACAGATACTCATTGCTCAGTGTCCCTATTCACCACGTCAACATCTACGAGTCCAATCCACAGCTACTTTCAGGTTCGTCTCCGGTCTCCTTTAAAATCCTTTCTAATTTTTGGTTTCTGTGTATGAATGGCTCTGTTCTTTTACAATTGAAAACAGAGAAATATGAAAAGGGTAATGAGAAAGAATGGTTCTTTATCTCGGAGAGGACCAAACTCGGTAAAGGCGGAGGCAGAGGCGGAAGACAGAAGAAACGTGGCAGCAATGGAGGATACTGGAGCGCAACAGTAGCTGCTAAGAAGATTAACGCTGGGAACGGCATAGTCGGCTACAAAACCATACTAGACTACTACGTTGGGAAACAACCAAATGGCGTAAAAGGGGATTGGCTAATGCAAGAATACTGGCTTGAGTCTTCTTCTTCTGATGATGATCATAACAACGAGAATAAGGTAAAAAGGGTATGTTTGTTTTACTTACTTGGGTTACAAGTTATTGAGATTGTGAGTTTTTGTTTTGGTTGGTGTGTGTAGGTTGATCATGCGTTGTGCAAGATTTATCTGACTCCAAGGGGAGCAAAGAAGAAGAAGAAATCCGAGGAAGAGGAGATTGTGCAGCTGGATTTGAATCAACCGCAGCCTCAGGATATTGTGTATCAGCGACAACAGTACTGTGAACTTCCAGCACAAGATCAGAACCCGCTACCGCAGAAGTTGCCTTTTCCTTGTAACTTGGATGGCTTTTCTGAGTTCATTAGCTTTGAGCAGCAACCAGTGATCGCAGACGATTTTGAAGGTTTCTGGACTGACTTCATTAAGTCATCATATACACTGCTGGATGGAGATGAAGAATACAATAATATTGGTTTGTTTTTTAATGCTTCGTCACAGAAGGATTGATGGAATANATGAGAAGCTTAAAAGAAGAGAAGTCGTATTGAAAGAGGAGGTTGTGCAGCCTCAGCAACCACAGTACTGTGAACTTCCAGCACAAGATCAGAAGCCGCTACCGCAGCAGTTGCCTTTTCCTTGTAACTTGGATGGCTTTTCTGAGTTCATAAGCTTTGAGCAGCAACCAGTGATCGCAGACGATTTTGAAGGTTTCTGGACTGACTTCATTAAGTCATCATATACACTGCTGGATGGAGATGAAGAATCCAACAATATTGGTTTGTTTTTTAATGCTTCGTCACAGAAGGAATGATGGAACATTACACTAAGTGGTGGTCTCATCCTGTTCATACTTTTTTCTTCATTTTGGTTTCACTCAATGTACTAGTTTTTTAGTTGCTAATTGCTCTGTTTCTTTTATCTGCAATGTTCTCTAAAACCAGAGAGATAATGGCTTTGTTGCTTTTATTGCCTTGAGATAAGTGTAACACAATCTTGAGATTCTCTTATTATCTTAGACATCAAAACATACACTTCTCACATATAAAGATGTAGATATAAAACACTGATGTCTTCTTCTTCTCATAAGCATTTGCTTTCCTCTGAATTAACATTTCTATTAGAAAATATATGTGTATAGGTTTTGCTATGGAAAGAGATTACATTTACCAGGTTCTTTCAAGTCTAATGTTGCAGAAGATTCATTTAGCTCATCTGCATCCCTAATCTTGAAATGTCTGCTGCTGCACAAGTTTCACTTCTCTCTCAAAGAGTGTATACTTTCCCTACACATTCGCAGCACCAAAACAACCTCAAACGTAAATTGAACTATAAATAAAGAAACAAGCTTAATACCAATAAGTGAATATCATAAACGGTTAGTGAAGAAGCAAGCATGTGCATAGCACGACTTTGGAAACTACATTTTATTTATACAGTACATCAAGAAATTGAAATCGAATTAGAAATAGGAAACTTTTTCGTATTAGGAACGCACTAACGTATTGCCAATCTAACGAGAGCCAAAAGTTTTTTTATCCGTTCAAGAAAGAAACAAGCTTTTAGAATATTCTAGTTTCAGTTTGCGTCAATGTCAGTTCCACTTTCTTCTTCCTCGTCTCTTTTTTGTTTGCTGAGATCGAATGGATCCAATATTTAGATATTTTCCTCCAGGGTTCCACTTTAGTCCTTCCAACTGTGAGATTGCAACCTATTTTTTGAAGAACAAAGCTTTAGGACTCCCCATGGAAGCTCGTTCGATACCTGAAGAAGAGTGTCATGATCTCTTCTCAAAGCATCCTCGTGATCTACCTGGTGAGAGAGAATAATATATGCATCCCTAAGAATAACGATGCTTTAGTTGGTTTCAGCCGTAGGTTTGGTCTCGTTGAGATGGAAGAAGGATCTGATGATTCTTGTTTATCTTATGATGAAGAAGAAGCTCCAAAATATGATTGGTTCATAGATGAGATTAGCCTCCCACGAACCGTCGCGGATACTGATTTGGTTTTATGCCATGTCTTTGGCGTTTTTATATGAGTTTAGTGGGTTTTTATATAAGTTTAGTTTTGCTTCGTGTCTGTAGGTCGATCATGCTTCGTTGCTTTTAATCTCTTGATATAACACACTTATACACAATTTATCTTCTTCTTCTCCTATAAGCTTTTGCTTTTGCTTCTCCTATAAATATATGTAGCTTTTGCTATGGACAGATATAAGAGATCCGTATAGACCAGGTTCTTTTAAGTCTGATGTTGCAGAAGATTCATTTACTTCATCTGCATCCTCAGTAAACAAATCATTTCGGAAACAAAACACCGATCATAGACTAAAACATGCGAATAACTATCCATTAGCGTAAAGCACACGAACCTAACACCGACAGAGAGTAACCCAAGCTAATGAAAAAAACCTTTTTTTTTTTAGGCTGACTGAGAATATTGTTGTCACCAGTACTCTGTCGTTGCATGAGAAGTGGTGAAGTCGAACTATATCATCCCTTACAATAATTTTCCGACCGAAAGCTTTTGATACACATTTTGTAAAAGAATGGCAATCTCTGCAAAATCTCAGATTCTTTGTGATCCGAAGAGTTGTTCCTGCCGGAGTTCTCATCAATCCATATGCAATAGCCAATTTTTCACTGTGAAATGTATCTGCAGATCCTAAACACCGGCCAGAGAGAGTAGGAGCACTTCTGTTCGAGTCATCTGGCTAAAATGGCACGGTGGATTACTTCCCTGAGTTCTCAGTAAATATGTGCAGACTCCGGATGCATTTTGTCGTCAACGCCAATTTGTGAACTTGATCACCAATCTCTAAACACTCAAGAACTTTAGCTCAGCGCAAACCTTTAGCTCTCCAGTCTCCACAAATGTCCTAGCATCGGTCAATTCCTTTTTTTTCTTTTTTCTTTTTTTGAATATATAAGAAAGATAAAAGTTTTCAAATATATTTTTATGAACGAAGATAATATCAAATAAGTCTTGAAACATATCTAAATCTAATCTATTTCGAATCTAAATACATATTGTATATCTTTTCAAAATTTTGATAAAATTCATATATATATATATGGCCACCGGCTTATTACACAATCCTTATAAATAAAAGATACATAACCTACGTTGAATCTTCTCTTACAAATCATATTACGTACTTTCAATCTGATTATCTAAAGTTACTCAGATGATGTCGATGCCTGGAAGAAACAAGCGTAAAGAAAGATCCTTGCCAGAACCGGAACCGGAACCGTCAGGGATTCCTTCTTCTTCAGCTGATGATCATCATAGTTTGTCTTCTTCCCCTTCGACGAGACCTTGCTTTCCTCCAGGTGTCAACTATAGACCAAAGGACTTGGAGGTCATCTCGTTACTTGGACGGAAACAAGACTACTTCGGCGGAAACAGAGAATTATTGGACACCCTTTCTATACATGTCGTGAACATCTACGAGTCCAATCCTGATGAACTTTCAGGTTTGTCGTCTCCTTGTAGAACAAATTAATTACTTGTTATTTTTATCAACTTTATCTCTTCTTTCTCTTTGGGCAAACGTTTACTTATGTATGTTTTTGATATATGTACGTAGAAAAATTCAAGAAGGCTAATGATACAGAATGGTACTTTATATCGAAGAGGAACAAGATGGGTAAAGATGGCAAAAGGCAGACACGTGACGCCAAAGGCGGATACTGGAAGGCAACTGTTGCTTCCAAGAAGATTGACGCTGGGCAAGGCCTCGTTGGTTACAAAACCGCACTATCATACTTCGTTGGGAAACGACCTCATGGCAAAAAAACTAGTTGGTTGATGCATGAATACTGGATTGATCAGTGTCCTTCTGCTGATGATGACGTAAAGGTATGTATGCGTTTCTTGATTACCAAGTTATTAGTTTTTTTTTTTTTTTTTGATTTTATTGTGAGTTTTCTTTTGGTTGGTGCGTATACGTAGGACTATTCTATGTGCAAGATCTATCGGAGCCCACAAGCAATAAATAAGCAGAAGAAAGCAGAGGAAGAAGAGAATAAGAGGCAGAAGAAGGTTGTGCAGCAGCAGCCTCCTACTGTCGAGTATCATCAACCGCATGCCCTTTTGGATTCTTATCAACCGCAGCCTCATCATGATATTGCGTATCAACAACAACATCTGTTTCAGCCAGCCCCGCTGGATTCTTACCAACAGCAGCAGCAGTTTTGGCCAGGCCCGCTAGATTCTTACCGACCGCATCGATGGCAGTTTATGGCAGCCCGGCCAGATTCACACCAACATTATGATTCTGCGTATCAGCAATTTATAAGAATGCTAGAGGGAGATAATGGTGGCGTTCAACAACAGCAGCCGAGTTTTGCTCCTCCTCCTCCTCCGCAAGGTCACGATTCAAGATCCGGGATGGCGATGAGCCAAGAAGACGGGTTCTTTAACCCCATCAATGAATTATTAAACTATGAGGAAGAACATGGTGTCGTAACTGAGAAGCAACAGCAAGAGCAAAGTGCACCGATTCTNTTAAATTTACAGTGGTGGGCAATATTATATATATATATATATATATATATATATGGAAAAGTTAAAAACACAAATTATTAAATCACTCCATTAGATAGGGGTTTTGAGATCAACTGTTAATATTTTCTTTCTTTCATTCCTTCCTTTACCACCTCTTCTAGTAAACCGGTATTGATCGACGACACTCCTGAAAACGTATCAGATTTGAAAGAGCATTCGCCGGTGGAGTCATCAATACTTTGCGTTTTTGGTTGTAGAGGATGGAATATTGCCGACAGTTCATTAAATGGAGAAAGCTTCTTACCACGTTCTTGTTCTTGTGTTGACGGAGTAGTATTCATTTATCTCGTTGTAATTAATGATTACAAAGTTTAATTATCGTTGGCTTGTTTACCACATACTTTACCCTACCAGTCTATCCTATATATAATGTCACAATTTATGTAATAAAGTAAAATTCTCTTTTGACAAGCTTTAAAAAGTTGACATTTTACATTTTTTTTTTGTGACATGTATTATTTCCTCTTTAATATTTTAAATATAAGTATATATTTTAACTGACTTTATATGACATACATTATATTATTTATATTTATATTTAAGATAAAATATAATTTGATATTATACATTATAAGATGTTCAATTTATTTTTTAATTTATGTAGCATATTGTCCAAAATAATGATTTTCTCTTTTATTTCTTAACTTTAATAGAAATATTTAACATGATATGATTATTACATTATTTTTCAATTTGAATATAAGATGTTTAAATTATTCTTTAATTTATGTAGCATATTGTCCAAAATAATGATTTTCTCTTTTATTTCTTAACTTTAATAGAAATATTTAACATGATATGATTATTACATTATTTTTCAATTTGAATATAAGATGTTTAAATTATTCTTTAATTTATGTAGCATATTGTCCAAAATAATGATTTTCTCTTTTATTTCTTAACTTTAATAGAAATATTTAACATGATATGATTATTACATTATTTTTCAATTTGAATATAAGATGTTTAAATTATTCTTTAATTTATGTAGCATATTGTCCAAAATAATGATTTTCTCTTTTATTTCTTAACTTTAATAGAAATATTTAACATGATATGATTATTACATTATTTTTCAATTTGAATATAAGATGTTTAAATTATTCTTTAATTTATGTAGCATATTGTCCAAAATAATGATTTTCTCTTTTATTTCTTAACTTTAATAGAAATATTTAACATGATATGATTATTACATTATTTTTCAATTTGAATATAAGATGTTTAAATTATTCTTTAATTTATGTAGCATATTGTCCAAAATAATGATTTTCTCTTTTATTTCTTAACTTTAATAGAAATATTTAACATGATATGATTATTACATTATTTTTCAATTTGAATATAAGATGTTTAAATTATTCTTTAATTTATGTAGCATATTGTCCAAAATAATGATTTTCTCTTTTATTTCTTAACTTTAATAGAAATAATTAACATGATATGATTATTACATTATTTTTCAATCTGAATATAAGATGTTCAATTTATTCTTTAACTTATGTAGCATATTGTCCAAAATAATAATTTTCTCTTTTATTTCTTAACTTTAATAGAAATAATTAACATGATATGATTATTACATTATTTTCAATTTGATTCTAACTAAAACAAACTAAAGTATATTAAAAATTATATATATATATATATATATATATATATTTGGCTATAAATATTTTGAGAGAAATAACTATAGTATATGTCTTTTAAAGAAAGAAATCAATATATATATATATATATAATTATGATTTGTTTTGCTTGAAATTCCTATCATATATTACTAGTCATAGTAACTATTTATATTTGAAAAATAATAAATGTATTTATTTATGAACCTTCTCACATATTTTATTAAATTTCATATTCTATCACATATTTTGTAACTCTCATATTAATTTGATTAGGTTAAAATTCCTATTATATATTTATATTTATATTAACTAAAAATTAATACTCAAAACAACTAATAAATGTATTTTTTGGTGCATCTTCTTACATATTATAGTAAATTTCATATTCTATCACATCTTTTGTAACTCTCATATTAATAATCATATCCATCTTTAAGGTACTAAAGTTCATTTAATTGAAATTATTTACTTCTGTTATATGTTGACATTTTTGTAACTTCCATAATATTATTAGTATTGTAATGAATGACTAATAACCATTTGAAACATAATAAATATTAAAATATATTATTATGAATTTATTGCATTTTGTAACTCTCATATAACTTCTTATAGGTATAAATTGATATAAGGATTAGTGCATTAGCAACCCAATTAAATAATTAATTTATAATAGGCTTCTAACTCTAAATATTCCTATAAAAAGAAAGACACATCTCATTAACTCTCATATCTCAAACCTCACATAAGTTTGTAAATTCTATAACTTTTTCTATAATAATTAAGGTTTTTTCAAACGCATACTTTAAAAAGCTCACAAGTGGCACTCATTCCTCTCCATATTATAAACATAAAAAAATATCCTAAAAAATATCTTAACATTTTAGCAATGTCCTTTTAGTTATTATATATATATATATATATATATATATATATATATAAATTCATTGATCAATATTTTATACACTTACCATAACATTATAGTTCCTCAAATAATAATTTGCCGATAATTAAAGAATAAATCATTTATATTATAGTTTTGGAAAAATTATAGTTATGGTAGTTTTATTTAAAATAATTTCAAGATTTAAAAATATGAAAATATTATAATATTTATTTGCTGACAAAATATAATATTTGGTTTACAATTTTTGTGCCAGAAGATCAAATCATTTTTCTAAATAATTTCAAGATTTTTAAAAATATAATATTTTATTTTCCTTTAATTTTAATCATAATAAAAAATAAATTCAAGATATAAAACAATATGATATTTTATTTTTTCTTTATTATAATCATAGTCACAATTTATTGTATACTAGATAAGGACCTGTCCGATGTGCGGATTTAAAGTTTTATAAATTAAATTTAACAAAAATATATTAAAATTTGTTGTAAATTATTTATAAATTTTCTTTTTGCAATAATACACTGATTTATATCCATTTACAAAAATCTTATGTATGTTACTATTAAAAGTGATTTTATACACCTAACTATATTGTATGTTACAAATATATTTTTTACTACCACCTAGAAAATGCCTATATGAACACATTGAACAAACTATTATATGTTTCTTTATTTTCACTTTTGCATAGTTTCTTTAATCACTAAAATTGTTGGCTCAAAAATATTTCGAATAAAAAATATATTACATAGTCTACTAATAAATGATGTATCATCATAATAGTGTATGACCAACCATGAAGAGAACTTGGCTCCGCTCTTCTCCCTTATGGCAAGAACCTTGTGTCCAACCTCCTCCCCTCGGCTCTGCCCTCGTCCTGTGTGGAGAGAATATATTCACGTCTTTTATCTATCTCAAAGTGGCTTGCTCCGATAACCAATGAAACTAAAGACTCTTTTTTAACAGAACAAAATCTTTTGATAGTAACTAATGTTAAATTTCTGAATGTATTCGTGGAAGTGTCTTTGACACACCATGATGTAGCCTCTGTCTCCAAGCTCTTATGGATATATCAACAATGATTTATGTTTTTCCAATCTATCTATCTATATTTGTTGTAAGCCTGTGTTTGATAAGCCTATTTTATCCAATCATTGGGTTGATGAGCTTTTACTCTTTATCTTTCTTTGGGATTGAATGAATGGTAACAACTAACAATTATGTTTGCACAAAAAAGGGTCTATGACCAACCAATCAAAGTTGAAAAATTAGAGGAAAATTAATTTGACATAATAAAAAAATAATAGAAAATTTATAAGCACGATAATATATGAATCTCAAATAATTCAAAGATGAAAATACAAATTAAATAAAACAATCTTAAAATACTACAGTAAATTTTAATTTACAGTATTAGAAAAAGAAGGCGCATATATTAATCTTATATTTTTTTGGGTCAACATATTAATCTTACCTATTCTAAACTGAAAAAGAAGAAAATATGAGAAATATTTTGTTTAAAAGATAAGGAAAATTTTACTTTTCCATTAATTTTTTTTACCAATAGAACAAAGTTGAAAGCAGTGTTTTTGAATAAATTATTTTGTTATATGAAAAATATGAGACAATCTATGTTTATTAGCCCTGAGACCAAATAACCGGATCCGTCGGATATCCGGATCCGAATCCGGTATCCGATCCGAAAAAGCGGATATCCGCTAAAACGGATCCGGATTCGGATGTTATATTTCTAAATCCGGCCGGATGCGGATCAGATCCAGATAGTAAAAATAATTCGGATTGGATATCTGGATCCGCCACTATAGTATATAAATTCATTATTAATATATAGTATAATATTAAATTATTTATATCTATATATGTGAAGATAATTTGTTGCTTCTGTCGATGTGGGACTTTTCCACTCTCACTTCCTTTGTCATTTATCCCACATCGAGTAGAAACAAAAAAAACACTTCACTTCATGTCTATAAATAGCTCCAAAACCTTTTATTCATACGTCGGAGCCGGATTCGGATTCGGATACCATCAAAAAGGCCGGATATCCGGCTCCGGCCCAGACCTAATGTTTATGTAGAAGTGAGTATTTACATTTTTTATAATTAATAATTAACTGTATATATTCCTTAATTCCTTTTCGATTTTTTCTTGTAAAATAAATAACTTAAATTAAAAATAAGTAAATAATGATATAATTTTGAATTTTGTAAATATATATATATATATATATATAATCTCCTTATAATTATTTTTTTAAAAAACTGTTGACTTTTTATAATTTTTTGATAGTTATCTTTTTACATTATTAATATTGTTCTCAAATCTCTCATATTAAATAGTAACTTTTACACATGTCAAAATCTGAGATTGATAACTTTAATTTTTGAGAATTATATTTTTACATTATAAAATATTGTTTAAAACAGAATTTTTTGTTTTTTTGGTAGTCTTAAATTCCTTCTATTAAATATTAACTTTTACACATGTCAAAATCTCAGATTGATAACTTGACATTTGTCAAAATCCTGTTAATGACTAACTTTTAAAACCCAACTTTATATAATAAGATGTATTAATTTTTTATAATGTAATTCCCATAATGTTTGCCAAAAAGCAAAAACTTATTGATGTCAAAAAAAAAAAACTAACACTCATCATTTTAATACACTTTAATCTAATAATTGGAATACAATATATGTTTTATTGGACAACATATTTTGTAAGTAAGTATATTACTTATGAAGTATCATTTATCGATATTGTATATAATTATCATAACATTGTAATTTTCAATAATTTTTCACTAAATCAAGAATAAAATATTTGTTTTCTAATTTTAAAACAAAAGACAATTTTATTCTTAAATAATTTCAAGATACTAAAGAATAATGATGTTTTGTTTTACTTTAATAATAATAATTATCACAGTTGACAAAAAAAACATTATCACAATTTATTGCATATTATTCTTTAAAATGTAACTCTCATGATGTTTGGAAAACAAAACTTTCAAGATATTAATACACTTTAATGTATTAATTCCAATTTATGTTTTACAAAAAATAAGAAAAAAGCACAAAAAAAAATTATGGCATATTTATTCTGTAAAATATAACCATAGAAAAAAACTGAAAACCTCTACAATCCTCCTAATGATATATTTGATACCACATTTTTTTCTATAAATAACAAGAAATTTTTTTTGTCAAACATCATATTCTATCTCTCACATAAATTTTTAAATTTTGTAACAATATTAATGTTAATTATTATTGAATGTATTTTAAAATAATTAAACATATTTTATTACGTTTATTTTACCAACGCATCGCGTGAGACTTTTTCTAGTTGGTAATGTATTGATGATCAAGATACTTTTGTTTTAGGAAATATATACATTACACATTATGCTTATTATATTCTTGCCACTAAATTAATAACTTGTCTTCAAATGGATGTATGTAAAACTCTTTACATACTTTACTTTATATGAAGTTGGATGTAAAAAATTTCTAACCTAACTAAAAGTTTACAAAGATATCAATTATTAGAAGTTTTTCTAACCAAATTACTTAGGTTTTATTTAATTTCAAATTTGCCCCCAAAAAAAAAAAAAGATGGAAGGCTAATTTCGTCAATACACTTTGTACGTTACAGTAACATCATAAACCCTTTCTCATTCATCAACCGCCGTCGTTGTTGCCGCTCTTACCGGACGTTGATTTTGTTCCCCTCCGGCGAGTTCATCAGAGATCACCAATCAATCATGGCCACAAGGTTTCTTTTTTCTGTCTCTCGCTCTATCTCTCAGTCCTCTTATAACCTATCAGTTTTGTTAAATTAATCGGTTCTCTCTCTCTGTCTCTCTAGCAGGAGGTTAAGAGGATTCAAGAGATGGATGAAAGCTAACGGAGTTGATTGCAGCGACGCTCTAAACCTCGTCGACGACGAAAACGATGGTGTCTCCGTGAGAGCAACCTGCGATTTGAAAGAAGGAGACGTTGTCGCCAATATCTCGAAACCTGCTTGTCTCACAATCAAAACGAGTGGAGCTCGTGAGATTATCGAATCCGCTGGTTTAGATGGAAGTTTAGGTCTCTCTGTTGCTCTCATGTACGAGAGAAGCTTAGGTGAAGAATCACCTTGGTCTGGTTATCTTCAGATTCTTCCTAGTCAAGAGGATTTGCCTCTAGTTTGGTCTCTTCAAGACTTGGATTCTCTCTTGTCTGGAACTGAGCTTCACAAGGTTTCTTATCTTAATTTTGAAATACCATTGTTGTTTGATTATAGAATCTTGGGGATTGAGTTGTGAAGTCACTACTCATCAGTGTGAATTTTTTGTAGGCAGGTGGTGAAGGAAGATCATGTTCTTATATGTGAGGATTGGGAAGAAAACATTTCGCCACTTACCTCTTCACTGCCTCAGAATGTTGATCCTGATTCCTTTGGGATTAAAGAGTATCTTGCTGCTAAGAGTCTAATTGCTTCACGGTCTTTCCAGATTGATGATTACCATGGATCCGGGATGGTTCCTCTTGCTGATCTGTAAGTTTATTATTCTTTATAGACCTTGTTTATGTATCAATCTAAGAAACTTGTTGGATTTTAGGCCAAGCATAATACCATAGAAATGCTTTCCTGTATCAGTTTATTTTGGCTCTATAAGACTATAAGCTTTAAGCTCGTTGATCATGTGTCATATGTTTGTTTAAGGTTGTATGTTTCAGGATGTAGACTTATAGTTAGCTACTTAGTTATGGTTAGCCTACCATTTAGTCATATTCCAGACTTGTGGTGGTTTTTAATTGCATCCTGAATACAGTCCAATTAGCCTAAATACCAGACCAACATTTGCTTATATATAATTTCCTGTAGTGATTTTCTCTGTGTGGACTTTAAGGGTCTCGCCATCTCGTTAGGTTCAATCACTTCGATTAGATTTAGACCGAGTCTGTTCTAAGTCCTGTCAATGATTGCAGACAATCTATATATTTAGCATTTAATGTGCTTGATTTTTTTCACAGCCTGATTCATGATTGCAGCACCTTGGTTATATAGTTGCAGTTGTGCTTTTCCGTTTTGAGTCTTTTGCATGTGGGAAGAATGATCCTTAGAAGTTGGATTTTGTTGAACTAAATATGATTCTAGACAAAAAAACTTGATGATTTACTCATTGTCCACTCTTCTGAATCTTGCCTGTCTATTCCGTTTGCAGCTTCAATCATAAAACTGGGGCGGAAGACGTTCATTTTACTGCTGAGTCATCTCACAGTGAATCCGATACTGAAGCTGATGAATCTGACAATGGTGATGCTGTAAATGAGGCCACCGATGAAGACGAGCCTTCCAATAAAAGTTCTTCCTCGCCTGAGCAATCTTTGGAGGAAGTTCCGGGTGAAAACACAGACGACGAAGCCAACGAAGAAGAAGAAGAAAAAGAAGAGAACTCTTCAATGTTGCAAGATGATGCATCCGGTTTAAAAATGATTATGGTGAAGGATGTTGCAGCTGGAGCTGAGGTATGCTTTTGTTTTGGGTGTTTATTACTAATATAGTCGAGTCTGTTAGAATCATATCTCATTTGCATTGATGCGATAATCTCTGTGTAGGTATTCAATACATACGGTTTGATGGGTAACGCTGCGTTACTCCACAGGTACGGATTTACAGAACCTGATAATCCCTACGACATAGTAAACATAGATCTAGAATTAGTAACGGAATGGAGCACATCCTCATTCACAAGCCGGTACACTCGAGCTAGACTCGCCCTGTGGAGAAAACTAGGGTACACGGGATGCGAGAGCCAAAACTCTGAATACTTTGAGGTTTCTTCAACCGGAGAACCCCAAACCGAGCTCCTGATCCTACTCTACATACTGCTCTTACCAGACGACGCATACAATAAACTGGATTTAGCTATATCAGCAAAAGCAAGTCTCTCAAAAGAAGGAAAAGGATCTTCATCTCCCTCTTCTCCTTACGAGTTAACAATCGGGAAACACAAGTTCAAGCTTGGAGAAAGTGAAAACGATGTTCTTCTCACAGACGGTCTTTGTGAAGCTCTTCTTACTATTGTGGATAAGCGAGAGAGCTTATACGGAGCATCGACTTCTTTGGAAGATGACATTGCTGGACTCAAAGCTTGTTGTCTTCCTAAAGACAGGAGACTATATCACTCGCTAGTGTTGCGTGTGAGTGAGAGGAAGATTCTGAAGCAGCTCAGGAGCTACGTCCGTACAAAGGCCAATGAGGTTTCCGGCGGAAAACGCCGCAAGAAGATGGTTTCAAAATCCTAGCAACAAGGACCATAAAATTTGCTTCGTTGAAATTTCCTATTTTCATTTTTTTTTTAATTTTTGTCTACTCACATTGAATCTGAGCATATTTGAAGTATTCTTTAAAAAAAAAAAATTCCTAGTTATAGAAAATTTTATAAGATGAAAAAGGCAAATAATGTAACGGGTGGTGTATATCGTGAGTGATATTGAGAAATCTTCAGACGGAAGCAAAGAAAGCGTGACAAAAAGCCGGCGGAGTGTCAGACAGGTAGAAACTGTAAATACGGAGAAAGCTAGAGGGTAGTTTGATAGCTCCAGACACGTGGCACGTGGGATATTATTACAGTCTTTAAGAATAATAACACAGAGACAAAGACAAGTGCTTTATTTTTATGTCTTTGTTTCACCAAGGGACTAGCTAACCTTTTTTTTTTTTTTGTTCTTATAAACTTTTTTGTTTTTTTGTTTTACAGTCAATAACTCTCAATAGAGTGTAACGGAGAGATTCTTCTTCCTGGATAGCTCTCTTTTTTTTTTCTCTTCGTCTTCTTCCTCCGAAATCTAATCTCATTACAGCTTCGTTTAAGTTTTTCTTCGTCTTCCCTTTGGATCTATGTGAATAGGTATGTAACTGATTGAGTTTTTTTTAGCTCTTCTTTAATCAACGAAGTAATCGCGTCTTGCATTCTTTGTTTTCGCTGGATTTTTTATTTATTTATTATCTTGTTGGATTTTTTAGATCCTTTGATCAGATTTGCTTAAAACTTCCCCGTTAAGGTTTGTGCTTTTAGATCATCTCTTTCTCGGATACTTTGGTGATTTTGCTCTGTTTCTTATTTTTGGGATTGGATTTGTTGATTTCGTTTTCGTGAAGCGTGATCTGGTTTTTGATAGATCTTGTGTTTTGGTTGATTTTGTCCGTACGAAAGACGTGTTTGGTTTATCTCTACTGTAGATCGTTTGCATTGTACTTTCTTCATTGTTTTTAGTTAGATTTTTCTCTTCTCTACATTGCGAGATCGTGGTATGGCTCTTATTTAGAGATTTTTTTTTAGCTCAATGTAGTTGATTTATAGAGTTTCTGAGTTCCTGGAGTGCTTGGTCTTTTTTTTTTTTCAATTGGTTTTGAGGATTGTAGTGATTAGTAGTAAGTAGTGAGCTTCGTTAATGTTCTAGCCTGGGTATAAAGGTTCTGTTGTTGAGGGAAACCATTTGTTGTAAATTTGCTGAATTATGTTATGACTTGTGGTTACATTTGGATCTTGTAGTATGGACTAAAGCTCTGAGGTAAGCTTGGAAAGTAAGGATAAGGCCAAAACCTCTTTGGTTTACCAACTTAGCAAAAAAGTTAGCAGGAGTTGGTGAACAGTTCTCCCTACCGGCTTTTGCAGGCTAAATTAACTAGTACCTGACTGACTGGAAAAATTAATCTTTCAAGCTATTCAAGCACAAAGGACTTTGCTTTTACTGGTTTTGTGACTCTGCACAAGGAGATTGTGATAGAAAAAGAGGAGGAGGAAGAGGATGTCAAGTGTTCGAAATACCCATTGGTGTCACAGATGTCAGCGTGCTGTTTGGCTTCGAGCTCGAGATGCTGTCTGTTCGTATTGTGGAGGAGGATTTGTTGAGGAAATCGATCTTGGACCGAGTAGTCCCTTTGATATGCTTAGAGCTCAAAGGGATGTTGAGCGTGATCCAACCTTTGATCTCATGGAAGCTTTCTCTGCTTTTATGAGAACCCGCTTAGCTGAAAGAAGCTATGAACGAGAAATCACCGGAAGACTTGGTGGCTCTGCAGCCGGTTCTGAAAGCTTTTCAAACTTAGCTCCTCTATTGATCTTTGGTGGTCAAGCTCCCTTTAGATTGGCTGGTGGAGATAATAATCATTCAGTTGAAGCTTTTGTCAATGGTGCAGCACCTGGAATTGGTATCACACGTGGCACCAACGCTGGAGACTATTTCTTCGGTCCTGGTCTTGAAGAACTGATCGAACAGCTTTCATCTGGCACTCATCATCGAGGTCCACCACCAGCACCAAAATCATCAATTGATGCATTGCCAACGATCAAGATCACACAGAAGCATCTCAAGTCATCAGACTCTCACTGCCCGGTTTGCAAGGACGAGTTTGAACTGAAAGCAGAAGCAAAACAGATGCCGTGTAACCACATCTATCATTCTGACTGCATTGTCCCGTGGCTGGTTCAGCATAACTCATGCCCAGTCTGCCGTAAAGAGTTACCATCAAGAGGATCTTCTTCAAGCACACAGAGTAATCAGAACAGAAGCACCAGTGGAAGAGAAAACAACAGAAGAAGGAATATTTTCTCTAACCTCTGGCCATTCCGCTCGTCTAGCTCAAGCTCGGGTCAAAACCGTAGAGAAACAAACAACACAGCGACTGCAGAAGAAGGGCACTATCATCATCATCACCAGCAGCAACAACAACAACATCAACATCAACATCATCAACAACAGTCCCATATGGGTTACAGTGGATGGCCTTTTGACTATTAAAGGTTAATCTAACTCTTTGACTCCTTTTAAGCCCATTCTGTTTCACTTTGGTCTCTTTGTATTTTGTTTTTGCTTTGTCATATGTCTTTCTCTTACTTTTGTTGTTCATTTGTTTACTGTAGATCTTCTGTTTCTGTGTTTTATGGTTTATCAACTTTGAGTTTTAATTCTGGGATAGTGTGTATCTCACACACATGTTAGCTTGTTATTGAATTTGCATTAAATAATTTTTATTATATAGAGACTTGTGTATGTTTCGGCTGGCGGCCAACCAACCTTCGATCGATCTGTCTTTTTTTTTTTTTGTTATTATTAATATAGTTCATTCTTGATATACGTTTGATTTACTTCAACATTTCGTAAGCAAAAAAAGCTGACATACCAAGAACCTGAGAAGTATGATGTGCTACCAAAGCTTGACCATTCTAGAATCTCTCATCTCATTTATGAATATAGTATTAGATTGTGTCTTTAGTTTAAAGACGAAAGTGATAGTTAGATAACCAAATTGAGTTAGTTCAGTGACGTACCATTAAAATTTCTTGTGCTAAAGATAAAATACTTACGAAACCTATCGTTGGCCATGACGAATATGCGAACCTACGAATAGTCGATTCCGATTTATTTTTATTTTTGATAATCAGTTTTTTTATATATATAAAAAAAAAAAGAAGAGCATTAATTAGACACATCACAGTAGAAGGGTAGTATGATAAATATCGTGAAATTAAAAAAAAAACAAGGGAGAGCTCTGAATTAATAAAAATTCATGTCACCGACGAAGAAGAGAGGGGGGAGCTTTAAAAAGACCCACAAGATTTCTGCCGTAGACGGAAAGTGACAAAAGTGTTTGACCTATAAGTTTTTTTTTTTTGTTTTTTTTGTCTCTTCTTCCGTGATACAAGTTTCACAACTAACTTGTCTTCTCAACAAGTTACTCTCTCACAATTCTACATCACCATTAATTGTCTCTCTTAAATACCTTGATAAAGTGTATTTGTTTTCTTGTTAGACATAATAAAGTGTAGTATTTGATTACGTTTTCTTAATTAAAACACTCAAAATAGTTGGGAGTTTTCATTAGTTTGCTTTCATGATAAATGTGATGTTGTGTAGAATCTTTTATTATTATTAGCTACACATTGAATCATTTTCACAAAACCCTTTTCCTAATGACAAAAACATAAAAGATATCGCCTGATGTCATATGTGTGTTGCATGCTTTTTGCATAACAAATTGAACTAGAACTTGGTTTTTAATACTGTACTAGAATATGAGCCGTGCTACGGGTTGAAATCTTTTTCATTCACGGGTCTTAATTTTTATTTAAAATCTTGTTTTAATACAGATTCTAATCTAGCCTATAAATATGATTGTTTTCAAATTTTATTTATGGGTTACACCAAAATCATTTATAATATGTGGAAGAGTAATTAATTTAATTTAATTTGTGAGATTTTTTTTTGTGTATATATAGTTAGTTAAATATTCTTTGAAGATTTTTATTTTTATTTTTTAGAATATCTTTTTTAATAGAATTCTAATCCTAAATCTATGTATAATTAAAGATTACAATCCATAAAACCTATCAAATAATTAATCTTAGTTATAACCTATATAAATATTATATAGTCTACCAATTTGAAGTTTTGTATTTTTGTTTTATAAAAAAAATTAGAAATTCCATCTAATTATCAATAACCAATAGTTATCCCAAAAATGTATCCACCCATCAATCTTAGTTTATAATTTTATTTTATTCTTTTCTTGCCTAAAAGAATAATAGTAATATAGAAATAAAAATTCGAAATTCAAACTGACACGAGCTCACACACCCACTAGTGGCAACTGCTCTGTACATATAATTTACTAAACAAATCTTTTTATATGTAGAAACAAAAGAAAGATAAAAGCAAAGCAGCACAAATACATATATTTATTTACTCTTCCCTTTCTCCCACAAAAGAAAAAAAAGGAAAAAAAGGAGGAGCCTTATTGTCATATTTGCAGAGAAAGCTACTTCACTCCTTTCTCTTCCCTTCGTCTCTCCGTCTCCCCTCATCCCTACATTTTTGTTTCCTTTCCCACTTGAACCGTTTCTGTTGCTTGCTTTTCGAGCATCTTCGAATTTGTTCTTCTGATTTCACCTATTCTGGTTGGGTGGGAGAGGAGATAATAGCCTTTGCCCCCTTTGATGGCTGCGGCAGAATCTGGAACCGATCGGAACAGCTTTACTTTTGGATTTGGATTTGGAGTTTTCCCGTGAATGAATCTGTTTGTTTCTCTGCTGTCTATGTTATGGGGAAGAATACTGACGAAGAGCAGAATCTTCCTGTGAGCGACGGAGCTGCTACGGCTAGGAATAATAACGGAGGAGGAAGAAATAGTTGTTGTTGCTGCTGCGTTCGGATCTCTAGATACTTTAGTCTCAGATGCGTTTTGATTCTTGCTTTCTCCGCTGCTGTCTTTCTCTCCGCCTTGTTTTGGTTACCTCCATTCCTCGGTTTTGCAGATCGAGGTGATCTAGATCTCGATCCAAGGTTTAAAGGTATTACTAATCCTCGATTCTTTTTTTCTATTCATGATTCCGTCGAGGCTCACCCAAATCTGACTTTGATTTGTGGTTCAGATCTAGGGTTTCTGATTCGTTGGTGTCGTTTTAAAAATTTTCTGGAATTCACATGGGGGAAATTGTAGTAGCGGAGAAACTAATTGAATGAGCTGTCACAAAGCTTTAAAATAATAAACCTCTGCTTAATTTTTTTTAATGGATTTGATTTCAATTCTTTTGAGGAAGATGATGTAGGACTTTCAATTTGACTTGGACTTAGAAACTGCTATTTTAAGCCTTTTTCTTTATATATGAATTCTGATGTAAAAAAAAACCAGTGGATTTCAATTTGGATATCTTTTTTTCCTTATTGATTCAAGACTACCTGAAAGGTAACGTTTCTAAATATGTTTCGGAATGTTTGTATATCACTTTGGCTTGCTTTAGCATGAATTTGTATTTCTTCTATACTATGATCTGTTTTCCATTTATGCTTACTAAAGTTCACCAAAATCTTTTTTTTTTTCTCCATTTCTCGTTTTGTTACTATACATAAATATTCTCTCAAAGCTAGTTGGTAGAATCAATTTAGAAACTTGGCCTAGTTGGTGCTTAGTTTTGTGTGTGCAAACACATTGTCTCAAGTGATTTCTGATTTGGTTTCGAAATCTAATCTTGTTGCTGCCACTTGATTGGGCTACCAAGGATTGTTTTTGCTTGAATTATGGCAATTGTTCTCTGCAGTTCTCTTGTTTAATTTTTATTATCATGTTGCAATTTACATGTGTTTATAGTTTCTGATAATTCCCCTGTCTACTGGAGCAACAGTGTTTAGTTACCTTTTATCTTGTGTCATCTTTGTCTCTATGT
>NC_025693.1:26087256-26120968 GCF_000633955.1 Camelina sativa
ATATGTAGAAACAAAAGAAAGATAAAAGCAAAGCAGCACAAATACATATATTTATTTACTCTTCCCTTTCTCCCACAAAAGAAAAAAAAGGAAAAAAAGGAGGAGCCTTATTGTCATATTTGCAGAGAAAGCTACTTCACTCCTTTCTCTTCCCTTCGTCTCTCCGTCTCCCCTCATCCCTACATTTTTGTTTCCTTTCCCACTTGAACCGTTTCTGTTGCTTGCTTTTCGAGCATCTTCGAATTTGTTCTTCTGATTTCACCTATTCTGGTTGGGTGGGAGAGGAGATAATAGCCTTTGCCCCCTTTGATGGCTGCGGCAGAATCTGGAACCGATCGGAACAGCTTTACTTTTGGATTTGGATTTGGAGTTTTCCCGTGAATGAATCTGTTTGTTTCTCTGCTGTCTATGTTATGGGGAAGAATACTGACGAAGAGCAGAATCTTCCTGTGAGCGACGGAGCTGCTACGGCTAGGAATAATAACGGAGGAGGAAGAAATAGTTGTTGTTGCTGCTGCGTTCGGATCTCTAGATACTTTAGTCTCAGATGCGTTTTGATTCTTGCTTTCTCCGCTGCTGTCTTTCTCTCCGCCTTGTTTTGGTTACCTCCATTCCTCGGTTTTGCAGATCGAGGTGATCTAGATCTCGATCCAAGGTTTAAAGGTATTACTAATCCTCGATTCTTTTTTTCTATTCATGATTCCGTCGAGGCTCACCCAAATCTGACTTTGATTTGTGGTTCAGATCTAGGGTTTCTGATTCGTTGGTGTCGTTTTAAAAATTTTCTGGAATTCACATGGGGGAAATTGTAGTAGCGGAGAAACTAATTGAATGAGCTGTCACAAAGCTTTAAAATAATAAACCTCTGCTTAATTTTTTTTAATGGATTTGATTTCAATTCTTTTGAGGAAGATGATGTAGGACTTTCAATTTGACTTGGACTTAGAAACTGCTATTTTAAGCCTTTTTCTTTATATATGAATTCTGATGTAAAAAAAAACCAGTGGATTTCAATTTGGATATCTTTTTTTCCTTATTGATTCAAGACTACCTGAAAGGTAACGTTTCTAAATATGTTTCGGAATGTTTGTATATCACTTTGGCTTGCTTTAGCATGAATTTGTATTTCTTCTATACTATGATCTGTTTTCCATTTATGCTTACTAAAGTTCACCAAAATCTTTTTTTTTTTCTCCATTTCTCGTTTTGTTACTATACATAAATATTCTCTCAAAGCTAGTTGGTAGAATCAATTTAGAAACTTGGCCTAGTTGGTGCTTAGTTTTGTGTGTGCAAACACATTGTCTCAAGTGATTTCTGATTTGGTTTCGAAATCTAATCTTGTTGCTGCCACTTGATTGGGCTACCAAGGATTGTTTTTGCTTGAATTATGGCAATTGTTCTCTGCAGTTCTCTTGTTTAATTTTTATTATCATGTTGCAATTTACATGTGTTTATAGTTTCTGATAATTCCCCTGTCTACTGGAGCAACAGTGTTTAGTTACCTTTTATCTTGTGTCATCTTTGTCTCTATGTTTCATGATGGAGCAATAATGTTGCTTTATGGTATTTGTTTCTTTTGCAGATCACCGAATAGTGGCGAGTTTTGATGTTGGAAAACCAGTTTCGTTCATGGAAGACAATTTGTTGCAGCTTGAGAACGATATCACCGATGAAATAAGCTTTCCTATGACCAAAGTAACTACTCACCATCCTTATCTCATTTTGCTTGGATTTCATAATTTCCATGTTGATCATTCTGTAACTTACTGTTTACGTTCTTTGAGCCAGGTTGTGGTATTAGCACTTGAACGCTTGGGCGATCTTAACAGAACAATGGTTATTTTTGCCATTGATCCCGAGAAGGAGCATTCTAAGATACCTGCTGAAATCGAGAGTCTGATCAAGGCAGCTTTTGAAACTCTTGTTCAAAAGCAGTTGTCTTTCCGCTTGACTGAATCTTTGTTTGGGGAACCGTTCTTTTTTGAAGTTCTTAAATTCCCTGGAGGTATCACTGTGATCCCTCCCCAGCCTATATTTCCCCTGCAGAAGGCGCAACTTCTCTTCAACTTCACATTGAACTTTTCGATTTACCAAATTCAAACAAACTTTGAGGAACTCACTAGCCAGCTAAAGAAGGGTATTAATCTGGCTCCTTATGAGGTATGACAGTTCTAATTCACAAGATCAAGATCTGTCTTATTGCTAATGAATTGGAAATCTTAAAATCCATCCTCTCCTTTTAAATTGCAGAACTTGTACATAACCTTGTCAAATTCCAGAGGTTCAACAGTGGCGCCTCCTACAATAGTTCATTCTTCTGTTCTGCTCACATTTGGTTCTTCTTCGAGGTTGAAGCAACTTGCTCAAACAATCACTGGCTCCCATTCCAAAAATCTCGGCCTAAACCACACCGTATTTGGTAAAGTTAAGCAAGTTCGTCTTTCCTCGATCTTACCACACCCACCCGCCACATCATCATCCCCTTCCCCTTCTCCTCAGCCTGAAACCCACGAACACCACCACCATCATCCTCATCCCCATCATCATCATCACCACCATCATGAACTTGCTCCAGAACCTTCACCATCACCTCCGACTAAAGGCCTTGCACCTGCATCAGCACCAACCAAACACAAACATTCACCTTTACCCCCGGCAAAGCCGCCTTGCCCTTATGAGCAGAGGAGACCAAAAGGAAACAATGCTCTGAACCATCATACTGCACCACCAACGTCTGCACCACATCGGTCTCAGCCACACCCACACCCACAGCAACACCCACACCCACCAGCACCAAACCCTACCCCGCCACGTCATCATGTCATCCCAGTATCTAGTCCACTTCCCCACGTTGTATTTACTCATATCCCGCCTCCATCAAAAAGCAGCCCAGAATCAGAACCAACTAGAGAACAAACTCCCTCACCTGCTCCAACTCCATGTAAGTCTCTCTCCGTTCTCAATATCTGCATCCATGGATTTGTTGTTGATTCCATTCAACTAAAAACATCTCAAAATCTGAAACAGCTTCGGCGAGCATTGGTCCAACCTTCAAAAAGGCATCATTGAAGCTCCTTGTAGTAGTAGCCGTTGTTATCATCTGTCTGTAAAATAAAAACAAAAAAAAAAAAGCGCCGGAAGAAGCTGCTTTTAACGATCAAGCTGTAAAAAGTAGCAGCAGTTCAGAAAAGCACAACTCCTCCGGTCACAACATCAATCAAGGTAATTGTATAAAGGAACACAAGGGAAAGAAAAAAAAAATGTATGTATGAAAAATGAAGAGAGGTTTTTTTGTAAAAGAGAGATGTTGAGGTTTGCAACACAAAAGTGTGTCTTGCACCTTACATCTGAGAAGAAAAATAACATAATATATAAAAAAAAACATTTCTGCTTTTAATTTGTATATAAAGTAATCTTGTTTCATGAAGAAGCATATTATATATCCACAAGACTTTTTTTTGCCTTTTCTTGTTCCTGTCCAAAATAGAATCTATATGTTTCTATCGTCGTAGCTTGTAAGGATTCTTTAGTTCTCTTTAGAGCATCATCCAGTTAACGTCTTTTAAGAGTTCAGATTCTGCTAAAACTGAATCTTCTATGATTGACAAACAACAGTTGCATTATTTAGTAACAAAACAGAGTTTTATCTCAATAGAAACAGAGTTTTGTCTATTATTGGCAAATTTCATTATGGTTTTCTCTCCTACGAAAGCGGGAAATTTCAGAATCGTAGATAAGAAGAACAAACATTTATAGCAATTTAGGAGGAAAGAGGATCAAAGAAAGAGAAAAAAAAAAACCTAAATTTGTAATAAAAGAATAAGGAGAAGGAAGTGTCTGGGAAGGGGAGTCCCAGAAAAAAAAAAAAAAAAAAAATTCCGGTTCCGGTGACGGTATCGGTTCTCTGACGCTCCCCTTTTTGTTCAATCTTTCTTCGTTCTTTTCCCTGGATGCCTTCACTTGTATTCATGGTACGTTCAAATTCTTCTTCTTCCTTTTATCCATGTCTGGTAAATTCATATCAACTCGGTCGAATCATATCAAAGATTTTTCCAGATTTAATGACTTGTTTGTCAAGCAATTGGTCTTGATTCTTTTAGGGCTCTCTTAATAATAATGTTATTTGAATGTAAACGAGAATTTTGCTTTGAACTTGCAGAAACTTGCGGCGATTTACAATTGGAGGAGTTAGGGATTAATTATAAGGTCTCCCCTCCCATTCGTAGACTTACATACATATTTTGAACAACAGTTTCTTATGTGATCATGTAACTAAAAGTAACAAAAAAATTTGCAGGTGCTAATGGATTCAAAGAAAACCATCTTATCACTCTGTATCAATCCGGTTTGCTTGTTGTCCTTGCGGTGATTTGTCTTTTAAATGATTGACAAATACATAGAAGAGTTGCCACCATTAATTCTGAGCCAATAAAAGGTATTGGCATGAACTGTATGGCCGTGGCTCTCGGTCCACTGACCGAACGGTACCCGCAGTTTAGCCGATCTTCACAAAGATGCAGACTCCAATCTTTAACCAACCTTGACTTTAACTTTCTTGATTTCAACACTGAACAAACCAGTCTCTCACACTCCTTGGACCACCGAAGCATCTCTACTCCATGCTTCTCCATATCCGGGAATGATCTAGATGGCTCTGCTGCTGCTCCGCGCGTTGAGATTCTCGGTGGTCAAAGAGTCCCCTCTATACGCGCCCTTGTAGCTGAGGTAACCATAGCTATGGTTTCTGGAGCTCAGCCTTTGCTTTTACCAAGTGGTTTAGGAGGTGCTTATCTCTTGGAAACCGAAAATGGTCATAGCATTGCAGTTGCAAAGCCAGTTGATGAAGAGCCCTTAGCTTTCAACAATCCTAAAGGAGGATCTGGCGGTTTGATGCTCGGACAACTAGGTGTGAAACGGTCAATCCGTGTTGGTGAAACAGGAATCCGGGAACTAGCTGCTTACCTTTTAGACCATCAAGGCTTTTCCGGGGTTCCACCAACGGCATTGGTCAGAATCTCGCATGTTCCGTTCCATGTCAGTGATAGTGATCAGGCCGCCTATAAAGTTGCCTCTTTGCAACGATTTGTGGGTCATGATTTTGATGCAGGAGAGCTTGGACCAGGAAGCTTTACGGTTGCATCGGTCCATAGGATTGGTATACTTGATGTGAGAGTCTTGAACCTTGACAGACACGCTGGAAACATGTTAGTGAAGAAGGTACATGACCATGATGAGAGTACTTGTTGTAACAGAGTTGGTGCGGCAGAGCTCGTGCCTATAGATCATGGTCTTTGCCTACCTGAACGCCTTGAAGATCCTTATTTCGAATGGCTTAACTGGCCTCAAGCTTCGGTTCCATTCACCGACACTGAGCTTCAGTATATATCAAATTTAGACCCTTTCAAAGACGCAGAGCTTTTGAGAACCGAGCTAGTAGGCTCTATGCAGGAGTCTTCCTTGCGGGTTCTTATCGTCTGCACCATATTCTTGAAACAAGCTGCTGCGGCAGGTCTTTGCCTTGCAGAGATAGGCGAGAAGATGACTCGGGACATCTGCAGAGGGGAAGAGAGTTCTAGTGTGTTGGAGAATCTTTGCAACAAAGCAAAAGAAAGCGTGGGTTGTGGAACTGACGATGATGATGATTATACTAGTGAATGCAATGAAGTAGAATCAGAGCTTGAGTGTGGTATTTTTCAGTTTGACGATGAAGTTGAGTGCGAAGAGCTTCCAGATATGTTACATGTGCCTTTATTCACAAGAGTTCCATCCATTGCTGCAAATCTATCCGCTCTCATGCGGTGTCCACCAAACCAGTGGATTACTACATATGATAAAGTGGCCAATATGGCAAATGACACTAACAGAGAAGAGGACAGGAGAGATAGGAGTATCGTGAGGAGCAAGAGCCACCCGGTCTGTGTGAATCTTGACGAGAAAGAAGGTATTTATTTTGGGGACATGAGTGCAGATGAATGGGAGATGTTCTTGCATAGTTTCCAGATGCTTTTGCCTGAAGCACTTGAAGGCTCAACAAGCAAAGGACCAAAGCCAAGATTTGTATCTTCCTGCAGATTCTGAAAAAACAATATTCTAAAAAAATAGAGAGGAAACCTCGCAAGATTATAAGATACACAGATAGAAGCAAATGGAAAATGAGACGAGCAAGCTAAGGCCGTCCAATCCAAAATTACTTGTTAGCTTCTTCTTTCTGGTTTCTTTATTTGTATCACTATATATCTATATATATAAAGTTAACTTTACTCATTTTTGGTGCTGCCACATCATCAACTCATTTTTTTCATTTCGGCTTAATCTTTAACACTAATCCACTATATAGCTTCTAATCTATTTGTTCTTAAAACTTTAAAAGCCCATATTAAACCCAAATGTTTTAAATAAATGACATTTATAAATAGTAAAAATAATACTATTGATTTATTTTAGTAATAATATTATTATTTTAGTAATAATATTATTATTCAAAGTTTAACCAAAAATGATTATATTCCAAATTTAAAATATAAGTAAGATTTAAATGCATGGTGGAGTAAAAAAAATGTTTATGTAATTGTATTTATAAAATTCTAAACATAAAAATAAAATTGAAGTGAAACATTAGTTTCTAAGAAACAATTTCAATTATAGAAAAATAAAAGATTAATTACTCAACTCAACTTAAAAGTTTTGATCTAAAACGAAGATATTGTAAGGGTCACAATTTTTTCTGGGGAAAAACTATGAAAAAGAATCTTGAAAAAATAATCCATCTAAAAAAACACAAAATCACTGGTCACAAAATATAGAAAAAATGATATATAAGTCGTTACAAAAAAGTGACATGTATAGCATATCTCAGAATGCATATTATCAACCGGAGCTACAATTCTATAACATGATAAATATATATATATATATATATATAACATGTTTGAGATTTTATCAATTTAGATCAAATACTTTTAACCAAAAATATTGCCAAAAACAACATATTATTAAAGTACACCATGTTTTCTTTAGAAGACGAAGCTGAGGTTGCATCACAAAATTAACATCTAAAAATAACATATGAGAGTTTTAGTCTTAGATTAGTGAACGGATGTCGGTTTAATCATTTCACTATTTAAGCATTCATGACTTGGTCAGAAATTCTATTGTGGCAGGTGATGCACTTGGACAACTCCGTTGTAGCGACATAACACTAAAAATGTTCATGAATCTTTGTATATTTGCATTTAATGTGGGATATCGATATGTTTAAATGATCTCTATAATTAGGTCAACGATCGATATTCGGTGTTAGAAATTTTAAAATGATGATTTCATTGGATATGAATATGGAATGTACTCTTCGAAGGAAATTCTTAAGTTATTTTTTGTTACTACGTGATATATTATTGATTTACCAAAAAAACATTATTGCGACAATAGAAAATATATATATTATATATAGATTAGTAAAATAAGTATATCTTTTATTTGGATTTATCTTTTAAACTTCAAATGGTTAATTATATTTATATTCAATAATTCTTATTCCCAAAAAAATTTAAACTAAAATCCCTCGCAAACAATATAACAAATAAACATTATCTTCAACAATATATATATTGTATGTTACTTAGTAAAGTAAGTTTAATGTTTATATAGATTTATACTCAAAAGTTTCAATAAATATATTTGAGCTCAAGAATTTATATTGATAAAAATATTTAAAATTAAAATTCCGCGCATGCGCGGGTTCAGATTCTAGTATATATATATATTGCTAAAAACACTAAGTAGCATAAATAGCTACAAGAGAAAGATTAATGTAACTGAAGTACTGATCTCAATTCTCAAGTGATTTATGTAAGTTCTTGTTTGAATTTTAAAAGCTAGTAAAATACATAATTTGGATGAACGTGTCGTTTTTAACCCTCTCAAACCAGTACAGCGTGTCGATCGTTTTATTTCTGGTTAAAGGAAAAATAAACATCGTGCCACTTTTTTTTGAGAATTTTATGAGTTCTACCACATTCAAAATTGATTCTTTTTGGATGTATCACATTGCAAAACACCTTTTAAAAACTACTATACATTTATTTAAAAATGACCATTATAACCTTCCCATTTGTTTCTTTTGCAAAAACATAAAAAGTGTCTTTAATTATTGTCTATGAAATTTGTCATTTAGCTATTTATCTTTTTGTATTTTGGTTCCTCTTTCTAATATAGATTCCTTTTACTTATACACATGATATTTACAACCCATTACATGTAGATCAGTTTGGTCATTTTCTCTTCCTGTTATGGTATATCAGAAAAGGTGTTTTCAATTGTGGTAGAACTCAGAAAGTTTGAAAGCAAATGTGGTAGATTTAACAAAATTCCCTTGCATTAAGAGAATTTTATGAGTTCTACCACATTCAAAACTGATTCTTTCTGGATGTACCACATTGCAAAACACATTTCAAAGACTACCACATCTCTCTTTAAAAATAACCATTATAACCCTCCCACTTGTTTCTTTTGCAAAAACATAGAAAAGTATTTTTTTTGTTTTTTATTTAATATAAAACAACTTTGACGAAATTTTTTTTGTTTTTTTCACTTTTTTTTCTTTCTCTACTTCTTTACCTTTGTTTTTTTTATTATAACTACATTATTTTTTTTGGAGATTTAAATATAACGGTGGATAAGTTTATATTATATATAGACAATTGTAGCAAAAAATAAATTTTAGTCCACGAATATAAAAATGCACAGTGTTGAAGTTTTTGATAGATAACATTGAAATTTTAAATGGACAACTTTCATACTCTTACAAATTAAACAAGTTATATGAGTTATCCCAAGTAGATAAATTGTGTACAACAATGAAAATTTTGGTGGACAACATTAAGTTTTTTGGTAGACAACATTGAAATTTTCGGTAGACAACTTTAATACTCTTACATATGAAACAAGTCATATTGACTCTCCCAAGTTGTATTGACGGACATCAATTTGAAACAAAAAAACATATTAAATCTGGTAGAAAATAATTATTGTCTATGAAGTTTGTCATTTAGCTATTTGTCTTTTTGTACTTTGGTTCCTCCTTCTAATATAGATTCCTTTTATTTATACACATGATATTTACAACCTATTACATGTAGGTCAGTTTGGTCATTTTCTCTTCATGTTATGGTATATCAGAAAAGGTGTTTTCAATTGTAGTAGAACTGGAAAGTTTGAAAGCAAATGTGGTAGATTTTACAAAATTCCCCTTTTTTTTGGTATGAATGTAAAATTTATTCAACAAAAAAGGGTCTGTACTATAAATGCAACATTGAGAGCTGAATGTAAAATCAAAAGAGCTAAATTTTATGGCTAAAGATTAGAGCCATGAGAAAATAACATGTGTCACCCGTTCCTTTTATATTCATTCCTTGCATGTCAAGTGCCCTAAAAGGTCAACGGAAGGATCGATCGAGCGTTTTCGAGGAGTGCGAGACTGCGAGTGTGCGACAACGGAGAAATCATGATAAACAAAAAGTGCTTCTATACGTTTGTTCAGATCAGTGTTACAGCTCTATCTCTCATATGTGAATTGAATTTGAACCCTACTTTGCCAAGACATATTATTGGAAAAAACAAAAAGAGCTTAAAGGCCCAACTTTATTTCAATTGAATATAAAGCCTAAAACACATAAATTTTTTGATATAAATAAAAACAACAAATCATTGGTATATCATTAATCTACTAATATAAGCCTTAGTTTGGATTTATTTTGATCTTTCTATCAATAAAGACTGGGTCTTGACTACCATCTTTTTTTTTTTAATTTTATCCCCATTCATGGTTTTCCATTAATGAAATCAAGATATTGAAGATGGCAAAATTAAACCGGAACACAAAGATACCATATCTGTGTGCTTTTCGCGAGAGAGTCATATTTCTTGTGACCTTTAACCTTGGGAATAAGTGTCTCGATGACATGCTTTGTCATGAGGTGGAGACAAATACGTCCCATGTGATAAACTTCTAGACAACATCCGTTTTGTTTCAGCGGACCATGGTTATACATTTCTGCTGTGACATACATCGCGCACCTTGAAGATATCTTAGCCATACATTTGTTAACCAAGTGGTCAGATTCAGGAGGCTGAACCAAACCGGTGGTTGCAGATGCCAACGCAGCCATGGCGATGATTGTGAAGAAGGCTGCAGCCATGGATTTGGTGACGGTAGTTGTGTTGATGGCCATGATGTATTGTATTGTGAATTGTTCAATTGCTTCTTCTTTCTAATTCCGGGGATTTATACTATATAAGATAGTTGTAACATTTTTGAGACTTTATTGGTAAAATGTATGTTTCCTCTACATTAATTGTGTATGTGATTAATGAGGCGTTTAGTCGCACTTATGAGTTTAATTTGTAAAAATTTTCAGTTAAATTTCAAATTGTAGCAAGAAGTAACACATTGAATTACAGTGGACTGACTATCTACAAAACCCATCATGTGACGGTTTCTTAATGGAGCCTTGGCGAAGGTGTTTTGTGAATAAAATTATTGTAAAAAAAATCACAGTCCAAGAAATATTGGATTTTATTATTTTGATCTTACTACATAAGTCAGAGTAGATATGATTCTGAATTTGTTTTACGAACGATACAAAAATCACTGTCAGACTATATTACAATTTACAAAGGTTAAATTGATTAGCGGATATTTGGTCAATGGTCAAAGTGATTTGGAACAGTTATTTTAATAATAATTACCCTTCTAATGAAGATTATAGAACAAAAACTAAAAAAAAACAACAAGAAAAAAGTTGGAGCAATGATATAGAACAAAGAAAAAGTTGCTCCTCTATCTAAAAATAAAAGAAAAAGAGACTTCAAAAGATCTAATTAAGCTCGTGAACATTTTTTTTCTACACACGAGGCTACGAGAAACCCACCGCCACCTTAGCTTTCCCAGGAGATTGCATTTCAACGTCTACTACTTCCTCATCGATTCTTGGCATCATCGTGAGAACCTTGATTTCACAGCCGTTACAACACTTGACAATTTCTAGAAATTTCTCCTCAATGTTCTCTTCTTCATCCCCTTCTTTTCCCCATAGGACCACACAAACTCCCACCAATAAAATCGCCATTCCAAGAACCCTAAAATTTCAAAGTTGAATAAAAAAAAAAACAAATGGTTAGTTTAGAAACATGATGATCAGTCGGAAGACTCAGAACCATATGACCTAATTGGGTCTAAATCGAGAGGTGGCTTACCCGCCGAGGTATAAATTCTGGCCGAGGATGAGGAAGCCAATGATGGATCCGATGATGACAACAAGAGGGTTAAAAGCAGTGACAAAGACAGTGCTCTTTTGCATCGTCATCATTCCTTGAACGTAGTATGCTATGCTAGACGATATTATGCCCTAATAAATTATAGATGACACACCGCATTATAAGTATTTTAGTTCCATATATTATTAACACAACTTATTATATAGTTAATCAGGAAAGGACGAACCGCGTAAACAGAGGCGAGAAGGTTCATGTCAAAGCCAATGTTCCATGCAGAAAGGTTTGGCTCCATCACAAACGTTAAGGCTGTGGACTGTAACGTGCCCATGAAACACACCATCGTCGATAATGAAAGGTGAGATGAGTATTTCTTCAACGTAGCCGCCTATAGAAATAATGAAAAATATTGTCCTAATTCGTTAGAAAATTGCCTTTTATCAAAGATCAGTGAGGTAAAAAAATTTAAGATGTAACTAATCCAAAATGTTTTCTTATAACAAAGAGACTTTAATATAGACATTTTTTTTCTTTTCAAATTATGTATGTGTCATCCGTCACAACTCACAAGAGATCTAATTAAGTACCTGAAGAACAAAATAGGAAGCCCAAGAAAACGAGGCGACGAGGAGGAAGACGGTGGCTTTGAGATAGTCCTCACCGGCCGGCAACGAAATATCTCCGATGAGGTGAGATCGGAGATTGTTGAACAGAGGAGTTTTGAACAAAATCATCAACATGGCTCCAACCACTATCACTAATGTCCCCACCACTTTTGCTTGGAATCTTACTTTTCTCATCTCCACCTTCTCCATCCTTTTTTTTTGTTATTTCACCAAAATAATTAAACCACACATCATCATCAACGTGCCTAATGCATTTAGCGACTATTATAACTAATTATAAAATTTATGCTTTTAAATTTAGGTACCTGCAAATTATGGAAATGATAAAGGTCAAAGCAGGCACGATATTGGTGACGGCGCCGGCAAAAGTTGGTGAAGTAAGTTTGAGACCGGCGTAGTATAAGTTCTGATCAATCAAAGGCCTGTTGTAAAAGCCACAAATTAATATACACACATATATCAAGCTAATGTTTTTGAAAAATAAACCAAAGTTTAAAGACTAACCCAAGAAGAGCTAGAACAAAAATCTGCATGAATATTGGGAATGTCATCTTCGGCCTCACTTTTCTACAAAACCCAAATAATCATAATTTAAGGGGGTGTTATTGGATTGAGGATTTTAATAGATTTTAATTAACCCAGGACATTAGTGGATTTAAAAGTCTAATGCATTTGTGTGGACTTTATAATGCATATAAGGTGGATTTGAAAGTCATCGATAATGTATTTTTGGTGATTGTTATGGATTTTTTAAAAAGTTATTGTTAGAAAAAAATATATATATATCCATAAACTGTGTTATACACCAAAATTATATTAAATTAATAACACCCAGACTTTTACACATGTCATAGAAAACTTGAATTAAACTGTATTTGTTTTCAATCCAGATTTTTGGTGTAATTAAAGAACCCAGATGTCATGAACCCAGAAAAAAAAAATTAAAGAATACAAAAAAACACAGATCTGATGAATAAGTGTGATTATATACAAAGGGTTTGAGGAGGAAGAAACAGAGATTGAACCCAGAAAAAAAAAGTGTGATTATATCATAAACCAAAAAAAAAAGTTATAGATCATGAACCCAGAAAAAAAAGTTAAAGAACACAAAAAAAAATTCTCAAAAATAATACATATCTGATGAATAAGTGTGATTATATAAAAGGATTGAGAAAAAAAATCAAACAATAATATGTCAAAGGCTAGAGATCCATCTAAAGAGAGGAGAAGAAAATGAAATGATTGAGAAAAGTGTGGTATTGTGTTTGTTCATATTTTAGAAGCAAAGTACGTTGAAATCCAAAATCACACAAAATCCAGTAGATATTGAATAACACTAGATTTTAATGGATTTTTAAAAATACCCAATTGAATAACACCTGATTCTTAAATACATCAAACTCCTTTAAAAACCACAATCCAATAACACCCCCTAAATGTTTGTATCCGGTGAGAACTTTCTACATTTATATATATAGTGTATATGTTACCTCTCAAAGAGAAGAGCAAAAGGTGCCATAGCAGCCGTGGCAAAGGCGTTACGATAAGCCACAAGGACGTAATGGCTCATGCCGCGGTCGAGCACAACCTTAGTCACGAGGTTCATACCGGCGTATCCGAATTGAAGACATACCATAGCAAAGTATGGTTTGGCGGATTCAGACATTTTTAACCCCATATCAAAAAAGTTTTATCTCTTTACACACAAAGCCTTTTTTATATAAGAGAAAGGAATTAGGAACGGAGAAGGAAACAACCACTTGTGCTTGTGGAGGTTTGTGCTCTTCCTACGAACAAATTGGTGAGAGGTTCTCTGTATTTATATAGAGCATCTCATATTCGGATGAGTTCGAATGCACTTTTGTTTTCTTTTTTTTCTTTCTAATAAGAATTAATTAATTATTTCTTTCCTTTTCTTTTTAATGACGTTGGCATTTATTATTCCGTTAGAATTCTCTTCATTTTTTTTTTTTTTTTTTTCTTTCGGCTTTGCACCTACAATTAGATCAAATGTGGACCATGTGGTCATGTGGATTAATAACAACAATTTACCATACTACTAATTTATAGTAATTAGTATAGCATTTTTAATTTTTGACATACTGTTCATTGAAATATACATGATCAAAAGTGAACGCTAAACCGATGAAAATGGGGGAAAAAAAAATACATATATACGTAAATGATCAGTGAACACACAATCAATCTCCTTCCCAATTCTATCATATTAATGAGTGTGACGGATTAGGAAAAAAAAAAACACGAAACACAACACACAACACAAGTGGACGGAGTGAATCACAAGTGGCAGCAGAAATAAAGTGGGACCTAGGCTTACGTTGTTTGTGGAACCCGCATATGAAATAATGTTGCAAAAGTTGCTAATTAGGAGAGTGGATTTTGGTGTTTTTGTGGGAGCAGTAACCATATCCATATGGATGTTTTATACTAATTGAGGTCTCCTGTAAAATATTTATGCTGATGCAATATACAGAAACATAAAAATAAAAAAAATAAATCAAAAAAGTGTACTTATGGCGAATATAATCTCTAAAATTTGTGTTTTTTCTCTTAATAATCACAACTTAATTATCATTAGTTAAAGTTCTTAGTACATATTCTTTAGATTAACAACTTATGAAAACCTAAATTTAGAACTAGGAATAGATGTTTATCTTATGCATATGTGTGTATATGGATAATTGGATAGTGTAGATATTAATCCGCACCAAATAGGTTATAAATTTTGGTCCACAATATATTTATCAATTAAAAACACACTCTTTTAATACAAAATAGAAAATAATTTGATGAAACTGTGTATTGAATAAAAAGATCAGAGCAAATCTCAGTGATTAATTTATTGTGATATGTTTTTATTTATATAATGGGGGGGTGCTTCGTTATGTTGCAAACGCCTCATTATTATTTTTTAAAGGTTTTAAACAAATATCAAGTTGGGCATGATCCATTACCTTCACTAGAATATGCATTAACATCACTTTATGTGAGACCATATTGGATACTTGACAAAGTTAGGGTAGATTTCTGCGAAACTCATCTCCTCAAATCATTTTTTATTTACCAGTAAATATTTATGTAAGAATCAATCTAGACGCCATCCATGCATGGTAAATTATTGCATTAATCTACGTAACTGTTTAAAATGCTTCGATATGATATCGATTCGAATATATTCTCTGGCTTAAGATTTTGGATTTTATGCTTCCAAATACATATAGATCACATGCATAAAATTCATAAACTATATATTAAGTGACACACGGGATGAGCTGACCCATGGGAATAAAACACGGATATTTATGTTATGAAGATGCTAAATCCTCGATTATAAAATTAGGATAATAGATTTGATTAATAGAAAAATTAGATAGACAAGAAGGATAAAGTGGGATGAAGAATGTGGGTGCGATTTTTGGCAACAAAGAGAAATGGAAACAAAGAGGCAAACAAATCCAAATGGGCATCTAATCACATTCCAGCATTTGCAAATTTATTTCTCTACCCACTCACATTTTCGACTGATAATATATATATATATATATATATATATATATATATATATATATATATATAATGGCGTCGTGGTTGAAGTTAACACATATAAGCTCACTCTCTACCTCATTCATCAATTATAGTACTTCATTTCTAATAATTTTGGCATTTTACTTCTTTTATTTTTTGAACATGTATTTTACTTTAATTTCAATATTTTCAACTCTTAATTGAGTATACTAGCTTGTTTAGCAAGGATGTTCGCCACATGGTTGACCTCGCTCTCCCCACATGATTGAAAACAATCGAAGAGAAATGAGACACCCACAACCACAAGTGAATAACTCCCATTATTCTCCTGTTACTGAATTGCGTTCTCCTATTTCATAATATATTCTGTAGAACACATCATTTATGTTAATACGATTTTCCCGTGTCAAAGTTCTATTAAAGGCCTGCAAAAGAGAAAACAAAAAGATATATAGGAATAAATGAAGTGAAACATAAATTAAAGTTTAGATTCCACCGGCCAAAGTTTTGGAGTGCGTACGTGAAGAGAAGACGCTATAAAATTATGGGATTGATGGGCCTCTTTATTGCTTCTGCAACTCCAACTCTCTTTTGTTTTGTCTCTTCCTCCGCTAAAAGATATTAACAGTCGTAGAAATGATTCATTCAAGTAAATAAGGTTCACAAATGTTGGGACGTTCACGTTACATAATTATTTCTTGATTCGAAATTATACATGTAATGCATGGATAAATCATATAAGAGCACTAAAACTAATTTGTTCCATATACCTCCACATAATCATGGCAACGTATAGCGCATTTGCATGCTAATTTCTTTTAGTATATATATATAAGAGATGTGAATATGAGCTGTTTTAGTATGATTTAACTTAAACTTGAATCCGTTCTAAGTAAGAACTTTTCAATTGTAAAGCTAATTTATTCCATATACATATTCTTTCGTTTGTAAAACCAAAGTGAAATTGACTGAATATCCGAATAAAACCAGTAAGAAAGCTACCGATCTTGTATTCTTGTAATGAATGACCATTCCAAATACAATAAGTTTAGGAAGCTTTTCAAATATCGTAACACGAACTATTGATATGATTTGATGGTCAAATATTAAGATCAAACAAGATATTTTTTCTAACTTTAATTACCATATATATAAATTCTTTTCACTAAAAATAGAAAGCAGAAAGAAACAAGTTCGTTAATTGGTTTTACAAAAGTGTTCAAAAAGAGATCACTGCTTTTATAAATAATGAAGTTTGACTGATACAAACTAATACAATGCACGTAGAATCGTAGATCAATCATAGATAACATATTCATAAGCAATTATAATTCTATATCATCAAAAGTTTTGGTTTCCACTTTTCTTTTCAAGCAAAGTAACAACGGTGCACCCTTCTTTTCTCGTCGTCTTTGCTCTTTCCCGTGACGAAAAAATCATTCTTCTTATTTCTTCTCTCTCTTTTTTTTTTTTTTTTTAATATTTATTTTAGTTGGTATAAGACATATAACAACTTCTAGCTTTAAATTTTTTAAATTGTGTAACGTTTCGGTAGCAAACACATTCCCATATTATAGATCAGAAAGGTGTATATTCACGCGCTTTTTTCTCCATGATCTTTTCATAATAGAATAGTATATTAATCTTTTGAAAGAAAAGGAATCGTAGATATGTCGGATCTTTGATATTTGTTTGTATCCATGACAAGTTCTAGTATACTATCTCATCTCGCATACATTTATATCTCTACTTTTGATAATCGGATATTCAGAAAACATATATATGTCTAGTGGTCAAAACATTTTTGTACCACCGGGTTTTAAAACAAACATAAGAAACTTAAGTCTCAAACTCGATGATAGATCAAAGATAGTAATTCTCTTTACAGATGATAAGTTCTGAGATATGGTCCATGGATCGTCGTCAACTTTACTTCTGATGTTGGAATTATCTACATATGAACCTAATGAAAATATCTAATGGATGTGTTAAGATATTGACATGTAACGTAAAGGTTTTGAGATGATTGAATAGAAAGATTCATGCGTGTGTCAAGAAAACACTTGATCATGATCAAAAGCAAAAAAAAAACTCCAATTCTTCTTCGTAAACGAATGTATTATATTATGGAAAAAAATATTAGTCCATTTCGTGGCTGTACGTACGTAACATCAATCTCTTTACTACTGCAGCTGATCGATCAAAAAGAAAAAGAGCTCACAAGGAAATTAATTATATAAAGCTAAAGTTTTTGGTCAAAGAATCCTTTTGAAAAAAAAAAACATATATATCTGAGAATAGCATAAACATCTATGACTCTTTTGTAAGTGCACAATAATATTTTGACAAAAAAAATGTCCAATAATTTGGGCAATTTTGTCCTCTTTATCTTTCAAATAATTGAACTGATCGTATATATCTTATCGTACAGTAGAGTTATAAAAGAGATGAATGAAAGGCAAGTTAAGTCAGAATCAAATTTTTGTAGCCAGCTTTAATTTTGGTTTTGTTATTTTCATATCTCAAAAAGCCTCCCACATCTTCGTTATTGGTAAAACTATAGAGACTAGATTTTTAATCTGAGTTAATATGAGTTATGCCATAATTAAGTAACACTAACACGTTACACGTATACGATCGATCTTATGGTCTAATCCCAAAACGACATCGGCTTTTTGGCTTAAAAGAAGAACAAAAAGTTAGAATGGGCTTATGTGTAAGTCTTTCTTTCATTGGGTCTAAGTTATATGGACTTGTAACCCAATAAACCGGCTATATTGGGCCCTAAAGAAACCCACAATAGTTCGTTCAGTTTAATTGGTTCGGTTCACTTCTGGTTTAGAGCATACCGGAAGACCAACCACCGCCGAAGATTAAAAAAGGCAACTCAAAGAAGAAGACAAATTAAAAAATACATGGCGATGGAGCTCTTCATCTTCATCTTCTTCCTCTGTTTCCCTATCTTCATCTGCTTCCTCATCTTCTTCTTCTTCTCCAAGAATTCTTCTTCAGAATTCGGTTTCAAGTCGTATCCAATCGTCGGAAGCTTACCTGGTCTAGTGAATAACCGTCACCGTTTCCTCGACTGGACGGTTGAGACTCTGTCCCGATGCCCAACCCAGACGGCAACTTTCCGGCGGCCAGGGAAGCTTCAATTCGTCATGACGGCGAATCCAGCTAACGTCGAGTACATGCTCAAGACCAAATTCGATAGTTTCCCTAAAGGCGAGCGGTTCATCTCTATCCTTGAGGATTTTCTCGGCCGCGGGATTTTTAACTCCGACGGTGAGATGTGGTTTAAACAGAGGAAGACGGCGAGCTCTGAATTTACTACTAAGTATCTCCGTGACTTTGTTATGAACAACGTCACCGTCGAAATCAACACTAGGTATAATAAATCTAATAGTCTCAGTTTCGGTTTCGATTTTATCCTCTGAGATTTTTTCCTCACCCTCTCAGGCTTGTTCCGGTGTTAGCAGAAGCTGCGACCACCGGGAAATTGATAGATCTTCAAGACATATTAGAGAGATTCGCGTTTGATAACATCTGTAATTAGCGTTTAACGTTGATACAGCTTGTCTCGGAGACGACGGAGCCGACGGTGTCAGTTTCATGCGTGCCTTTGAAACGGCGACGGAGATCATCTCGAAACGGTTTCAGTCTGTGGTTTCGTATTCATGGAAGATTAAGAAGAAGCTCAACATCGGATCAGAGCGAGTTTTGAGAGAATCAATCGCGACCGTTCATAAATTCGCAGACGAGATCGTGCGTCAGAGGATTGATCAAGGGAGAAGTACAAGTGACGATTTGCTTTCTAGATTTATCAGCGACGAGGAGATGAATTCTCCGGAGATGCTTCGTGACATTGTCATAAGCTTCATCCTCGCGGGACGTGACACGACCTCCTCTGCTTTGAGCTGGTTCTTTTGGTTACTCTCTATGCATCCAGAGGTTGAACATAAGATTCTACAAGAGCTAAACTCGATCCGAGAGCGAACAGGGAAGCGAACCGGGGAGGTTTACGGGTTCGAAGATCTTAAACTGATGACTTATCTGCACGCGGCGTTAACCGAGTCTCTAAGATTATATCCGCCAGTGCCAGTGGATACAATGAGTTGTGTTGAGGACAATGTGTTGCCTGATGGGACATTCGTAGGGAAAGATTGGGGGATATCTTATAACTCGTTTGTGATGGGGAGGATGGAGAGTATTTGGGGCAAAGATTGCGATCGGTTTGATCCAGAGAGGTGGATTGATGAAACAACGGGTGGTTTTAGAAGTGAGAATCCTTACAAGTTTCCTGCGTTTCACGCGGGACCAAGGACGTGTTTAGGGAAAGAGATGGCTTATATTCAGATGAAATCGATAGTCGCTGCGGTTTTGGAGAGGTTTGTGGTTGAGATTCCGAGGAAGAAGGAGCGTCCTGAGATTTTGTTGTCGGTGACACTTAGGATCAGAGGAGGTTTGTTTGCGAGTGTACAAGGGAGGTCTTGAGTTACTTGTTGCAGAAGCAACCTTTTGGTTTGGTCTACTCTTTATACTGTCCATATTTACTGTAAACAAACACGTTTTTAGTGGATTATCGAAATACAATCTCGGGGGTGACGTAAGAGAAGTGTGTGACCACTATGGTTTGCATTGAACTCGTTTAAAGCTCGGTCTCATTTACACTAACTTACCATCTTAGACCTTTCATCATTCATGTATAGATATTGGCAAAATCTCGTTTTCCCGCCAAAAACGCAAAATCTCATTTTCTGTCAAAACAGCAAAGTTACGTTTTTAAGCAAAAATCGCAAAATCGCATTTTTCCACTAAAACTGTAAAATCATGTTTTTCCGTCCAAAAACGAAAAATCTTGTTTTTCTACCAAAAACTGCAAATTTTGTTTTTTAAATATCTATATATAATAGCAAACCCACTTTTTGTGTCAACTTTTAATCCAACGGATGAGATTAATTCCACTTTTGATCTAACGGTTTAAAATTATTAATCATGTCTTTTGGTCGTACCCCCATCTTTCCAATATCACACCTCTTAATTTTTGCATCTATTTGTTGTATCACTATGTTTCAAAAATCACATCTTTTCATTTTTACGCCTTTTTATTTCACACCTCTATGTCTTACACCTTTTTGTTGTACCTCCATATTTCAAAATTACATCTATTAATTTTTACACATTTTTATTTCACACCTCTATGTTTTACAACTCAGTATTTTACACCTCTTTGTTTATTATATATAGACTTTTATGGACTATCAAAAAAGGTTTCAAATTTGTTGTTTTCTGAGTATTATTTTAAAATTACAAGTTAATAAATAAAATTAAAGAATTTTTTATTTTCACATCTCTTTGTTTTTATCTATATACAAATTTTTATGGATTTTGAAAACATATTTTGTTTTTTGAGTATTATTAATGATCTCACTCTTTGTTAAAGATCTCAAAAGTTGCAAAGTTTCAGTCCAACAATTATGTTTCTTCGTCGTACCCCCAGCTTTCCATGTTGGCACCCGTTAGTTTTCACACCTTTTTGTTTTACACCTTTTTGTTTATATAAAGTTGCAATATTTTGATCCAACCATTGTGTTTCTTCGTCATACCTCTAGCTTTCAATAATTGCACTTGTTAGTTTTCACACCATTTGTTTCACACTTTTTTTTGTTTCATACCTCTTTCTTTTCACACCTTTTGTTTTCATATATATACAGATTTTTGTGGACTTTGAAAAGAGTTTTTGTTCTTTGAGCATTATTAATGATCTCACCCTTTGTTAATGATCTCAAAAATTGCAAAGTTTCGGTCCAACAATTATGTTTCTTCGTTGCACCCCCAGCTTTCCATGTAGGCACCCTTTAGTTTTCACACTTTTTTGTATTACACCTATTTGTTATATAAAGTTGCAATGTCTTGATACAACAATTGTATTTCTTCGTTGTACCCCTAGCTTTCAATGTTTGCACTTGTTAGTTTTCGCACATGTTTGTTTCTCACCTTTTTGGTTAACACCTCTTTATTTTCTCACCTTTATGTTTTTTATAAATATACAGATTTTTATGGACTTTGAAAAGAGTTTTTGTTCTTTGAGTATTATTAACAATCTCACCCTTTTTTTATGATCTCAAAAGTTGCAAAATTTTGATCCAACAATTGTGTTTGTTCGTCGCATGCATCCCCAACTTTCCATGTTGGCACCCGTTAGTTTTTACACCTCTTTGTTTATATAAAGTTGCAATGTTTTGATCCAACAATTGTGTTTCTTCGTCATACCCTTAGCTTTCAATGTTTACACTTGTTAGTTTTCGCACCTTTTTGTTTCACACATTTTTGTTTCACACCTCTTTATTTTCACATCTCTTTGTTTATATATATATATATACAGATTTTTATGGATTTTTGAAAAGAGTTTTTGTTCTTTGAGTATTATTAATGATCTCACCATTTGTTTATGATCTCAAAAGTTGCAAAGTTTCTATCCAAAAATTGTGTTTTTTTGTCGCACCCACAGCTTTCCATGTTGGCACCCGTTAGTTTTTACACACACTACAAGAAATATGGGTATTGATAGCAGAAAAACATAGCGCAGTTTTCGCAAATGCTATCGTTAAATTTTTTTTGGAAATAATACTATATAATAGCGTTTCTAAAAGGTTAAGAATAAAATTATGTAAGCGGGAATCTAAATTTAAGAGGGGAAGCCAAAAATCACAAAGGAGCGCGACACTTAGCCAAAATTTTTAGGTTTTGAGGTTAAGTTGTAAACCTAAATACAAAATCTACCATTCTTATTTACTTTCATTTTTTTTTCTCATTTCGCAAAGATCCTGAGAAAAAAAAAAACTTTTGGTCTCCTCCCTCCAGATCTCATCTTCTCTCTTTGTCTCCAGATTTCATCTTCCTTCTTTGTAAGCATTTCCTCTCCTCTCCTCTCCTCTTCCATCTGAGCAACTAGGGTTTTTTTCTCAGTTTTCTTTCTCCTAAAAGATGAGTTAATTTAGTAGAACACGAGCAGGAGTGATTATGTTGCTGTAGGGAAATAGTTTCAATCGAAATTTCAAGCTCATGGCGGTGGCGTCCGCGGCTCGCGTCCCTCTTCTCAGTCGCAGATCCGAAGCAGTGGTGGCGGTGGTCGTTCGCTTCTCTACATAGACTCCGTTTGTTCCGCTTCCTCCGGTTCAATTCGCGGCGGTGAATGGGTCATTGTCTACATCTACACCGCCTATTCTAGTTAAGTTATGTTTGTTCTTTTTTTCTCGAATTCATGGACAGTGGTTAGAGGATTTTCACCTATAAAGAGCTAATTGGATTGTTTAAATTCTTCAGTTATCAAGGATTAAGGTGAGTTTAAGGTAGAGATTGAATTCATGGACGGTGGTTTAAATCATTATCCATGTTGTTGTTAAGTAGCTTAAGGTGAGTTTAAGGTAGAGATTGAATTCATTAGCCGTGTTCACCACCACCATTTTTGTTGCTCTGGTTGGCTACTATATCTCAGATTCATACACACGTTATTTTTTCTTACATGGGTTCTGGTTTCTTACAAGGAAGAGACCAAAGATTAATATCAGCCTTAGTAATTGTACTCTCATGTGTCTCGATTCATTGAGAAAGCAGAGAGGAGCTGAAGTCAAAGGGTGTTGAAGAGTCATTTGCTTTAGCGGTGAGTATGATATCATACCATATGCTTTAGCGGTGAGTATGATATCATACCAGACTTTATCTCTTACAGGTCCCATCTATCAATTTCTTTGGATGCAGGGATCAATGTTGTGGAAGAAAAGAGTCACAACAATGGCTTCAAAGCATCCTGAGGTTAAATTGGATCAAATGCAGTGTTTCTTGGAGCCATTGCAGGTATGCCTTCTCCCTTGTCCTACGGTAAGTTGTTGACTCTAAATTTTTTGGGAAATACAGTTTCTCATATCTTCATGTTGGTATAATTTAAGGTACAAATGGGATAACAATGAAAAGCATCTGAGGCCTGAGAAGGGGTTACTTCAGTTCAGCTTCGTGCAGGTCTCAAAGTCTTTGCAAATCTGTGACCTGCTACAGTTTTGCCACAGGTAACCATCCTCAGCCTAATCTCAAATATTTCAGTTAAGGTGAGGGAGCTCTTGATACAGTTATTAACCCTCCTCTGCAGAAAGGTGAGATTTCTGAAAAGTTAATAACCCTCTGCAGAAACTTAGAGTTTTCTGAAAAAACTCAGTTCATCAAATTGCTTAGTTCCAGGACGCAGACAAATCTGGGCTGTCCACAATTGGAGAATAGGTTCGATTCTTGGCTCAAAAAGCAAAAGAAAACAAAGGTAAGTTCTTTTGTTTTCTTTATGATAAGTATCTTCTCAATTTTGTGTCTAAGAATAAATTTTGTGATGAGTTTGATAAGATCTTAGCAGTGTTCTATGAGATCATTTTCTTTTGATGCAATGAGAAGCAAGAGATAACTTGTGACCAGATCTTCTGGCCTCAAACCTCATCGTTGTGAGCTATTGATACCAAACATCCTTAACTCTTCAAACTCTTTACTTTATGCAGAATCAATGGTGAGTGAGCAAGAACCTAAAAGAGAGAGCTGAAGAGATTAGAGACTAGACGAGAGGTTTTGATGAGTTTGATAAGATTTTGTTTGGATTAGTCTTTTGTAAGACAAATATGTTTTAAATGTATCTTTATGAAAGAATATATATTTAAATATATTGTTTAATCAAATTTAATTTATATAAAAATATATATAATATAGAATACAAAAACGTGCCAAATTTAATTATAATATAAATTTTGTGTTACAAAAATTATATTATAGCAACAATATATAGCTACAGTTAACAAAATTATAGTACAAATATTTTGCTACTATTAATTATAGTATAACAAATAAAAAACGCTACTAATAATCTGAAAATAGCGAAAACAATGCGCTATTGTAGAGAGACAATTAATAGCATATCGAAAAGTGCTATTGTATGTGCCCCCTCTAAGATAGCACCGGCAAAGACAGCGTTTACGAAATCGCTATCAAAACGATATAATAGCGTTTTTCGTGTGCTAAGAATACGCATATTTCTTGTAGTGACATTTTTGTTTTACACCTCTTTGTTTATATAAAGTTGCAATGTTTTGATCCAACAATTGTGTTTCTTCGTCGTACCCCTAGTTTTCAATGTTTGCACTTGTTAGTTTTTGCACCTTTTTGTTTCACACCTTTATGTTTTACACCTCTTTGTTTACTCACCTCTTTGTTAATGATCTCACCATTTGTTAAAGATCTCAAAAGTTGCAAAGTTTCGATCCAACAATTGTGTTTCTTCGTCGTACCCCTAGCTTTCAATAATTGCACTTGTTAGTTTTCACACCATTTGTTTCACACTTTTTTGTTTCATACCTCTTTTTCACACCTTTTTGTTTTCATATATATACAGATTTTGATGGACTTTGAAAAGAGTTTTTGTTCTTTGAGCATTACTAATGATCTCAAAAGTTGCAAAGTTTCGATCCAACAATATTGTGTTTCTTCGTCGCACCCCCAGATTTCCATGTTGGCACCCGTTAGTTTTTACACCTTTTTGTTTTACACCTCTTTGTTTATATAAAGTTGCAATGTTTTGATCCAACAATTGTGTTTCTTCATCGTACCCTTAGCTTTCAATGTTTGCACTTGTTAGTTTTTGCACTTTTTTGTTTCACACCTTTTTGTTTTACACCTCTTTCTTTTCTCACCTCTTTGTTAATGATCTCACCATTTGCTAATGATCTCAAAAGTTACAAATTTTTGATCTAACAATTGTTTTTTTTCGTCGTGCCCCCAGCTTTCCATGTTGGGACCCGTTAGTTTTCACACTCTTTTGTTTTACACCTCTTTGTTTATATAAAGTTGCAATATTTTGATCCAACAATTGTGTTTATTCGTCGCACCCCTAGCTAATTTCAATGTTTGCATTTGTTCATTTTCTCACATTTTTGTTTTACACCTTTTCATTTTACACCTCTTTGTTTTCACACCTTTTTGTTTTTATATATATACAGATTTTTATAGACTCAGAAAAGAGTTTTTGTTCTTTGAGTATTCTTTCACACCTCCAAGTTTTTAAAATTATGAGATTTATTTTCTTTCAATTTATTAATCAACATGATTCACTCATCTTCGTTAAAATTTGGATTGTTTTATTTATTGATTCCTTCATCTAACTTTTGTTTGGTGTTATTTTCCATTTATACCTGCATCGATCATCTTTTTCAAGTATCAATTAATCTAAGTAATTGATTGCAATTTCTAATTTTCATAGATTTATATGTTCATATATTATAGCAAACTCACTTTCAGGGGTCAATTTAATAACTGATGAGATTGTTTTTCTTATCTCATCTAACTGTTTAGATTTGTTAATGATCTTAAAAGTTGCAATATTTTGATCCATCAATTGTGTTTCTTCGTCGTACTCCCAGCTTCCAATGTTCACATTTGTTAGTTTTCAACACATTTTTGTTTCACACCTCTTTGTTTGTATATATATTTTTATGGACCTTGAAAAAAGTTTTTGTTCTTTGAGTATTGTTTAACATCTCTCCCTGATTTTATGCAACTATGAGCTCTTTCATCCTGATTTTCTTATTATTTTTTATAAATTTTGATAGAATAATGATTTAAATTTTGTTTTATGTGAATATTTTCTCAATATTGATTATGTGAGTATGATTCTGTAAACCTAGATTTACATATCTTTAACATTATTCTCTTATTGTCACTGAATCGATTTTTCTTGCGAACAGCTTGATGCACTATCTCCCTTCAACCCTTTGAACGAAATGCAGTAAAAAAAATTTATATATACAACAAATATTTTATTTAACTAATTTGGTAGATTCATCTTATTCATTATTTATGATTTTTATACTATATAATTAAAGAATTCCCATAAAGTTACTTGAACTGTGAAATTAACAATGTTAATCATTTCAAGTTTTCATTTTCCCGTGCGGTAACGCACAGGCCGACATCCTAGTTTATTTAAATTTAATATAAAAATAATCTAAAAACATGAATAAATTAAAACCACTAAAACATTCAACACAAAATAAAAGGTTTTTTGGTCTTTTACATATATTGTATCCAGATACAAATATCAAATTACAAAACAAACATAATTGCATCTAGATACAATTAATGGTCACATGAACCAATAACACAAACGAACATCATCTAGATGTTGCGTTCAGATACTGCATCTTAATACTGTATCTAGATATTATGTTTAGTTTACGAACAGGACCTGGTCTGTCTTTGGCTCTATTCTCTCAGATATTGGCATAACGGATCCAAGACTTTTGGCAATCAGTATTATAGCCAAACAATCATAATTTTGGTTAACCGACACAAGGACCATCAATGGTAATTAATTCTCTACCAAAAAAAAAAATCAATGGTAATTAATTTTGCTAAAAGCAAAGACATCTCCAATGTTATAAGTGTGTTAAGGTCTATCATCTATGGATAAGACTAATTGTGATTGGAATAAGATGAAATGAAATACAATGTCATTATCTATTAGTAAGATAAATGATTTCATCTAAGAACATTCTTTCTTAATTCTTACTAAAAGAAATTATAATTGTGGAAAACATATTATTTTGACCCAATCCAAATAATAAAATATAAAACTCAACCAGAAACTAAATAGTAGCAAAAAATCAACAAGTGCAGATTTTTTTAATTAACCACACCAGAGAGACTTATCTGCTTATAAACTAAACCGTTTTATTTTTAGGACTGGTAACAAATCTTTGTGGACCATTTTTTTTTGTTTTCACAAGAACAGATTGCAACTCACAAAATCATTTATATAATTCTAACATTTATGAATTATAATGAGTGAACCGAAAATTCAGATTTGTCAAGACGAAATCACTGATGATTAGTTGAGTGATTGATGATTACACTAGTCTTTCTCAAATCAGCGATCCCACTGGACCGGACCGGACCGGTCATATACCGATATAAACCGTAAATTACAATTCCTGGCTTTTGGATAGTGAAAAAATACAAAACACTGAAGAGAACCAAGGCAACAACAACTCAAGAGAGCATCTATCTATCATTCTTTCTCCTCATCGGACCGGACTTTGGAATACGTCTTCTTCTTCTTCTTCCCTTCGCTGTCTCTGTCGCAAATCAGATTATTTACCAAAAGTAAACAATTTGTTGAGTTTCCGTTCACTCTCAATTGAAGCTCTCGCAGCCTCTTCATTCTTCTCTCTAATTGGTTAGATCTTCAGCCTCTTCATTTCTATGCGTTATGGATCACGCTTGATGATCATCATATCATAACCTTAATTAATTCGTTTTAGGGTTTCGTCTCTTCATTCTATATATTGAACTTTTTAATCTGGCGAAAATGCAGAAAAAGTTATCATTTTTCGAGATAGGGTTTTTAGATTTCGTTGATTTGCGGATCCTATTTCGTGACATTGTTGATTTGGTTATATATATTTTTATTAGGGTTACCAGTCTGTGTGTCTAAAGTTCCCATTTTTGGTTATTTTTCACATGTTTGTGTTGTGCTCTGGTTTCTGATTTTATGTTTTTTTACTCCTTCCTCTTAATGGCTTATTGGTATCTTCAAAGATGATTTTTTTTTTCTTCTTTTTTCCAGTTTTGTCTCAACGCTTCCTCTCCTGATTTGACTGTTTTGATTGAGTTGCCCTCTTATTATTCTCGTTGATAAATGCTTGTCTGTCAGAATGATGGAGGCCAAACCAAAAAGGAGGATTGTTACAGAGAATGGAGATACAGGGGAGGATTTAGTTCTTGCTACATTAATTGGAAACGGTGATGATGTCGGTCCTCTTGTTAGGCATGCTTTCGAAATGGGACGGCCTGAGCCTCTTGTTCACCAGCTCAAAAACGTGGCGAAGAAGAAAGAAGCTGAAATTGAGGATCTTTGCAAGACCCATTATGAAGAATTCATTGTTGCTGTTGATGAGCTCCGTGGTGTGCTCGTTGACGCTGAAGAGCTTAAGAGTGACCTTGCTAGTGACAATTTCCGCTTGCAAGAGGTTGGTAGTGCCTTACTTGTTAAGCTTGAGGAGCTTCTTGAGTCTTATGCTATCAAGAAGAATGTTACTGAAGCTATTAAAATGTCGAAGATTTGCGTTCAAGCACTGGAGCTGTGTGTTAAATGTAACGGTTTCATATCTGAAGGCCAGTTTTACCATGCCTTGAAAACCATGGATTTGATTGAGAAGAGCTACCTGAAGCTTATCCCACTCAAAGTTTTGAAGTTGGTGATAGAGAGAAGGATCCCAGTGATCAAATCACACATTGAGAAAAAAGTGTGCAGTCAATTTAATGAATGGCTTGTTCACATTAGGAGTTCCTCCAAAAATATTGGACAGACTGCTATTGGTCTCACTGCTTCAGCTCGCCAGAGGGAAGAAGAAATGCTGGAACGTCAGAGGAGAGCAGAGGAACAAAACACTGGAGGTTTGGGAGAATTGGCATACACTCTAGATGTTGAAGACTCGGAACAAGATTCTGTTTTGAAGTTTGATCTGACACCTCTGTATCGAGCTTATCACATCCACACTATCCTTGGAGTCCCAGAACGTTTCCGTGACTATTACTATGAGAATAGGCTACTACAGCTCAAATCAGATCTGCAGATCTCTTACGCACAGCCATTTGTGGAATCATACCAAACATTTCTAGCTCAGATTGCAGGGTATTTCATTGTGGAGGATAGGGTGATTAGGACAGCTGGAGATTTCTTGTTGGCTGATCAAGTTGAGACAATGTGGGAAACAGCCATTTCCAAAATTGTAGCGATACTGGAGAACCAATTTGCCAGAATGGATTCGCCTACTCATCTGCTTTTGGTGAAAGATTATGTAACTCTCCTTGGCACAACCCTTAGACAGTACGGTTATGAAGTTGGTCCAGTTCTTGATGCCCTTGACAAGAGCCGAGATAAATATCACGAGCTTCTTCTTGAAGAGTGTCGAAGGCAAATCGTGACTGCTATCACAGAGGACAGTTATCAGCAGATGGTAATCAAGAAAGAAGCTGACTATGAAAACAATGTATTGTCGTTTAATCTTCAGACCTCAGACATTATGCCGGCTTTCACTTACATTGCACCCTTCTCTTCTATGGTGCCTGATGTTTGCCGCATCATCAGGTCATACATAAAAGGATCTGTTGATTACCTTTCCTATGGAGTGAACACTAATTTCTTCAGTGTTCTGAGGAAGTACCTCGACAAAATCTTGATTGACGTATTAAACGAAGTTATCCTCGAGACGATCAACAACAATTCGATCGGTGTATCTCAAGCTATGCAGATTGCTGCGAACATATCTTTCCTCGAAAAGGCTTGTGACTATTTTATCCGGCATGCAGCTCAACTTTGTGGAATCCCAAGCAGATCAGTTGAGAAGCCTCAAGCTAGTTTAGCTGCAAAGGTTGTCCTCAAAACATCAAGAGATGAAGCCTATCTTGCTTTGTTGAATGTGGTTAACACCAAGTTGGACGAGTTCATGAAGCTCACAGAAAACGTAAACTGGATTACAGAGGAAATGCCACAAGGGCCGCACGAGTACATAAACGAAGTTGTTATATACCTCGAGACTGTGATGTCAACGGCACAACAGATCCTCCCAATGGATGCTTTATACAAAGTTGGAGTTGGAGCTGTGGAGCATATCTCAAACTCCATCGTCTCTACATTCCTCAGTGATAGCATCAAGAGATTCAACGCTAATGCAGTCTCGGCCATTAACCATGACCTGAGAGTGATAGAAAACTTTGCTGATGAGAGATATCACTCAAGTGGGTTAAACGAGATTTACAAAGAAGGAAGCTTTAGAAGCTATCTGGTTGAAGCTAGGCAGCTGATAAACCTGTTGTCGAGTAGCCAACCCGAGAACTTCATGAACCCAGTGATTAGAGAGAGGAACTACAACACTTTGGATTACAAGAAAGTGGCTACAATCTGCGATAAGTTTAAGGATTCTCCAGACGGGATATTTGGAAGCTTGGCAAATAGAAACACAAAGCTGACAGCTAAAAAGAAATCCATGGACATGCTCAAGAAGAGACTCAAGGAATTCAACTAATTCTCTATGAACAACCCTAGTAGGTCCTGACGCTCCCGACTCAAATCATCATCATTTAGCTGTTACTGTTCCCTAAATTTGATTCTTCTGTTTAACCTCTGATCTTGTTTTTTGTATTTCTTCTTTTTCTCTGTTTCTGTGATCCAATTTTATTAATCAATTTCAGTTTTGGCCTTATCGAGAAATAATCTTCTTTATAGCTCAAGACTCTTGTATTGAAGCTTATAGCTTTAGATTCTATTTTGACAAAAGTTGCAAACACAAAGGCATGGAAGCCATAGGAAAGTTGTGTGGACCGAAGACTCCTTTTGTCTTCCAAATTTGCCTTATCCAAAAACATTCATCAAAAGCTTTCTCAACCTCTCAAAACAATAAAAAACCAAACTTTAGCTTTTGTATTCCCCGTCCGACAAGAATGGCGACCGCGTCTTTAGTTCCGACATCTAAAATCTTCTCTTCCTCTACCAAATGTCCAGCTTTGAATAAAGCAAGGACCAGCGTAGTCGTTGCATCGTCGCAACAACAACAACAACTACCAAGAAGGAGAGAGCTGCTGCTGAAATCGGCGGCGGCTATCCCGGCGATTCTACAGTTGAAGGAAGCTCCGATATCGGAGGCGCGTGAGGTGGATGTCGGATCGTTCTTACCTCCGTCTCCGTCTGATCCTAACTTCGTCCTCTTCAAAGCCAAACCTTCTGATACTCCTGCTCTCCGCGCAGGTGATGCCTAATCCCGTTCTTAGTGTTCTGCATTGTCCGTTTACTTAATGACTTTTTGTTTATCATTCTGGCTTATTCACAACATTACCGTTTGGTTCTGTTTTTGTTTCCACTCCCTTGTGCTTTAGAGTATGGTGGATTGGTTTTATGATTAGCTTTTAAATTAATGATCTTTGAAATCTAGTCTGGTTGCAGGAAATGTTCAGCCTTATCAGTTTGTTCTACCGCCGAATTGGAAACAGTTGCGAATAGCCAACATTTTGTCAGGTAATTACTGCCAACCGAAATGCGCAGAGCCATGGATCGAAGTGAAGTTTGAGAACGAGAAGCAAGGCAAAGTTCAAGTAGTCGCATCTCCTCTGATCCGCTTAACCAACAAACCAAATGCAACCATTGAAGATCTCGGTGAGCCAGAGAAAGTGATTGCTTCTCTTGGTCCCTTTGTCACCGGAAACTCTTATGACTCTGATGAACTTTTGAACACTTCTATCGAAAAGATTGGAGATCAAACGGTAATGACACAACAAGTGACTTGCTACTCTGACTAATGATCAATCATTGAGGAAAGTTTCTGATTATTATTTTGGTTTATGTCTTCTTGTGTGACAGTACTATAAGTATGTGTTGGAGACGCCATTTGCGCTCACGGGAAGTCACAATCTTGCAAAAGCGACAGCAAAGGGTAACACGGTGGTTTTGTTTGTTGTGAGTGCTACTGAAAAGCAATGGCAGAGCTCACAGAAGACTCTTCAAGCCATTCTTGATTCTTTTCAACTGTAAATCCTGAGTTATTGTTGAGACTCTGGACTCAATAAACCAAAGAGCAAACGGTATGTGTGAAATGGGTGCTGTGTGTAGTACAATTAACTCGGATTCTTTTCTACTGTAAGTTCAAGCNGTTCTTAGTGTTCTGCATTGTCCGTTTACTTAATGACTTTTTGTTTATCATTCTGGCTTATTCACAACATTACCGTTTGGTTCTGTTTTTGTTTCCACTCCCTTGTGCTTTAGAGTATGGTGGATTGGTTTTATGATTAGCTTTTAAATTAATGATCTTTGAAATCTAGTCTGGTTGCAGGAAATGTTCAGCCTTATCAGTTTGTTCTACCGCCGAATTGGAAACAGTTGCGAATAGCCAACATTTTGTCAGGTAATTACTGCCAACCGAAATGCGCAGAGCCATGGATCGAAGTGAAGTTTGAGAACGAGAAGCAAGGCAAAGTTCAAGTAGTCGCATCTCCTCTGATCCGCTTAACCAACAAACCAAATGCAACCATTGAAGATCTCGGTGAGCCAGAGAAAGTGATTGCTTCTCTTGGTCCCTTTGTCACCGGAAACTCTTATGACTCTGATGAACTTTTGAACACTTCTATCGAAAAGATTGGAGATCAAACGGTAATGACACAACAAGTGACTTGCTACTCTGACTAATGATCAATCATTGAGGAAAGTTTCTGATTATTATTTTGGTTTATGTCTTCTTGTGTGACAGTACTATAAGTATGTGTTGGAGACGCCATTTGCGCTCACGGGAAGTCACAATCTTGCAAAAGCGACAGCAAAGGGTAACACGGTGGTTTTGTTTGTTGTGAGTGCTACTGAAAAGCAATGGCAGAGCTCACAGAAGACTCTTCAAGCCATTCTTGATTCTTTTCAACTGTAAATCCTGAGTTATTGTTGAGACTCTGGATTCAATAAACCAAAGAGCAAACGGTATGTGTGAAATGGGTGCTGTGTGTAGTACAATTAACTCGGATTCTTTTCTACTGTAAGTTCAAGCTATGACTCGGTATTACATAGTTTTTTTACTATTTGTTTTGCTTCGTGGTCAAGAGATATCTCAGTGATATTTTGCTCAGCATGTCTCTACTCTAACTGTCAAACATTAGACAATGAATAGGCCTGATGTGTAACTTTCTCGGGTTATAAAAGATCAAAAGATTACAGGGTTAGGATTTCTATATCTAATTCAAAAAAACTAACAACGGTACAAGATGTTAGTTAGATTCTGACACATAGTGTGGAAACTCCCTTCTTTTATGGTTTCTGCATACAGATGAAGTCAAGTGGTCACGAGATTATGGACTTCAGGTTGTGGAAGGACGCATGAGTATGTTACATACTTCACACCATCCACAAGAAAGACTATAAAAACTTGGGACAGTGGATTTGTTCCTTCCATCATCTCATCACCGCCTTCTCTGGGATCAACAAGCACAGATACAACCATTGGTGGAGAAGGCTTTGTGTCCCGGAAGTTTTCGTTGCTTGAGCTGTTATAATCTTTGGTTAGATTAACATCAGATACTGGAAGACCACTACGGAGGATTCTTCTGTTCTTTTTCCCCTTGTGTGTATCAGTGGTGTTCTCAGACTGTTGAATAGGTGGAGAAGCAGGAATGATGGCGCCTGAAGTTGTGGAGATATCAAACTG
>NC_025693.1:26125369-26125986 GCF_000633955.1 Camelina sativa
CCGCCGAATTGGAAACAGTTGCGTATAGCCAACATTTTGTCAGGTAATTACTGCCAACCGAAATGCGCAGAGCCATGGATCGAAGTGAAGTTTGAGAACGAGAAGCAAGGCAAAGTTCAAGTAGTCGCATCTCCTCTGATCCGCTTAACCAACAAACCAAATGCAACCATTGAAGATCTCGGTGAGCCAGAGAAAGTGATTGCTTCTCTTGGTCCCTTTGTCACCGGAAACTCTTATGACTCTGATGAACTTTTGAACACTTCTATCGAAAAGATTGGAGATCAAACGGTAATGACACAACAAGTGACTTGCTACTCTGACTAATGATCAATCATTGAGGAAAGTTTCTGATTATTATTTTGGTTTATGTCTTCTTGTGTGACAGTACTATAAGTATGTGTTGGAGACGCCATTTGCGCTCACGGGAAGTCACAATCTTGCAAAAGCGACAGCAAAGGGTAACACGGTGGTTTTGTTTGTTGTGAGTGCTACTGAAAAGCAATGGCAGAGCTCACAGAAGACTCTTCAAGCCATTCTTGATTCTTTTCAACTGTAAATCCTGAGTTATTGTTGAGACTCTGGACTCAATAAACCAAAGAGCAAACGGTATGTGTGAA